>NC_056750.1:418176897-418525647 GCF_019279795.1 Protopterus annectens | reverse complement strand
CACTAAACAGCAAAAGCACTGCTTAGCAAGTGTAAAATAATGGCTCGCTCAATCTCACTGCTTTCTCTGTCTCATACACACAGTCTATTTTTCACACACACATACATTATGCTTTCATCCACACATTCACTCACACATGCAGACAGACACATAAACACAGTAATACACACACATACACAAATTCACTTTTTCGTTTCAGTCTGAAACTGGCAGCCCGATGGTTGGGGACCACTGCCTTAATTTAAACCTCACTCCTCATGAACATTATTCTGCATGTATTATTTCACGCATTCAGTTTATTTCTATGAAATGTGTTCCTTTCCTTTTCTAAAGATCCTGCCTCCAGTTCTTTTATCTCATGTATAGTATCCCAAACTTCTTTTACATTAGGTATGATTTTTAATTTCCAGTTTAGGTTCATAGGTAGGTAGTAGGCTATCTGCTCAAGGGCATTTATAAGCCTAGCCGGAATCTGTTGGCTTTCGCCGACCCCCTTAGATTAGTTCCCTGTGCCTCTGCCCAGCAGAGCCACTGAAGTGATCCCCCGGGATAAGCTTCCTGTTTCCCATCCATTCGCCAAGGTTTCACGTGAAGAGCTCTGCCTAATGCAGGTTGGAATCTTGTTCCAGATCATGGGAAGTCTCTAGGACAGGAATCTATCCCTCCGGCACGTCCTATTTATTGTTGTGGTGAGGTTTAGATCCCTAGAGTGTGTGGCTCAAGGGGATATGGTTTTCTTTAGGTGGAGAATGTCCATCAGTTCTGGTTTGGACATGGCCTTGTATGTCAGGCAGAGATCACCTCTGAGTAGGCGGTATGCAACTGAGTACAGTTGGAGTTTCTTTAGTCGAGCTGCAGAGAGCATCTGTTTGAGGCCAGTGATCCTCTTGGTGAGGTACTTCTGTGGTCTTTCCAGCTGTTGCAGGTGTCTTGTAAGGTACATTCCAAATGGGGCGTTGTACTCTATGATGGGTCTGATGAGTGATGCATAGAGGGGCACAGTGACCTCTTTTGATCTGGATGCAAACCCTTTTGTGATTAGGTAGGCCACATAGAAGAATTTTCTAACCACTTTGGCAATGTGATTATCAAAGGAGAGATTACTATCTACTTGGGTCCCCAGATCCCTTATTTCATCTTCCGTATTTAAGGGGCTACCACCTATGTGGTAATTTGACTATGCACTTTTTGGGATTTAGCTTGAGGCCATGGTTTTGACACGAGGTATCTGTCTCAGTGAAACCCTTTTGGAGGATGTTTGTGTCAGCCAGAGAGTCAGTTATAGTCTCTAGTTTGCAGTCGTCTGTGAACTTGGTCAGCCATAGTCCTCCTTTGCTTGCCTGTACCTCTGAGACGTATATGCCAAACAGGCGGGGTCCTAGGACTGAGCCCTGGGGAACACCACTTGTAACCGGTTTAGAGTCAGACCTAGCTCCCACAACTCTTACCATGTGGGTTCTGTCCATGAGCCACTTGGCAACCCATTTCATGATGTAGGGGTTTATATTTAGGCTGGTGAGCTTGTCTATAATACCAGAATGGAGAATGGTGTCGAAGGCCTTTGCGAGGTCTAGGTAGGCTGTGTGGATCACCTTTCCCTCGACTGTAGCCTTGGTTAACTGTCTCAAAGAAGTCCACCCAGTTTAGGAGGCATGATCTGCCCTTAACAAAGCCGAACTGGGTAGGGTCCAGTGTTTAGAGGTTCCCAATGTCTCTGTTAATGAGATCCATGATGATGCGCTCCATAGCCTTGCAGACCAAGCTAGTCAGGCTTATAGGGTGATGGTTCCCAGAGTCTGTTGTGGCTTCACCTTTGTGGAGTGGAATAACTGTTGCTGTGCACCACTCTATGGGCACGTAGCCTGTGGAGAGGCTGAGTTTGAACAGTGTGTTTAGGTGAGAGGTTAGTTCACCTTTGAGCTCATGTAGGACGCAGCCTGAGACACCATCTGGTCCCATTGATGCTGTGTTTTTGGATTTGGAGAGGGCTGTTTTAACTTGAGTGTCTGTGATTTCAGGGGCACTACATTCTTCTGGTATGGTTATGGGCCCATTTGGGGGTGAGAGGGGGTGAAGTTTGCACTGAACCTGTCTGCCAGAATGTTGGCGATATCGGTCGGTTCAGTGTATTTTGTGCCATTCTGCACTAACTCTGAGCAGATCTCGGAATTGCCACTTAGATTCGTGACATAGCTAAATAATGCCTTGTGGTTATCTTTGGAGTCCTTGGCAATTTTTCTTTTGAAGCTAGCTTTGGATGATTTTATGAGGGATCGTAGTTTCTTGCTGATACTGACCAGGGATGTCTTCCCCTCTTGGGATTTTACTCTTTTCTATACTAGTTTCTTCCTTCTATTGTATAGCTTGTTTATGGCAGGGGCCCACCAGACTGGTTTCCTTTTCTTGGAGGAGCGAGTCTTTGTTTTGCTTGGAATAGCACGATCCATGAAAGTGCATTAGTAAAGGATTTTGCAGCTTGGGCAGCATTATCCTTTAGCATGGGGGATTTGAAACTTTCCACTTCGGGCTTAAGTAACGTGAAGTTTGCTTTTTTGTAGTAATTGCTTATTTGTCAACCAGTAGCATTAAACTTAGTAAGGCCTTATTATGTCTAGGCATCTTGGATGCTATATCCCAGCTTAAAACAGTTATTTGCTTAATTACATCCATTTGTTTTCCCAGCATTTCTGTTACAGTACTCTGTAGGAAACTTTTAAAATTTGCCAACTCATTACGTTCACAAAAATATGTTCCAAGTTAGCTTTCTCTGTCCCATCTTACTTCCAACATGTGCAATCTACTTCAGGAAAAATCCCCTGAAGTCTGCTGAAGCCTACTTGTGATAAAAAAAAAAAAATACCTATGCAAACACTTCATCTTATTGTGGCCCCATAAGTTTGGGTATTGCTGAACCAATCCTTGCATGGGTACATAGTTTTATCCTCATTTATTTCATATCCTGAAAAGACTTGAAACTATCAGAAAATGTTACAGAACACCAAGCTGTCCTTTTCTGGATTTTCCAAATACTTAAAAAAACATAACATCTGCAATAAAAATAAATTTTTGTTGCTAGTGACTCTAACAGTGTGAAAAAAGGACATCCCTGCCTGGTTCCTCTCTTCAAACACAGCTTGTGAAAGAGGAACTCTCCCACATTAATTGTTACACCTTCCTTTTACATCTCCTCTTTATTAGCACTGTTATTCTTTCAGAGAATGCAAATAATTTGATTGCCCTTTTCATAAAATCCCAGCTGACTCTATCAAATGCTCACTGTACTTCAAGACCCACCAACAGTAGCAGCATTTTCTTACACTCTGCATACCTCTGGATCATCATTGTTCTGTTAATCTTGTCAAATGTGTGCCTTCCCTCAACAAAACCACAGTGATCCTTATCTGTTAACTTTGGTAATACTTTTGTCATTCTGTTTGCTAGTATAGAGCTAAGGGCTTTATAATTACAGTTTAAAATTGAAGTGGACCTCAAGGAAGTAGGATCTGGGGGGTTCTTTATCCTCTTTGGGTAATATAGTCCCCACCGCTTTCTTTTGGGATGCTGGAACTCCCGCACCCTGTTAGAATATTGCTAAACAAAACCTTCCAGATATTTTTCACTTTTTTCTGTTTTAACTTCTAAATTTCTCCAGGAAAGCCATCTGTTCCTAGAGATTTCCTGTTGGTTGATTGTACGTCACAATTTTTGTCTCCTATCTACCAGTATTAACTATTAATTATTGAGTATCATCATCCTTTCACCATGGCATAAGTAGCTCTTCCATAACTGTTTCCATTTGTGCCTTTTCTTGCTTCTCCATTTCCCTGCTTTACACAAATTTTCTGATGTAAAAGTTATTGTGCTAGAAGTGTTTGCGCTTTACAATTGTTATGAAAAAATAGCTGCTTAACAAACATGCATATTATCCAAATCTCTTATTTTCCCTGTAGCAGTGTAGAGTTGCTACTCTTCTTGTTCTGTGAGATTTCCCCTTTTTGCAGTCCTTTAACCCTTTTCAGCCTCTCTAAGTAATCCCCATTACTTCTTTCCCCATATCTTTTTTCTCTATTATTTCTGTTTTTAACCACCTTTTTCATTTTATCTATCTCACTATTTGTCTGTTATGGAATAAAAATCATTTTCCCTAATAACTCTCAAATCATTTGCACTGCACATTCACTAAATTCTTCTCTCTCTAACAGATACATAGAGAAGCACCAGTGTCTCATTATTCTTCATTACTCTGCATCTTTTTTTTTTTTTTGTATTAGTTCTTGATCTGAAATAGTTATCGGATATTTTCAAAGCTTATTATTAAATATACGTATTCCTGTGAAATACAGTTTCTATTCAGTCTTGGCTAGTTATGATACCATGAGGAATAATGTGTAAATTCTACATGACTGCCTACTACTAAATTCACATCTTCGACACCACATATGTTTATAAATTTCTTCAGAAATGTACTTTATCTGATCCCCCCAGTACTTCTCGCTATTGCAAACCCAGTTCTAGTCCCTGGCCATAAATAACATTCAGAGCAGAAAGCTAATTATTTTTCCCAAAATTCTGTTAAGCTCCCCAATAGCAGTTTTAAGTGAAGTATAAATACATGCCAGGGCATTCCTCCTCTTGTGTTGCTGTTAACCCTTTACTATCATTCTACCATTATAGTATTTTGTTTTCTTCTATCACTGCTACAAGTCCCTCTAGCAAGTCAGTATTATTCTTCCCCATTTTCTTTGTTCCTGATATTTTGCTGAACCTCCACCCTGAAATCCTTCCTTTATTAACTTCATGTGCTCATTTCTATACAAGTGTGTCTCCTGCACCATTGCTATTTACACCCTATGCTTCTTAATATAATTCAGTACCCTTTCCTTTTTGTCTACACCTGCATAACCAATCACATTTCATGGTAAAATGGACATAGTCATTATGATAGAAAGCTAGTATTCCCAACTGCTGCACATGGTATTTCTTCTGAGTGTGTATTTCAAACTTTTAGCTTACATGCACACATTAATATTTGGCATGAAGATCTCTTATGTAGCTGCTTCTTCTTAACTCCATTTGAATCTGGGTCACATTTTCAGTACATTTTCTACAATGAAAAGACTCCAACAAAACAAAACATTAAAGAGATTATCACCCCCCCCCCATCCTCTTTTAACTTAAAACAAACACATAAAAATAAGTCCATTTTTCAAAAAAAATGTTTACCTCTGCAGATAGGAGTAGCTGTCCCAGATTGGCTGCTATGTTCACAGGCAAAATCAATTTGGATGTGAACTACACCAGTGTTAAAGTGCATGTCAGAGCATGTATTCCTACTTACTCTGATTGCTGTCTGTTCTTTTATCTCTGTTCTCTTCCCATATGTGAATAACAGCTTGCATTTTTCAGTAGACATTAACTTTTAGCCCTTAGAAAAAGTGCACTTGCTACCTGTAAACAGACAAAATGTGCACAGTTACATTAAATGCATTAAAGTATTAATGCTGCTGGGGAGGCAAGGACTTGTATAACTTATTTGCTTCTCACAATTTCAAACTTCATGTATTTTTCACTAAACTGCTTGCCAAAATACCTTTAAATGTGTATTGTATATTTCAGTCAGGACACGGTGTTCAAACCTCTCATAACTATTGCAGAATGCTCATTTCCAAGTAAAAGTAGTTGGCAATGTGGGAAAAATAGTAAATTTACAGATGCATGAAAATGTGTTTGTAAATTTCACTCAGAACACATTGTTCAAACCTGTCATGATCAACTGCCTACACTTGCAGACTTTTTATCTCCCACTGAGAGCCTTTCTTAATTGGAAAAAAGCTAATAATAACTTTGAAAATATAAGAAAAAATTATCAATTTCCATGCCTTTCATCATTTTATCTTATTTTTCAAGCATGTTTGTTTAAAAATATTTGTACCTTAAACCAGTAATATTAGTCTAGATATACACCCCTGCAAAATCAAAGGAAATTATTATCTTACGTCTACATATAATGTGATCACTGCACTTTTATGTTCCCCACTCCAGTGGCCCATGATCAGTGTAGTATAATAACCTTAACTTGCTTTTTTCTCAGTCTTTCTTATATTGTTTCTTTGTAAAATCTGGATATACTGCAGCTAAGAAAAAGTGTTTTCTTACTTTACTGTCTTTAACATATGCTGTCACTGATAATATTCCCTCACCTCACATTTAAAATACCTTTGACTACAACCTATACAAAATCGCTTTACCATAAAAGCATGCAAATTACAGACCTCTGGTGCTGAGCTAGAAAGCAGGTACCCCACAGAACCTTGCCACTTTAGATGAAATAAGAGTATGAAAAGAAAATGGAGTGCCAAGATTGTCAAGAAAATAAGAGTAAAAGAGATCTGATTACTCAATGAGTAAGGGGGGGGGGTAGAAGAAATGAGATAACCAAAGAGAGCAGTGTCCAGTGGCTAGCACAGTGAAGGGGCCTAATGAGTGCATAACGTTGGAAGCCATCTGACAGTAGCTCAAACACATGAAAATATTGCTAATGGAAAAGTTTGCTGCCCATGAGAAGAATTTGAACACTCCAGAATTATACAGAAATTGTTAGCAGAGAACGAAGAGCTAAGGTGAGAATAGACTCCACTGAAGCAACACTGGAGTACCTACAGGCAGAGGCATTAAACCTGGAAGATAGAACAAGGAGAAAAATCATAGAAAGATTATTATAGAAAAATGATAAAGCCACCAGACATCACAGAAAAATTTGAAGTATCTGACTGTGCAGGAGCAGTAAAAGGATTTAATTACAAATTGGAATGAAATTCTGGTAATAGAAATCCAAATATAGGGAGCACACCAGTCTGCATGGAAACCAGGTCAGGAGATGACAAGGAAACACAAGCCAATGATTGTGCACTTTTTATCATATGAGACAAAAGAGAAGGACACTTAAGGAAGTCTGCAAATCAGGGAAAAAGTTAGAAATTGAATTAGAAAAGGTCTTTATAATCAAAAAAATTTCTTTCCAAATGAGGGCTAAGAGAAATGCATTCATACCAGCTGTGAGAGTTTGTAGAGAAATATATCAGATGGGGCTAATATATCCAGCATAAATTATCATCTTTGTCCAGGGTACAACTAAAAATTTAAGGAAATTATGGATTTTTTTTTTTTTTTTACTGAAGACTGCATACCTTAGAATCTGCCTCAATGAGGGAGAGGGACAGCAGAGGAATGCCCATGGCCAGGAGGAAGGGGATTGACACAGTGGCTGAGGAATAAATTGGGATATTTCCCCTTGTTTAAAAAGTGACAAAGGCTATGGAAGGGGACAGAATAATTAATAAAAAAGAATAGGATGGAAACATCAAATTGATTGTAAAAATAGTGGCAAAATTAAAAAAAAATGAACTGTTGGATAATTGGATAATGGGTGAAACAAAGTAGAGAACTTGGACAAAGGAAAACGAAATGGTAACTGGGTGAATGAGATTTGCACATTCAGCAAGGATGAGAAGCAATGGCCCTATGTTTGAAGGGATAGAATAAGCAGGCAAGGGCTACTATAATGTGCAAACAAATACCTTTAAGGCAGTTAAGTGACAAAAGCATTACCACAGCAGGATAACAGCAATTAATTTTATATAGAGAGGTCTCCGTAATGGTTGTGTGATATGTTGATTTTTTTTTTTTTTTTTTTTTTTTGTAAATAGTAGTTTATCTAGCTAAATGTGTAATATGTTTATTGTTTTTGGTTGGGGGATATTGTCCCAGTAATATCCAATAAAATGCACAAGTCTGCTAAAAAGGTCTGCTAAACGTAAATAAGGGATACAAATAAACAAACACCTATGAAGGCAGCTCTCAGGCGAGAGACAGCGTATGTTTGTGCTTTCAGAACATAAAGCAGTTCAATGTACAGGGAAATATGTGAAATTATCCACGAGTTGAAACAAGGGTAAAACCAAGCAGAGGGGGGGGGGGGTGTATAAAAGCATAACAGAGTGAGAACAGGGAGGTTCTTAGACTAGCTAATAAAATAATGAAGTAAAAACCTCAAAGCGATAAGTTATACATAACGGTTAAAAATTATCTAAATGGAAGAGCTCTATCAAGGGAGGGAAAAGCACAGTGGAAAAAGAGTACATGCTCTTACCTTGGACTTTACAGGCAGGTGAGAGCAAAAGCTCAGGAAGAGACAAAATAAGGCTGGCCGTGAGCCTGCAAATGATGATTAACAAGGAACATATAAGGCACACGGGAGAAAAAGGAGGAGAAATTGAAAAATGACTGGGAAAGAAATGGAAGGGAAGAAACATAAAATTTAAAGGAGGTGAGTTGTAGACATCAGCCTATAGGTGCAGAAAAGTAAATTGGATGAAGTTTGGCACTTGGGGGATTTACTGGGAAAAAATGAGGAGAAGGTTGCAGTTTCTGAAGGGAAGACTAGCGTAAAAAGGAACACGTAGAAAGATGGCTGAGAGAGTGAAGGACCCTAATGCAGCTCAGTGTGCGGTCAAAGGACCAGCAGTGCAGCCCAGAGAATGGAGAACACTGAAAGTGTAAGCAAAAACTGTAAACATATGCATAGTTGTAAAAGGGAATGGGAAGGGAAGAAAGGAGGGCATGAAATAAAGAAAAATGGTAAGAAGGTAGAAAACTCATTTAAAGACATTTGAAACAGAACGATAGAGATACAAGATCAAGGAGACAAATTAGAGAAAGAGACAGGATAAGGAGGCACGAACATCTAAGTAGGGAGGAGATAAAAAGATTCAAACAATGACAAAATAATTTCAAGACTGGAGTGTTCATGGGGTTTTTGGAAAGGCAAAAAGAGTCAGACTCCTAGGCATCTGAGAAGAACAAAAGCACAGCAGTTAGTGTTACAAGAGACCCACCTCTCAGTTATTTATTTATTTATTTTATTTTACATTTGTTGACCGGGCTAGTCCAGCTGGATATATGTCCATTTTCAGTGGAGGCCCGGGGAGAAAAGCTCCACAAGATACAACATAAAGGTCACGACAAATACATTAACAGTAGAATTTGGTACATAAGAAGTTTTTTTTTTTAAAAAACATATTACAAGCCTAAGAATATATATTTTATATTTCAGTAGGGAAAGAAATATTTTTCTAAGAATTAAATGAACACGACTAAAACAAATTGCATTAGAAATGGTATATTACAAATCTTTATAACATATTACAAGCCTAGGATTTTATGTTATGTATTCTGTTAGGGAAAGAAAACTTAGTAATTAAGACTAAACTAGATACAACTATTAGTTTATATTAAATAGGTACTAAGGTCACATATAAACCTAAGAAAGAAAAACACTAGAGATAAATGGATAGAGTATAGAAGATAAACATACAAGGATGCATTTATAGTGTTCTTTATCACCGAAGTTGTGATCATATAGGAAGGTGGTTAACCATACCACAATATATACATATTTACATGTGAAAAAAGTCTTAAGAAAGGTTAAGCTCACTAGAATTTATTGAGTAAACACAATACCATGATCTTGAGAGACTAGGAATCATGGGAGTCTAGTTAATGGTCTGGTGCTTAGTCTGGGTTGACACAGGGGCATAGCCAGCGTGATTTGAGGTAGGGTTTGAGCTTGCTTTTGAATAAGCTGGCAGAGGATATTGAGGTTAGCTGGCTTGGGAGGATGTTCCAGGCTTTACCTACTGTATTGGAGAACAAGGTGTCACCAGCTGAATTGTTGGATTTTGATATTTGTACAAGTAGTTTATTAGATGAGCGTAAGGTCTTGAGATTGTTATAGGGGATGACTAGGGAAGTAAGTACGGGTGCATTTTGAGGTAAATACAGGATCTTATGGGCTACTATTAGTTGATTAAAAAGTATTAGATTTGGCAACTCTAACCATCCTAGCTGATTCAGGTTGATACAGTGATGAATTCTATAGGAGGACCCAGCTGCAAATCTGGCAATATTGTTGTAGGAGGATGAAAGTTTACTCAGATTACTTCTACATATTTTGGTATGGATAGGGGAGGCATAGAGCAGGGTAGAGATAAGGTGGGTGCAAGCAATGGTAACCCTGGCTGGAGGTGTTAGAAAGGGTTTGATTCTGTAGAGGGAACCTAGTTTCTTGTTTACTGTTTTAATGGTGTTGTTAATGTGAGGTTCAAAAGACAAGTTATTATCTATTAGTACTCCAAGTAGTTTGGTGGTTGGCTCAGGAGATATTATAGTTCCGTTATTTGAAGTAATAGTAAAGTTAAGTGGGGAGGTTCTGCGGATGGGGGTAAATAGTAGCATTTTCGTTTTTTGGGGGGTACGTCTTTGTAGGAGCCAGTTTTCAACTGTACTAAAGGTCTTTTGGGTTAGTGACTGAAGTTCTGATTGAAAAGTAGTAGAGCATATGAGTGTGGAGTCATCAGCGTATTGGATACAATCGGCTTGTGGGATTACAGAATGGAGGTCATTTGTAAAGATGGAGAAGAGTAATGGACCTAATATAGATCCTTGCGGGACCCCTAGGGCAACTGGGAGGTGGGAAGATAAAGTACTTTCCCATAGTACAGCCTGTTGTCTATTTTGCAGGTAGGATTGGAACCACTGTATAGTATGGGTGTCCAGTGACAGGTTTTTGAGCGTGTCTATAAGCAGTTGGTGGTTAACCATGTCAAATGCTTTAGACAGGTCAATAAACAAGGCTAAGGATAGAGTATCATTATTACGTTTACTGTTAATATGGTTAGTGAAGGATAAGAGAGCAGAGGTGGTGCTATGAAATGGTCTAAAGCCATGTTGGCAGGGCGCTAATAAATTGTGATCAAGTAGGTAGGTTAACAGTTGTAGGTGAATACATTTTTCCATTATTTTTGCTAAAGGAGATAGAATAGCTATGGGCTTGTAATTGGACAACTCCTTGGAGTTACCACCTTTATGCAGGGGAATAATGTGAGAGACTTTCCAGATTAGAGGAATAGTTCCTTCGGAAATAGTTCTGTTAATGAGGATCGATATGGGGTAGGCTATGACTTTAGCAGCTTTTTGCAGGAAATCTGCAGGTAATAGATCAGCAGAGAGTGTAGTGGGTTTAAGTTTCTGTATGAGGTTACAAATTAGTGAAGTGGGCACTGGCAGAAAATGAAATTGAGGAGGATTATTGGTAGAGGTTGCGGGAGAGCATGGGGTGCTAGGGGATAGCTGGTTGGCTAGGGATTGTATAGTTTCAGTGAAAAAAGTATTAAATGAGTCAACTATTTGGTTGGGATTGTTGTGATCAGAGCCATAGGGAGAGGGAGCACTTGAGCGTCCAGGGTGTAGGAGGTTACTGATACCTCGCCAGAATTTTTGGGGATTATTTTGGTTGGTTTGTTGTAGCTGGTAGTAGTAGTTTCTTTTATCAGCTAATATGGCTTTTTTTGATGTCCTTCAAGGATGCATCTGCAGTCCTTACAAATGGGGTTGTCCTGTCGTCAGGCAGCCCTTCGGTCGGCCGGATTCCAAAGTCTGGGTCTGGCCTCGGCTGGTGTCGCACTTCACCCGACGTCATCTCTGCTGGTCTTCGGGTATAAAGGCATCAGCCGACGCCATTTTCCCCAGTCTTTCTTGCCGCGTGGCGCCTGAAGCAGAAGCTGTTTGCAAGTGCCGGTCGGTCAGATCCAGAGATTACTACTACCGAATACTACTTCGAAGACTTCTAAAAAGCTAAGTACCCCGTTGGGGAATCTTTCTTGCCTCAGCCGATGTCAGAAAAAGTGAATAACTGTTTAACTTGTGGGAAACAAATACCTCATAAAGATTTCCACTCTTACTGCTTACCTTGTTTCGGCCCAGACCACGACATAGCAGCCTGTTTAGCCTGTGCTTCCTTCAACCGACGAACGCTTAGGCGTCGGTCGGAGTTTGCTGAACAGTTTTTCGGCTCAGATTTTGCGTACATTATGCCATCGGATCCTCCGACTACTCAAATTGTTAAGAAACGCAAAGAAAAGGACCGACACTCGCGGTCCGCGGTTTCGGCCGAAACCACGGTTAAGCAAACCGCGAGTGTCTCGGTTTCGGCCGAAACCGAGCAAACGGGTCAATCTTCAGCCGAATCCATGACTACTACCGAGGCCCCTGCTACCCTAGTTGAATCGACCTCTGAAGTTTTGCCTACTAATGTGGTTTCTCTAGAATTATCGGACACCATCCCTTTGGATGTCTCTACCCCAGCACGTGGTGCTGCTAGGCCTCCTGCAGCCATGTCTATAAAGGCCTTTGCCAGGGCTAAAGCAGCCAAAACTGCTAAGTCTGTGCCTGTTAAGCCCCCCTCTCACAGGCCCAGTTCCAGTTCCCAAATGCTTACTCTGGCAGAGGATCTCATCTCTTTAATAAGGGGATCCCAATCTCACCCAGACAGGGCCTCTCAACCTCCAGAAAAGAGACCTAGAACAGAGCCCCCTGAGCCAGTGTCCTCAGATGACTCTTCTGATGATACAGACAATACAGACCATCCAGAGGCTCCTTTTTCTACTTATGAAGATTCCGATGCTGAAGAATCTATCCCTTCTGCCTCTCCACCAGAGGAATTTCCTTTGGGGAAACCTTACATGCCATGAGAGAGCAATTCCAATGGCAGGGACAAGATTTCTCAGATTCAAGAAAAAGGCTTAGGACCTTTCTACACTTACCGCAACATAGGCCGTTAGCTATACCTCCAGTTCTTCCTGTTGTGGATGATGCATTTAATGATGTTTGCACTGCTCCTGATACTTTACCTCCAGCCCCTGCCAAGCCCGATAGGTTTTACAGGGTACCGGACACTCATCACCACTAATACAAGGCTCCTCTTGCAGATCCTGAGACTATCTCCCAGGGGCCTAAGGCAGTAGCTTCGACCTCAGCGAAAAACCCTCTCCCTTCTGAAAGGGAATTCAGGTCCTTAGAGAGATGGGGTAAAAAAGTATACACCTCTGCTACTCTCTCAGCTAGAGCGTTGAACTGTCAGTTTCATATGATCCAATACCAAGAGTTTATGCTTGATCAGTTAACTAAGAAACTGTCCTCTGATGATTCCTTACATAAGAAATATGTTTTAGAAATGGTGAATAACATTCAGCAGGTTAGTAACCATTCTTTAAAATGTGGCTATGATGCACTGGAGGCTTCATTTAGATCAGCCATGACTGGCACAGTTATAAGAAGGCATGCATGGTTGAAAGAACAGGTCTTGCCGGATCAGGTTAAAGCAAAGCTATTAGATGCTCCTATGGATAAGGTCAGTCTATTTGGTTCTCCTGCCCAACAAGTAATGAAGAAAATGGAAGAGAAGGCAAAATCTGTACAAACAGTTAAAGATTTCTTACAGGTTCAGCCCCCAAGGTTTAGCAGGAACTGGCCTTCCAAAAATTGGTCCTTTCCAGATTCCTCTAAATCTCAGAGAGGCAGGAATAGACGTTCCAGAGGCAGAAATCAATCCAGAGGAGGTGCCTACAGGGGACGCCAGTGGCAAGGCAATAACCAACAAGGCACAGATACAGCCACTACCACTGCAACAGGACAATCACAGTGACTTGGCTCTGACACCGCCTACCAGGGAACAAATAGCAGCACCCTTAGGCGGAAAGTTAGCCTTATTTTCAAAAAATTGGCACTATATCACAAGAGACAAGTGGATTTTGCAAACTATAGACCAAGGCTACAGGTTTCATTTCCACACCTTACCAGTAAAAAGAGGAATGCCAAACCTACCACCAAATCAAAAGACAGAAGCTCTAAAACAAATAGCTCAATTAACAAAGATGAGAGCTGTGGAAAGGGTACCACCTACAGAACAGGGCAAGGGATTTTACTCCAGACTCTTCCTAGTACCAAGAAAAGAGAAAAGTTGGAGACCTATTCTCGACCTGTCCGCTTTAAACACATTCATCATTGTTCCAAAATTCAAAATGCTGACCCTACAGCAACTTCTTCCCATGCTGGGCAAGGAGTGTTGGCTGGTAACTCTAGATCTCAAGGAGGCATACCTGTACGTCCCCATACGACCAAATTGCAGAAGATACCTCAGATTTCTTGCAGGATCAGAGCATTATCAATTCTCAGCATTGCCCTTTGGCTTATCTACTGCGCCCAGAGTGTTCACGAAATGCCTGGCATCAGTAATCGCTCATTGCAGGCTACAGGGAATCCAAATTTATCCATACCTGGACGACTGCCTGATACAAGCGGACAACAAAAGCAAGCTGACACAAGACTTACAAAGAGTCATTTGCTTACTACAAGCCCTGGGATACACAGTCAATTTTAAAAAGTCAAGACTGATACCATCCCAAACAAGAACATTCTTGGGTGCGGAATTGGACACAGTAAAACAGATGGCATTCCTAACTGCAGAAAAACAAGAACAACTTCCTCTTTACTTCTTGGCATTAACAAAGCAGAACAAACTAACAGCAAGGAAAGTACTGCAGGCCTTGGGCTTCATGGCATCCTGCATAATCCTGGTCCCCCATGCCAGACTGCATATGAGAAAGCTACAGTGGTACCTAAAGAATTTATGGTCTCAACACAGGCACAGCTTGGAAACCGAAATACCACTAATCCCATGCCTGAAACAAGAGTTCCTATGGTGGGCTCAGGCATGCCAGTCAAACCCAGGTTTGTCCTTCCACAACATTCAAACAAGCCAAACCATCACAACGGACACCTCAGACCTAGGTTGGGGAGCCCACATGCTGGACAAGTGCATTCAAGGTTTATGGACTCCAGATCAGCTACACCTGCACATAAATCAAAAAGAAATGCTGGCAGTAAAACTAGCAATCCAGAATTTCAGACCATTCCTCAAAGAAGGCCAATTGATGATAAGGACAGACAACACCACAGTCATGTGGTACATCAACAAACAGGGAGGCACTCATTCATACACCCTATGCCGAATGGCTCTGGATCTATGGAATATGGCTCTGAGCTACAACATTCAGTTACAGGCAATATTTGTACCGGGAAAAGAAAACATCCTAGCAGACATGTTAAGCAGAACTACCTCGGATGCTCACGAATGGATGCTACACCCGGACATCTTCAAGGCCATCACAAAGAAATGGGGAATGCCACAAATAGACCTATTCGCATCCCCACTCAATCACCAGCTCAAGAAATTCTGCACAAGGACATACCACCCACTTGCTTGGAAGGTGGACTCTCTATCCTTCAGTTGGAAAGGCCTGACAGCATATGCATTTCCACCTCTTCCTTTGATTCACAAGGTACTACTGAAAATCAGAGAGGAATGTCCAAGGATAATTCTGATAGCTCCAAATTGGCCAAGACAACATTGGTATCCATTGCTGAGGAGCATGTCTCAGGGGGAAACGTGGACACTACCCCTGATTCCTTTGATGTTAACTCAGAGCAACTACAACATCCTACATCCAAACCTGAAAACTCTGCAACTGACTGCCTGGAACATTACATAAGAGCAACTAACCCAGATTTATCCCAAAGGGTTAAAGACATTATCCTTGAGGCCCGCAGACCTTCAACAAGAAGGAACTATGCAGGAAAATGGAAAAGGTTTGTCATTTGGAGTACTGAAAGAGGGAAAGATGTGTCAAAGATAAGATATTGCCAACATCCTGGAGTATTTGGCAGAGCTTCTCCATACAGGCCTGTCCTATTCCTCCATCAAGATACATGCATCAGCTATTTCTGCAGAATACAGCTTCGATCCCCCTGTCTTCTCACATCCTCTACTCAGGCAGTTCCTCAGAGGAATTAAGAATGTAAAACCTCCTAGGAAACCACCATTACCAGCATGGGACTTGAACTTTGTGCTAGAAAAATTTACACTCCCTCCATTCGAACCAGCAGCAACAGCAGATCTTCAACACCTATCCTGGAAAACTGCTTTCCTACTGGCAATTACTTCAGCAAGAAGGGTTTCGGAACTACAGGCTTTAATGGCAGTACAACCCTTCCTAATCTTCCATCAAGATAGAGTGTCCATGAGAACTAATCCAACATTTATGCCTAAGGTGGTATCCAGAGTGTCTCTAAACCAGGCAATCCACCTACCTACCTTCCTTCCCAATCCACAGAACAGGGGGGAAAGACTGCTGCATTCCTTGGATGTACATAGACAGTTGCGCTACTACCTGGACAGAACCAAGGGCAATAGAAAAACTGACCAGCTTCTAGTAGCTTATGCAACAGGAAGGGAAGGAAAAGCAATTTCCAAACAGACAATCTCCAAGTGGATAGGAAATTGCATAAGATTCTGTTACTCCTACCATGGAAAGCAAATTCCACAGAACATAAGGCCTCATTCTACAAGGGCTACAGCCACTACCACAGCTTTCTTACGAGGAGTGGCTACCAAGGACATTATTGAGGCGGCTACTTGGACCTCCGTGCATACATTTGCCAAGCATTATAACTTACCTCTATACTCTAGATCCCGAGCAGGGTTTGCCACTGCTGTTTTGCAAGGGATCCTAACTACACCATAATTCTTCTTCCTCCTCCCCTAGTTTGGCTATGGTATTCTACCCATTTGTAAGGACTGCAGATGCATCCTTGAAGGTCATAGTACAGTTTTGTACCTACCATAAATGTAGATGTCCGAACAGGATAGCATCTGCAGTCAGGATTACCCACCCTCCTTCCCCTCTGTGGTACTCCTAGGGTATTTACCCACCTAATAGCTAGCTGGGGGGGGATCTCTTATGGTGTATTTGTTTGTATATATGTACATACATGCTTATTTTTTGTGTTTGCCTTCTACTTTTTTGGAAACATTGGCATTTACCCAAAAATTTAGCTTTCCAAGAGGGCAACTGGCAAAAATGGCGTTGGCTGATGCCTTTATACCCGAAGACCAGCAGAGATGACGTCGGGTGAAGTGCGACACCAGCCGAGGCCAGACCCAGTCTTTGGAATCCGGCCGACCGAAGGGCTGCCTGACGACAGGACAAATACCATTTGTAAGGACTGCAGATGCTATCCTGTTCGGACATCTACATTTATGGTAGGTACAAAACTGTACTTTTCATTTCTTAGCTGTGTGAATTGCAGGTGATCTGTGGGGCTTTTTGTTGAGCGCCATTTGGCCCATAGTCTATTTCTTTGGAGGATTTTTTGTTTGGTAGTTTTGGTGAGCCATGGTGCTGGTTTGGTTCTAATTCAAACTTTGCGTAGTGGGGCATAGTTGTCTAAAATGGATAGAAATTTAGAGTTAAAGTATTTCACAGCATTATCTATTGGGGGGTATTTCAGGGGTGACCAGACACAGGTGCCTAGTTCAGCTTGAAAGTGAGCAGGGTTAAAATTTTTGTTAGTGCGAATAGTTCTACAAATGGTTGAATTTGGGACTTCAGTTTTTGTTCTGATTAGATAGGTAAGCAGGTGGCCACTTTTGTCCTCAGGGAGGGTGCCTGTTTTATAGTTTAGTTGAGGAGTATTAGTGAGTATCCAGTCAAGGGTACTAGTTTTGTTGTTAGTTTTATTGGTATGGGTAGGGGATGTTATAGTTTGGGTAAAACCATATAAGTTGATATGAGTAGAAGGCTGCTCAGATATACAGGAGTTCCAGTTAATGTTAAAATCTCCAAGTATAATGGTTTCTTGGGGGTAGTTGCTTGAGAGCCAGCTGAGGATAGCCTCTAATGTGTTGATGTTATTACCTAGGAAGTTAGACACATGATAGATATATGGCTTTGCTTTTGTTAAGCTGAATCTTAGAAGAATTTCTGCATTGTTGCAAAGTGGAGGTTTGGGGTCTAGCAAGGTAACTTGTAATCCATTCTTATAAAGTATGGCTACGCCTCCACGTTTTTTAGTGTTACGGTCATGTCTTATGATATTATAGCCAGGGGGTAGAACTGCACTGTCTTGTATTGATGGTTTAAGCCATGTTTCAGACAGACAGAGGATATCAAAGGAATGAACATCAATAAGGGTATGCAGGTGAGTTACTTTATTATTGATACCAAAAACAAAAAGCAGTATTCACGATGGACGGCTCCAACCAGCAAAGTTTGAACAAATTAACCAAGTTTATTCCAAACGCACACAGAGACACTTGTATAACATAAACGCCTTCACCATACATCTATTTGCGTTTTCGTGATAAAAATGACCAGCATACCCTAAAACATTTAATTTATACCAAAGCACATCATTGTCTACCAATAAAAATTCACCATTAATTAATTAATTAATTATCATATTGTGTAAATCCTTTTTAAAAAAATTGTATAAACTCCATTTCTTATTAAATGTTATTAAATATGTTAAATATATTAAATGTATTAAATATAATGTTATAAATATAAATTCAGTAAAAAACAACAATTGTTTAAAACATCCATTGAAATTAAAACATTTAAAACCATTGTGTTACATAAAGAGAAATAAGTATATCTCATTCACATAAATTTAATCTAGTCTTATTGTGTATGGAACAGTGCCCTCTCCTGACCATTCATGTTTATTACATTCAAAGTTTTGCAGCTCTCATTTTTAGTAGAGGTACTATGGAAATACAATCATTCAAACCAGGTGTTTTATCAGCTTCTAAAGTGATCTGCCACCACAGTTCTCTAAATTCAAATTTTTCTTCCCATAATCCCCCTCTACTATCACTTTTAACCTGTTCTAAAACTAAGAATTTATATTTATAATTAGGACAAACTTTAGTATGCTTGAATAAAGCATTACTTTTTTTTTCCTACTGAGATTTCATAAACATGTTCGTAGATCCTTCTTTTTAATTTCCTTTCAGTCTTTCCTATGTAGAAGGATCCACATTTTTCACAAATAGCTAAATATATTATGCCTTTAGATTCACAATTATAAAATTCTCCACTATTTACATATCTTCCTCTGCTTTCTAAAAATATTCTATCATTATTAATAATGTATGCACACTGGGTACAATGCCCACATTTGAATGTACCTATTCTGTTTCTCCTTTTTTCTGTCTTGTTTCTATTACTACTATTCTCTATTATAGATCTTATGTTTTGTGAATTCTTAAAAGTTACTTTCTGTGGTATAATAGCTAAATTTTCTATGTCAGTCAAAGCTACAAATTTCCCCCATTCTTTTAAAAATATTTTTTTTGACTACATTATTCAATCCATTATATTCAAGCACCAACGTTTGCTGAAATTCTTCTCTTTCATACTTTTTATTACTATCTATTTCATTGCTAGAGTCCTTCTTTTTGTATATGGGGCAAAATTTGTCATGTCTCCCTTTTTCCACTTCCTGTCTTATTTGTGTAATAAATGCTAATGGATAACTTCTCTGTAGAAACATTTTTTCTAAGAGGTCACATTCTTTTTTAAAATCTACATCAGAGCTTGTCATTCTACTTCCTTGAACAAACTGTCCCTTCACTATGTTTCTTTTGCAGTGAAAGGGGTGGGCACTCTCAAAATGTAAATAGGAATTACAAAAAATATCCTTTCTAAATATTCTAGTTCTTAGTTCATGTCCATCTTTATATACTTCTAAATCCAAATAATGTACGTTAGATTCGGATATATTATATGTGAATTTTAGGAAATTAGTAGTATTTTCTATATATTCCAAAAAGTCTGTGAATTTTTCTTTTCCAGCTATCCACAAAATTAAAATATCATCCAGGAACCTTCTATATATCTTCCAACAATTCTTAAATTCAGAATTAAATATATATTTTTCTTCCCAATAGGCAAGTATTAAATTAGCATATGTAGGGGCGCAAGCCGCACCCATTGCTACCCCCTGTTTTTGCTGATAAAATTCCCCATTAAAATAAATAAAATTATTCTTCAAGACCAATTCCATTAGCCAAGTACTTATTAATTTCTCATTTTGTGTTAATACTACATCTTCATAAACAATTTCCTCAAACATTTTTGTCCCTTCATCGTATGGGATGCAGGAAAATAAATCAATAATGTCTATTGTGACAAACAATAATTGATCATTAACAGGACTATCAGGTAGTTCCTTCAATAAGTCCCAAGAGTCTTTCAAAATACATTTCCTTTTCATCCATACACTTTTTAATTTTTTATCTATAAATTTGGCTAAAGGATACGTTTTTGAACCTTCTGCCGAAACTATCGGTCTAAAAGGTGGGTCCTCTTCATTTTTATGAATTTTAGGTATACCACATATTGTGGGGGTTCTAGGTTTGTCCACTTTCAAATATTTAGAAGTATTATAATCTATAATTTCTTTAGGGTATGCTGGTCATCTGATGAAGTCATTTTTATGACGAAAACGCAAATAGATGTATGGTGAAGGCGTTTATGTTATACAAGTGTCTCTGTGTGCGTTTGGAATAAACTTGGTTAATTTGTTCAAACTTTGCTGGTTGGAGCTGTCCATCATGAATACTGCTTTTTGTTTTTGGTTTTAGTGACTATTGGCAGTATTATCCATTTTTTCACATTTTCTTACTTTTTTATTGATGCTACGAATGTTAAGATGAGCTATCAGGAGAGAGTTGGGGGGCTTGGTAAGTGTTTGTGAGATTGAAAATGTTGGTGTATCAGGCTGTGTCGCTGTGATGGTGGTAGGACCTGGGTTTGGGTGTATATCACCATCTAACAGGGAGTGGACCTGTACTTTTAGGATGAGTTGTAAAAGTTTAAAAATTAGGTTCTTTGTTTTTCTAGCTAGTGGGTTACAATGAGAGATGTGATGGAGTCTATGAAATTTGGCTGCTGAGTACTTAGCTGGGCTGGAGAGGTTGCTAAGACTGTGAGTGGAGCTAGGAGTAAGGATAGAGGTGTGTGTGTTGTGGGTATGAAGTCCTAGGAATGTATGGCGTTCGTAGAGAGTAAGTAGATACGGTATGATAAGAATAGTTAGGAGTAATAATAAAGGTAAGGGTTTGTAGGATCCTTGGGCCATTAGTTTAGGTATTGGTGGTGGAATGTAGGGATATTTGTGGATAGAGTGATAGGGTAATGGATAATGGTAGATGAGTGATGTTTTTTTAAGGGGGGAGAGATAGGGGTTAGTATGAGAGCATAATAGAGGTGATAGCACTTTAAGGGGAGGAGTTAGAGGTTGGTTCTATTGTATAGGGGTGTGGCAGTTGAGTATAAGTTTAGGACCACTGGGGGCGTGTGGGATTTGGGGGCAGGGTAAGGGAGCTGAGTGAGCCCGCAGGGTGAACGGAGCGGGATGAGCCACCGAGGAGTTTACCCAAGGAGAACAATCAGAGGAGCAGTAAGCAAATGTAAGTATAGGTAGGGATGGTGAGATGACACAATGCCTTGATAATAGAATATACAGAGAGGGATGGCAGAAAAGAATATAAGAAGAAAGAGAGAAAAGAGTGGGAGTGTTGGCTCTTACAGGATATTGGAATCCGAGAGCCTGTAAGTTACTTAAAGTTAGAGTCAGAATGGAGGTCTAAAGGAAACTGTTGCCCTCTAGTGGACAAAGGCTGTATAGCAGAGGTAATATATATTGAGATATCAAGAGCATAAGATGATGAAGGTTGGAGGTTATAATGTAGTGATGAACTCAGCATGGGGTAAGACAAAAAAAGAAAACATGACCAATGGCTATAGCGGTAACGATAGAAGATAGGTGGGCATCAGTGATAAGCTAGATGAAGTTATGTAGTAGTAAAAATACAAGCACTGATTGATGTGTTTGCAGGAATATTTCAAGAAGGTATAACACTGTGTATAAGGGGACCAGAATATGCCAACAGGTAGAAATAAAGTGGATAAAGGCCCTAGGTGAGGAAGAGTCACCAAAGAGGGAATTTTTTTAAGGCTCTACATGCATGCAGTGGGGGATGGTGGACAAATGGAGATTGAGATCTAAAGGGTATACCTTTTATTCCAAAAAATAATCCAAGTTGGGCACATACATTCAAAAGTCATCTTTCCATAGAGCGCATCCATTTATTGGTGGATAAAACAACAGACTAATTTTCACTATCAGATCATGCAATGCTAGGTACTCTGATAAGAAAAACAAATATGGAGAAAAGGAAAATAAAAAGTGGGTGGAAGAGATGGTAAAGAAAAGCTGTTATGTCAGGAAGAGGAAAGTAAGACACAATGGAATACAAAATAAAGTAAAATATGAAGATTTAAAGAGAAAAAAAAACATAGAAAAGAGATATTAAGAAAGCTAGTGAATCTACAAAGGGAAAGAAAGGGTAGTAATAAGGGGAGCAGTGTGAGAGAGAGAAAGTGAAACTAATAAGATAATTCAAGGGTGGGAAGATGAGAGTATCTGGGCCAGAAGAATAGCAGTAGAAAATCTATATTTTGGAATAAGCCCTAGAGTGACTAAAAGTAATGGCTGTAGGGCTGAGGCAAAAGGAGGTGGAAATAAGAATATATAGGATTAAAACACAGGATGGACAAGAATTTGCAGAAAAATTGAAGGGAATTCTAGAAGGCTTTAGGAAATTTTATCAAGAGTTATATAGACAGGAGGTCTTACAAGATGGCTGCACACTGATCAACAGCATAATTTCAAATGTCCTTCCATTTCACTGTTGCAGTATTCATAACATTAGGGATCCTTTGCCTAGGGCAGCCCAACATCCAGCCAGTATACCAAAGCCTTAGGTTGCTTTCAGGTACGCCGTACATCACACGTATGCTCCTAGTGTAGCATAGGGCATGAAGGTGACATCCAGAGGTACCATCTTCAGAACATCTTTGCCGTCAGTCTGAACACGATTTCTCGATCATTGGTCTGAACGCCTATATTCAATTGCTGGTTTACCGAGCCATTGCAGATAAGTGCCCCATTGGGGTTCCTTTTTTACTTGTCTTTTTTTGCTTGTGAGTTTCATCATCCAAGAAGGATAAATGCCAGTGTGGGAGACAGATTCCCCATAAAAACTGCCACGAACAGTGTCTGTTTTGCCTTAGCACCTCGCATAACCATATGTCCTATTCTGTCTGTCAGACTTTTGTTCCTAAAACTTTGCGTAGTAGACTTTCTTCTTTAGAGCTGTATCTTGAGAATCAGTGTCTTAAACCTCTCAAGAAAGATACTGTGGAGGGTACTTCTCACCCCAAGGGGCAGCCATCCAGGAAGAAGGCCAAGAATTCTAGGCCAGAATCCTCCGCTGTTCAGCCACTGCTGGACATTTCTCACGAGGTGAGTGAATGCTCAGAGTTTCACTTGGCTTTGTTGTTGGATTCCTCTGCAATGATTGGGTTGGAAGCTGGCAGGGATCCAGCTTTAATTACATCCGAGGAAGCTTTGCAGACCTCCATTTTGGACATTCAGGTAAACCACGGATGATCATTTCTGAGGGGCCTAGGAGTGTTCCTCAGGTTTTAATGCGAGAAGTAGTCCCTACTACTAATATTGAATGCTGTGCTGAGTCAGAGCCTTTCAAGTTTTATAAGGCAGACATCTCATTAAAGAAAACAACAGAAAACTAAACATGTTTGTCCTACCCCTAAGGATCCACACAGTGAGTGGCAGCCCGTCACTCAAGGTTTATTTAGTGCTTTGATAGCATTGAAACCTCCTCATAGTGTTTCTGTTCCAGCTCCCACTTGATCCTTTATTCCACTTAAAAGACCTGGATTTCTCCGAAGAGGAGTTGGATTCTGATAAGGAATCCCTTGCTTACTCTACTCAGAATCCTTCTTGTTTGGACTATGCATCATATGAAGAAGAATCTACCAATCCTGATGCTTCCTTTGAAGAGATTTCTTTTGGGGACACAATCTCAAGGATTATGGCATTCTTTAAATGCTATTGTGCACAGGTGTCTGAAATTCATAAGACATACTATTAGTTGCTGCAGATGGAATCTCCTCAACCTTCTGGTGTCCCTGCTGCTTTGGCTGCTTTGTTAGATGCATTTTCTAATGCCTCTAAAGCTCCAGAGACTCGGCCCCCTGCTTCCAAAAAACAAGATAAATTCTACAGGGTGCCTAAAGTCCTCTCAGTTGCTTCCTTCACCCAAGTTACTGCCCTCTGATAACGATAGCAGAACCATGCAGAGGCTAGGTAAGAAGGTTTACACCTCGGCTATCTTGGCTTTTAGGGCTGTTAATTATCAGACCCATATGTCCAGGTATGTGTTGGCTGTTCTATCCCATACTTGTCAGGTTATAGCTGATCTTCCAGACTTTGGGGATAAAATTTCTGCTCTTTCTCTGTTAGGGACTTCCTCTCAGGTGGCTCATCATTCCATTAAGTGTAGTTATAATGCAGCTGATGCTTCTTCTTGGGCTGCTGTTTTTTTTGGTCCATAATAAGGAGGTATTCTTGGCTTCAGCTTCAACCTTTGCCTGATATCAAGGCTAAGTTGCTGGATGCCCCTCTTGATAACAAACACTTGTTTGGTGAAGCTGCTGCTGATTTGTTTAAGTCCCTACAGATAAGGGTAAGGCTTTACAGGAACTCAAACTTGCTTGTTTCTCCTGTTCCTAAATTTTAAAGAAACTATCCCAGTAAGCCAGCCTTTGTTCCCAGGCAATCTTGCCCTCCTCCTAAGGCAAAAAGGATGACAAGCGGGCTCCTCCTGCTAAGGCTACTCAGACTTCAGGGTCTCAGAAGTCTTCCTTTCCAGATAAACCAGGTGCTGTCTGACTTTCCTATTCTTCCCAACCATTTTCTTCTTTCTGTTTGCCTTTCTCTCTCTCTCTCTTCCTGTTTGGCTACAGATTACTGAGGATTCCTAGGTTCTGTCCATTATTCATCAGGCGTATTTCATGGTGTGGAAATCCCTTCTCCCCTTTATCGGTATTCCTCAACCCCCTCAGGAACCACTCTCCTTTTTTCCAGAGGTGCTTCAGGACCTTTTGACTCAGGCTACTATTCAAGAGGTGCTTATGTCACAAAGGGGGAGGGATTTTACTCCAGGATGCTTCTAGTACCCAGAAAGATGGGTACTTGGAGACCAATTCTAGACCACTCTCATCTGAACACTTTTCTGAAGGTGATCACTTTTCAAATGCTATCCCTTCAATCTTTGTTTCCTCTTTTGCTTGCTCAGGCTTATATGGTGTCTCTGAATCTCAAAGATGCTCAACTCCATATTCCGATCCATCTCCTTTTCAGGAAGTTTTTGCATTTTTCTGTTGCTTCCTGGCATTTTCAGTTTTCTGCTTTTCCCTTTGGCCTTTCTACTTTCCCAAGGGTATTCACCAAATGCCTCGCTTCTGCGATTGCATTTTGCAGGTGTCAAGGGATCTTAATTTCCCTTCTTGGATGACCTGCTGTTTCAGGCATCCTCTGCAGAGATCCTGTTGCAAAATCTTCATTTTGCCATCTTTGTCTTCACGGCCTGGAGTTTACAATAAACTTCAAAAAGTCTTCTCTGATTCCTTCACAGGACCTTGTTTTTCTGGGTTGCAGGATTCAGACAGTGTCCTTGCTGGCATCTCTGCCTATTCCCAAGGCCTTGACCCTCATTTCCTTCTTTCAAACTCATCTTCCTCTGACTTCCATTACAGCAGGGGAGTTTTTGAGAGCTCTGGATTTCGTGGCATACACTATCCCTATGCTCTGTCTAGCCAAACATCACATGAGGAAGTTTCAGTAGTTCCTGAAGTCACTTCAACATGTTCATCCCCTAGAATTTGTAGTTCCTCTTCTACCTTGCTTCAAGAAAGAATTCCACTGGTGGATCTAGCAGTTGTCTCTAAATCCATGGCTTCTCTTTCATCCTCCTCTTCTCTCTCAGGAGCTATTCACAGATGCTTCAGACATGGGATGGGAAGCAGCTTTTGGCTTCTTAAAGGTGCAGGACTCTGGTCTCCTCTTCAGCAGAAAGATCACACCATTGTCAAAGAGATGAGAGGTCTTCTGTGAGCTGTTTAGGCTTTTCATCATCTTTTCTCCCTGGGTCTTCTCAAGGTGTTTACAGACACCACAGTGATGTGGTATGTAAAAAAAAAATGGGGGGGACAAGATCTGATCTCCGTTGCCAGTTGGCACTCCTGGTATGAGATCTTTCTGTCCAGTATTAAGTGACTCTTTAGGTAGTTTACATTCCCTCAAGTTAAAACACTGTGGCAGACACTCTAAGTCCTTAACTCAATCCCACAAATAGATGCTTTACAGGGATGTGTTTCTGGATATTGTCCACCAGTGGGGTACTCCTCAAGTAAATCTCTTTGCCTCCACTCTGAACAGACAACGTCCTCTATTTTGTGCCAGAGTCAGAGGTTCTCTGATGTGGAAGGTGAATGCCCTCTGTTTTTTTTGGAAGGGGATGTTTATTTATGCTTTCCCTCCCTTTCCCCTCATCCCAAAAGTCCTTTTCAAAATTCAACAGGATGCCCCCAAAATTTTATTGGTGACTCCCTTTTGGCTGCGATAGCATTGGTTCCCTCCTGTTCTGCATTTAGCCAAGGGCAATCATCGCAAGTTACCTCATAGGTTGGACCTACCCACACAAGACAAAGACTCTCTCATCCATCCCCACCTATTCACAGTGGGTGATAGCATTTTAATTCTACATAGACACCTTTTTTCTGAGGACATGCTTTGGGCCCTGCAAGAGACCAGGAAAACCAATGATAGGAAATCCTACTTATCCTAATAGAAGAGGTTTTCTGTTTGGTGTGTTTCTCGTAACCTGGATCCACTTTCTCTGGATGTTTCTTTGGTTCTCTCTTACCTGTGTGAATTGCTCAAGGCTGTGTTGGTTTATTCTTCTGTTAAGGCCCACTTATCAACTATTTCTGCTTGTCTGCCTTTGTGTGCTCCTTTAGCTTCTAGTTTTGAAGCTAAACAGTTCCTTCATATTAGGCCTCCCATGAAGCCTACTCATCCTCACTGGGATCTTAATTTTGTTTTGGAGAAACTGACTCTGGCTCCTTTTGAGCTGCAACTGCAGCCTCGGCTTCCTTGTAACAGTGCTCTTGGGAAGACTCTTCTTTTGTTACCCCTTACTTCTGCCAGGTGGGTTTCTGAGCTTCAAGCCATTATGGCTTGTCCTCCTTTTTCTTGGTGTTTCATAAAGACAGGGTGTCCTTGCATACTAATTCTTCTTTTATGCCTAAGGTGGTGAATGAGTTGCCCCTTTATCAGTCTGTTCAGTTGCCCATATTTTCCCTTCTCAACAGTCTGCTAGTGGGATAGTGCTGCACACATTTGATGTGCATAGGTAACTCAGATTTTATTTGTATAAGTCTAAATCAATTAGGACATCTGATGAGTTCTTTGTTTCCTTTTATTCCAGGTCCTTGGGATTCGCAGTATCCAAGCAGGATCTTTCTTCTTGGATTTCAAAAGCTGATGTTCTTCATTCCACATTGCTGCAGTCCTAACTATTGGGGTAGTCCGCTGTCCAGTCGGCCCGAATACCAAAGTATATGGCTGACGTCGGTCAGGGCGCATTAGACTGACGTCAGTACGTCAGGG
Source organism: Protopterus annectens (assembly GCF_019279795.1). Classification (NCBI taxonomy): domain Eukaryota; kingdom Metazoa; phylum Chordata; order Ceratodontiformes; family Protopteridae; genus Protopterus; species Protopterus annectens. The sequence goes on along the minus strand of NC_056750.1, from coordinate 418,498,305 downwards.
TACTAATGCGCATGACCGACGTCATATCCTCAGTCTTTTTTGCCGCATGGTCCGATGCAGAAGCAATTTTGCGAGTGCAGGTTGGCGTTCTGAAAATTTCTGAAGTCAGAGTTTCAGACCGAATCAAAGTAGGCTAAGTACCCCGTTGGGGAATATTTCGGTTTTTTCTTGCCTCAGTATTTAACCGGATGTCAGAAAAAGTGAATAACTGTATTTCTTGTGGGAAACAGATTCCTCATAGGGATTACCATACTTTGTGTATACCTTGTTTAGGGCCTGAGCACGACGTTGTTGGATGCCGTTCTTGTGCTAGATTTAACAAACGCACTATTAAGAGAAGGTTAGACTGTGCCAGGTTAGTGTTTGGGAAGCGTTGTAACTATAAAATGCCATCGGATGCTCCGACGCCGGCTTCGGCTATAAAAAAAAAAAAAAAAAAAACGCAAACAGCAAAGCCTAGAGTGGAAGAACCGACAGTCCCAAAACTGTACTTTTCTTTTTGCTATTCTTTTTTGCAGTGGTGGATCATGTTATTGGAGCCCCCCCCCCCCCCAGTTGTACAAAAACAAAAAACAAAATAAAAAAAAAATCCCAGAACTCCACACATGCATGCTCAGAAACTTGAATCTGGACTGCTGTTTAACCAGTCCAGATTCGGAAAGAAGGCAGCAGTCTACAAATGCCCCAGTGAGGTTGCAATCACATAGACTGGGAGGTTATCAGACTGCAAGGTCTGCATTCTGTGCATGCTCGGAATTAGCCAGAGGCAGCACACACATGCATGCGTGGCAATCCGACACCGCTGCTTTGATATGAACTCAGAACATACTTTTGCATGGGGAACTGGCTTATTTTGAATGGGGGATGGGACAGGACACTGCATCCAGAGTGAGCTGGATTCACTCAGGTACCGGCTTTTCGTGTGTGTGTGTGTGTGTGTGTGTGTGTGTGTGTGTGTGTGTGTGTGTGTGTAATGCCCCTGTTAACTATAACTAGTGGCTAGAAAGATTAACTCCAGCTCAAACCCTCAACCTTGGGTGTGCAGGTAGCAAGAGCCTGAATTCCCTACCCACCACCACTTGTGAAAAGCATTCAGATTTTTGCCTCATATTTTTGCTCTGTTCTGTTCCTCATAAAATCTGTGGTTTTCTGGATTTTGAATTCACAAAATAATGACAGACATTTGAATTTCAGGCTTCATATTCTTTAGAAAGTTCATGGTAACACAAAACATTGTATTCTAGCAATGTTCTAAGTTTACAAGCTCAGTATTTGAAATTTGTCCCTATTTTTAGGGCTGTATTCTCCCATTATTGGCTTTGTGCAGGTTTTTTTGTGTTAAGAGGTTGAGAGCTATGGTGAGAACTGAATTCACTGAATATGTTTGGGGGCTGTATTCCCCCATTATTGGCTTTCTCCAGGTGTTTTGTGCTAAGAGGTTGAGAGCTATGGTGAGAACTGAATTCACTAAATGATAGCCGTTTCAGTCTTCCTGCCTTCCATGAAACAGCTGATATGGAATAGTGGTATGTTGCTCTGACCGTAGTGCACAGGGTCCTGGGTTCAAGACGTGGCAGTGAAATGTATGGCGGTAGTACAGGATTTTATTCTAGCAACTTTCCAAGGTTATACAAGCAATGTTTAAAATGTGTCCCTGGTTTTTGGGTGTTTGTTCATCACTCCCCCCAACAAAGTTTGTTTGTTTCCAGATTTATTGTGCTCATGTGCTGCAAAGTTGTGAGTTGAGTGGATTTTACAAGGAGCTAAAAGCTTCAGGAGAAGAGAAGTTTAGGGCTGCTTATGTCAATAGCACAACAGGTAGTGTACTTGCTTTTGATGCAGAAGGCTGTGGGTTCTACTCCCATAGTATGTAGATGTATTGCTGATACTGTACTGTGTTGTACTTTGAAAGGGGGTGGATGCTGCAATCCTGAGAATGTCGTCTTAGGTGGAGATACCTGGAGTAACTATCAGTTTGCCATCCATTCCCTTTTGCAATATTACTAGCTTATCAGTTTTTAATATAACATGGGCATTTTATTCCTCAAGGGCAACAGGCACTTTATTTGTAGATGAAACAATGAAATATAAAGTTGTTTGCTAGCAGCAACCTCCTCGTTAGTTACAGATCTCTTTAATGTGGAATTATTTAGATGACTTTTACTTCTGCGGAGATTGTGCATATTTACTGAAGGTGTATCAAAGAACACATGTATGCTTCATGTGCAAGGGGCCTATGATTTGAAAACAGCCCAAAGTTAATCTTTATCTGCACTGGCCAAATGTATTTTCTTTGAATGTGGGTTTCAATACTGTTTCAATGATTGTGAGTTTCAAGGGCAGAGCATTTTTAATGCTAAGTCTATTCTCATTGTGAGACTGCTTTGCTTTGTTTAGCAAATGTCTATTAGTGTTTGTGCTGTAAAATGTAATATAAAACTTTTAAATAAAATCCAAATCATCGTAAAAGTAAATCAGTATGCACATTACAGTGTGTATGGTAAATGGGGTGAAATAGCCAAGTAATAGGACATTGGAATGGCTGCAGGGGGAGGCCCCATTTGACCATGATTTTGTGAGGGGGGGGGCGGCAAACTCAAAGACAGCCCCGGCTGAACTATACCTCTCCACTGTCCAGATTTTCGCAGAATGAATAGATTTTTGCTTCTTATTTTTAGTTTGTTACTCATAACATTTGTGGTTTTCGGGCAAATCATGTAGGAATGAAGTCACTAAATAATGACAGACATTGAGTTTCAGACTTCATACCCTTCAGAAAAATGCATTCTAAAGCAAGACTTGTTATTCTGTCAGCTGTCTAAGAGGATACAAGAACAGTTTTTATTACTGACTGTATGTTCCCCCAATATATTTGGCCTTGTCCAGATTTCCTGCATTAAGAGGTACGCGCAAATAAATTGCTTTATAGAATTAGGTATATCCAAAACCTCTTAACTGTCCCCGACTTTGGCTCAAAATGTTGCTCTCCCCCTAATAATCCCTCCACAAAATGGCAATTTTGGAAGAAAATGTAGAGGGTTTACTATTAATAAGTAATTGTAATGATCAGAGTTATAGATTACTTTTATTTCAGACATGCATGTAGATTCTCTTATTTTGTCAGCTGCTCAACTTAACAGTGCTAATATTAAAAAAGCGTCCCTTCTTTGACAGGTTCCCAGCTGTTTTGTGTGGCTATTTTCTATTTTTGCATCACATTTGAGGTCCGTTTTTCATAAAATTGTGGTTTTCTGGCAAATTAGTTGCAAATCATTAAAGATTGAAGTTAGAAAATAATGACAGACATTTGAGTTTCAGATTTCATACCTTTCAGAAAATTCATATTAATGCAAGACCTACTATCTATTCTATTATCTTTCTAAGTTTATAAGAGCAATATTTAAAAATTGTCCTTATTTTTGGGCCTTTGTCCCACTTCTATTTATGGCTTTGTCCAGATTTCGTGCTCTGAGGTTCAGAGGTATGACAAATTTGTGAGGGCCAGCACCGTCAGGCAGAGAGATTTCAAATTGTGACATACTTGTTGCACCCCACTCTCCCATGTAGTGACTCTGGGTGTGTCCAAGCAAGGCAAGGAGGATTTATGCAGTTTAAGTGTGCAGAGTATCCCCCCATCCAAGGTAGACACAAGTACTACAGTGGTTTTTCATCTGTCCTTGATTTTGCAGAATGTTCTGGTTTTCTGTCATGTTTTTATAATGTTGATTTATGCTTCTTATTCAGAAAATGCATGTTGTTGCAGTGCCTATTGCTTTGTGTTTAAGTAGCAATACTTTAATGACCACCAGGTAAGCTTGTCTGAGATTGTAAGATGTAAGTAAGCTTTAATAAGCATACTGTTAAAGAATTACCAACATTGAAAGCCTTTTTGTTGTTGCCATGCAAAGAATATTTACATAACTAGATAACATGTAAGCCTTAGGTATTGAAATGCATATGACAGTATTTGTAATAAAGGACAGGATTATAGTATTTTCAGAAGCTCTTTACATTTGTTGGAGACTTGCAGTCATCTTTGCAGACTTTACCCATAAACTAAACAAAATGCCATTCTATTGTGTGTGGTCCATAACCTGTGCAGTAGTCCTTTAAGCAGTTTATCTTGAGCTTGGTTCTTGTTTGCTGTTCATTTTTAGTTTGATAATGTTTTCCCCATGAAACAAGTAGATAGTTTTGTCAGGCAGCAGGTCTTTTTTGGGTAAGAAACATTTTTACAAGTGGAGGTATCACAGAGATTGCTACTTTCAGCATTTTACTTGGTACTTTTATAAAACTGAATATAAATTATAATTAGAACTGCGGTGCAAGGCGAAGTGGTTTGAGTCGAGTGCTGCTTGTTTTTTATACTTGATTTTAACTGGCATTCCAGTAATGTATTTAAAAAGTAATTTATTTTTTCATGCCTCAAAACCTTTTTGTTTCCATCTAGATATTAAGTAATCTGTCATATAGCCAATGCATTGAAATATTTTTATAGTTTCATAGGTAGGTACCAGGCCTAGCCAAAAATGTACCCTGGCTTTCACCACCCAAGAAAATTATTTTCCTGTGCCCCTGTTAAGCAGAACCACAGAAGTGATACCCGGGGTGAATTTCCTATTACCCATCCAATCATCAAGATTTTTCTTGAAGAGTGCTAATGAGGAGCTCTGTTTGACATAGATAGGTAGTCTGTTCCAGATTATGGGATGTCTCTGGGACAGGAATCTATCCCTCCAGCATGTTCTGTTTATTGTGGTGACAAGGTTTAGGTCCCTAGATCGTGTAGCTCGGAGGGATTGGGATTTCTTCTTTTTTCTTCTATATTTCATTTTGTCTTGATTGGACTATCATAATGATGGTTTGGCACCCAGGGCAGAATATTTAATTAAAGTCCCAGTTTTTTTGGTTTTGAGCATAGCTCCTCCCCTTTCTAGTTGGTCACACCCCTTCCCATTGGCCCCACCCATTCACCTGTCTCCTGCAGCCCCCCTTTGATTTGAAGTCACCAGCCGCCACTGGGTAAGAGCCTTCCTTAGTCTATTAAGGCTCATTCTACTAAAGCTGTGGCTTCTTCTGGTGCTTTTTTCAAGGATTTGGATGCCAACTCTATTCTTGAGGCAGCTACCTGGACTTCTATGCATACTTTTACCAAGTACTACAACTTGGATGGAATTTCCAGAGCTAGGCCTGGTTCTGCTAGGACCATCCGTAATGGCTTCCTAGAAAGCTGTGCTGGTCCTTCCTCTTCCCAAGTTTCTTCCTGAGCTATTGGCATTCTCTCTAATGTTATGAGTATGGCAACAGTGAAGTGGAAGGACATAGTACAATTGTGTAAAATCTTACTATAACAGTAGATGTCTTTCTCTTCACTGTTGTATGCACTCCCTCCCCCTTCCCCCAGTCCATTTCTCTAAAGGATATATTAGTGGTTTTCCCTGGACTGGCATTCCTACTGGAGTTTTCAGTTCTGAGGATAGTATGTCCAGATGTCACCTTTATGCCCTACACTAGGTGAGACACATGCATGTGATGTACAGCATGCCTTAAAGCAACCTAAAACTTTGGTATACTGGCCAGACGTCAGGCTGCTCTAGGCATGGGATCCCTAATGGTATGAATACTGCAACAGTGAAGTGACATCTACCATTATGGTAAGATTTTACACAACTGTACTTTCTCCCAATTTGAAAAATAAAGCTGAGAGATGAGACAGTAACTCAGTTTTAGTAAATTAATTTACTGGCTAGTAATTATACTCCCTGGATGCCAGCACAGAAGAAACGTGGAGAGTCTGAAAGAAAATCAACTAGAAAGCACTGACTGGGAAGAATCCTGCAGCTGTTCAGCAAAAAGCAGTTCAGGCTTCAGCTTTGATGAAAAACATGCCTTCCAGTAACCTACAGGAAGGATAAATCAAAAGTGCTTGGTGCTGATTAAAATAAATGAAACATTGAAGGAGTAACTCAGCTGAAATGGCAAAAGGCTGGAAAAATGGAAGAAGCTTTACACAGTTATTCAGATAAACTGATAAAACTGCAAAAGTCAGAGGTCAAAATGAAGAAAAGGCTGACTGAGTTTCAGCTCAAGAAGAGCTGTTTCAGACATGGTAGAGTTGTAGGACAGAGCATGCAGGGAAATCCAGAGATTTTCTGCTGTACCAGGGAAGCTGGAAGGAAAAGGCTGTTAATTTTATGAAAGCACAGATAAGTAACTGAACTGGTATTCCACACCAGCTTTTTTAATTGAAAGAGCACATTGTATATATGCTCCAAAACTAGCCATGAGAAAGCAGCCAAGAACTGTATTAGTAAAGATGCAATCCTACCAGCAGAAAGAATTAATCTTGACAAAACTGTGCAGAAGGACAATGTATTGAAACTGGAGACACTAGTTGTTTGTAGAAAATTATTTACTGCACACTAGGCAGAAGAGAAGCATGTTTATCCCAGGAATCAGGGAAGGTCGAGAGCCAAGTGTGAGATTCAGGCTGCTGTATCCAGCTGTTTTCATGTTGTTTTTGAAGCAGAACAGGCTAAGGAGGAAATACAAAAGTTTGTCCAACTAAAACTGAGCCAACAAACTGTAGGGGATGCCGCTTCTCATTCTTATAATAATAAACCTCATCGAGAGACCTTGCCAGTGAAACCCTTTCCAATGCTCCAAAGGGAATTGCTTGTGAGAGAGAAGCACAGGAGTTGACCAGAAGAATTGGGAGTACCTTGGGCTTGAACTGGAGTCTGAGGTTGGGAGATGGAGGTGAACAGGACAAAGACCAGTTACACTGCAGTTAGTGAGTAAATATGATATTTAAAAGCATAAGTCACATTTATGAAATATTTCTTTACAAACAAAAGTAGAAAGACTGGACTTTTGTTGACTTTGTTAAACATGTGGGGGACTGAAAGGTGTATACCCCACTTCATGTCATTATTGTTTGAAAGGACAATAAAAAGAGATTTAGAATACAGAGAGGAACTATAAGTAAAACAATTTTTTGTTTGTAGCCTTGTTTGCATAAAACATTTCATGAAATAAATTGCATGTTAGAGTAAAGCATTTTCAGTTGTATGTGATAAAGATGCTAAAGTAAGCAAGTGCTTTTTATTATTTTTAGTTTAAAGAAACGTAGCGTTACAATACAAATAGAAGAAAGGCTGGGCAAAATCATGTTTAAGTTAATATGCTGTAATCACAGATTATTGATTTTGGGGATTGGGTGTAAAGGTGCACAGATTGTGATATATGTAGAGTCAATGTGTTTTGTCTTACTTTTGAATAGGTGAATGTCTACATTAAACCAGGGGCCTTAATCCAATAACAGTTTTTTGTGTAAGCAAGTAAATAAGAAAACACTGAATGTAATTAAATGCTTTCCTTTACCAAATAAATGTTCAGTGTCTGCAGCTGAGGGCAGCTGTACATTTTATTATTTTTCCATGACAACAAGCTGATTACTGGAGTAGGCAATAAAAACAGCATTTCTTAAGGTACAAAATTATAGTTTTTTGAAAGCATGCAACCTGTTTTTTTTTTTCACATCTAGGAGGTGAATAAAGATAAGACAAGAGCAGACATCTATTAATGTAAGCAGTAGCACAGGCTATAACATGCATCTTACTGTGGATAACCTTAATTTTAGGTTGGGTAATGCTTGTGTGTGCAGCTGTCTAGTTGGAAAAATTGTTCCTATCAGGAAATTTAAACTTAATTATTTGAAGATGTGCATAGTTTTGTGTGTTTAAGTTAATAGGCTATGGGGGTGTTCTGGGCTGTGTGTTTTTTTCAGGGTATTCATTCAAACAAAAAGCTTTGTAAAATGCGGCATAGGTTCATATGGAAGCGACAAAAACAGCTGTATAAAATATCAACTTGCCAAACATTAGTGGGTGCAAGTAACACAAAAGCAGGAAGGACATTTTAAAAAGCTGTCATGAATAATAGGTGGGAATAATAACTTCTTATCATAATGGCTGTAGTAGTCATATTATTTTGGAACTGTAATTGCCACACAGAATAAATAAAAAGGAAAGAGGATTGAATTATATTAAGAAATGCAGAGCAGTGCTACGAGAGACACATTTGCAAAGAAATGAGAATGTGAATTTGATAAAGAAATTATTTCAGGTGGGATATTCAGTAGAGTATCAGGGACAAAGGAAGAAGGGAGTATTTATACTAATAGCTTGAGGAGCACCAAGAGTGATAGAATAGGGAAAAAGATAATGGTAGATATGTGATAGTACAGGGCTATTGGCAAGGGAAGAGAATTTCTCTGTCATGTATTTATATTACACCTAAAACTGATACTATGAAGTTTAAGAAAATTTTGCAAGAAATAATCGTCTTTCACCAAGGAATATTACTTATGGGTGGGGACTGAAATTTGATTTGTAACAGTGAGGATGTATCTGGGGGACCTAGAAGGGAAAATATAACAAAAAGAGGTAGATTTCTGAGGAAATTTATGAAAATATTTGGTATGGAAGACAGGAATTCAATAGTAGGAATTCTGAGATAATGTATGTATTATTCCACAAGGTACAGTAACTGGGCTAGACTAGAGGGAAGTTATATTTCAGGAAAAAGTGCATTTAATTGAAAGCTTCAACTCGCATCCAGTAACTATTTCAGACCATGCAGAATAATGAGTAAGATAAAAATGCAGGGTAATGAAGTAAAAATGAGACACTGGCTCTACTCCACCTACCTGTTAAAAAGAGAGGGATTTAAAGAGTGAGTAGTGGACATTATTTGAGAGTTATTAGGAAAGATAGAAATTTCTTTAGATGTTATAGCTAGTAAGTGTGATGAAATGAAAGTGGAGTTTAAAAACAGGGTAGAAATAAAAGAAAAAGAGAGATGGTTAAGAAGTAACATGATTTTTTTGAGGGGCTGACAGAACTTAAAGTATTACAGAATAAAGGGAATCTCACAGAACAAGAAGAAGAGCAACTGTAGAGTGCCAAATAAAACTAAGGTAGTATCTGGATAATTTGCATGAATTTAGAAAGATTGCTGCTACACAACTTTTTTTTTATCATAACTGTAGAGCACAAAAGCATTTAGCATGATGACTTTGTCAACAGAAGGTAGAATAGGTTGCCGCCAGACTTAGGGAGCCTATAACAAGAAAAATAGCCAGAGATCCAGTAGAGGTATTAGAAATATTTTGGAAATTTTATGGAAATTAGTATAAAGCAGAGAAATTTGAAAATCAAGAAAGAGCACAAACGGAAATGTTTACTGAAGACTTAGTGTGTCAAGATTAGAGGTAGGTGTGGCTCAACCATTAACAGCTAAGATAAGAAGAGATGAGATAAACCAGTAAGATACAGTCAGTCTATAGGAATGTCTCCAGGAATAGATGGTATTCTTGTTTAAGTTTGGAAGCTAGGAGGGAACAAATTGGTAAAGATCTGGAAGGTTTCATTTAACAGTATTTTAAAAGGAGGGGAAGCACCAGCATCCTGGTAGAGAGCCATGGTGGCGATACTTAGGGATGGTACAAATCCATCAGACGCAGCTTCTTTTAGGCCCATTTCAATTTTAAACCATGATTATAAAGTTTTTTATGTCTATAATGGCTAAAAAAATGGCAAAGGTGTTGCCACATTTGATAGATGTGGATCATTGTGGTTTTATGGAGGGGAGACAAACATTTGACAACATGAACAGAACAGTGATGATCCAGAGGGAAGCATAGTGTAAGAAAGTACCACTGTTGTTGGTATGTCTTGATGCAGATAAAGCATTCAACAGAGTAAGTTGGGATTTTATAAGTAGAACAATAGAAGCATTTGCATTTCCTGAATCAATAGTAAGGTTGATCAGGAGAATATATGAGGGACCAGAGGCAAAAAGTAAAGTTAGTGGATTCCTTTTTGACAAGTTATATCTGAACAGAGGAATCAGGCAGAGGTGTCCCCTTTCTCTTTTGTTATTTACTTTATATTTAGAGCCAATGGCAAATAAAATAATGGACTCAGAATTTCAAGGATATAATTAGTATGATACTAAAGAAAAGTTGGCTTTCTTTGCAAGACATATTGTTTTGTACATGATAAAACCAGAAAAAGGACACGTCAGTGTTGTGGAACATCATGAGACAGTTTCAAGTATTCTCGGGATATACAATTAATGAAGATAAAGCAAAGGCTATAGCTGTATGCTGGTCCAGCAATACTCATATCTATGGGGACACAATAAAGTTATGTATTTCTGAGTATAGAGTAAAAAAATCCTTTTATGGTAGCTAAGGATATGTGGAAGAGACTAAACAAAAGATAATACAAAATTTGAGAAACAGGAAGCTCTTGTTTATGGATATGGATAGCAAAATACAAGCAGTGAAAATGTTTTAGTCCCTTTAGTTTTCCTGTACAGGTCAGTCATATTTTTAACAACCAGAGGAGAAGTTGTGGACAGTAATTAATAAAGAATTGAAGGAATTTATCTAGGAGGGAAAGAGGGCAAGGGTCAAGTGAGATATGTTGATCCTTCCAATAGAACATGGTGGTTTAGGATTACTTGATTTGAAGGGATATTTTGTAGCTGCACAGTTAAGGCTCATATACACAACCCAATCAGAAAGCTATAATTGAAAGTGGAAAGAGATGATGATGAAATGGTGCAAATTCAAGAAATAAGGAGAGAGTGAGATTTTAGATTAATATCTTTTAAGGAGAATAACAACAATCACACAGAATATTATGTTCACAAAGTAGCAGAAAACTAAGGTAACATGAGAATGGAGTAAAGGGAATAGGTAAGAGTAGGCTGGAATTTATTGGAGAAATAGAGAAAAATAAAGCTCCGCCACTTAGATAAAGCTAAGTTTGCTGCAAATGTGAATAAATACATAAAAATAACAGCAAACTGGCACCACAGTTACCAATAAGCGGTTCCCTATTATATGATTGAAGATGCATTATTTCAAATGGGTCTTGATCGAACTTGAAAGCAGGAAACGTCAAAATACTGAAACGGCATATAAGCGAATTCTTTCCCTGGGAAAGAAATCACTTGGCCACCTGCATTATTTTGCCGTTTTTGTCACTATAGTATGATCTCAGAGTTGGTATATTTAAGTAGGGGAGTTGTGGGGGGCACAGCCCCCACGTCGGGGTGTGTGGAGGCGAAGCCCCCCACTTTATGTAATGTTTTAACGTTTGTTTTCTTCTTTTTTGGAACAGCGATTTTTTTCCCTGGGAAAAAAAAATCACTGCTCTAAGTGTTCAGGATTGTAAGCTTTCGCTTACATGGGGTAGATAAGTAAGCGTTCGCTTTTTTAAGTGTTCGTTAATTTAATATAGACTCCAATAAGCAACTTTTAATAAAACAACATAGTCAAAAACTTTAAAAATGCAAGTAATAATTTTGCTAAAAATAGCTTCATCGGGCAAAAAGGCGTAACAGGCAAATGAAAAGGTACATTCACTTCCATTTCTTAACCCCTTTAAAATGAGTTTAATAATGAATGTTTCATTTAAGCTGTGATATGCTTGTGCCCTGAATCTCACTATCCATCTATTCACTTCTCTTTATGTATCATTTTCTTAACTGGATGCTTAATGCTTTTGTCTGTGTAAATACAATTGCAATATTGACAACTATTGCATTTATGTGTACCTTTTTTGTTACTGAAAATATAACCTAAATTCTGTTTCTGTTCTTTATAACACAATCTATACGTTAAGTTTTTAGACCATTTATAAGCAAGAGAGTTGTTCATGTCCTATGTCCTTAAACTGGGAAATTTATTGTACCATGAACCAATATTTATTGAGTACCTGTTTGACTATGGTTGTGTTCCTATTATAAGTTAATGTACATCTAAATTTACATTTCTTGGTGCTATCAACTTCATTGATTTTGACAGGGTTATACGCTATATCTCTGTGATCTGAAAAAAATGGGTCTAGCTACACAATTTCTTTGACTTTTGGCGCCCATCTCTGTGGCAGCAACGTTGTGTTTATTATAGCCCCTCTGTACATAATCTTGGGCCATGTAATCCTTTTGGATATTCATCATACTATCAATAGTATTCAATTTCGTTGTTCGCATCATTTGGTTTTCACTATATTTTGAAATATAAGTGGAGGATGCATACTAGTTCTTTGTAAATAGGTGTTTCTTTTAACATCCTTATTATACAGTGTGGTTGCATTCTGTCCACCTCTGTTTGTTGTTTATAAATGATCAAGGAACAAAAAAATTATTATTTAGAACTAATTCCATTAATGCACAAATTGCATTCAGGTCTGTAGATGTATATGTGAGGTTTCCAGCAATAAACTCGCAGACATATTCCACACCTGTATCATTTAGTATGGAAGTAAAAAAGAGAAAATAACAGTCTAACACATTATTGTTGGCAGACCAACTAAATAACTGTTGAAGAAAATCTGCAGTGTCTTGTAAGATAGTAGTAGACATGCCTAGTGCTAATTTTGATTTATTTTCCAAATATTTCAATATTGGCTCAGTTACTCAACCATGCGCCAAGACTATAGGTCTCAGTGGTGGTTCCTGGATTGACTTGTGAATTTTGGGAACCCCATATATAACTGGTATCTTAAGTGTCAGTGCATGTAAATAGTCTAAAAGGTCCAGTGAAATTTTACCATTTAAATGCATGTGGTACATGGTAGAATTCACATTATTAATGATAGTCATAACATCCCTTCGATTAATAGACAGGTAATCAACAGTATTAAGCATGTTAAACATATTAAAATATTAATGCTTTGTGTCTAGTACAACTGCACCACCTTTATCAGCACCTTTAATAACGTCAGTGTTAAAAGTTAACGACTTAATAGCCATTTGTTGTTCTGTTGATCAATAGTAAAAATGTTTTTTTTCTGAGCTCTCATAATATGCTGATAAATGTCATTTTCCACAGCCTTCTTGAAGGCTACTATTAGTGGATTACTGGTAAGAACAAAGGTGCTGGTCCTTTTATTAAATATGGTAGGTTGACCATCAGTAAAACCGTATAATAATTTAAGGTTTAGCTGCCAAGTGAATAACTTGAACTCCATTGAAGTATTTGAAATGTCTATGCGTCCAGCAGGTACAAAGCTTAAGCCCTTATTAAGTAAAAGCATATTGATGTTCTGTTAACTTATGATCTGAAGTTGTTGTTTTCATTTGGTCTTCAACCTGAAGGACACGGATCCAGGATGAATCCAACTCAGCCACATTTTTCAGCATCGAGTCAGAGCTCCAAGTTCCTCCCATACCCATAATGCCCCTCTCTTTCCTCCCTTCAGATCTTGTTTGCTGAGTGTATCACTCGCATCATGGTCTGTGCTCCAGGAGTTTTTTGGGTAAGTGAATTTGTGCTTTAATTCAAAATTTTCAATCTTTTTTTATCTTCCTTTCCCCTCCTTGTTGTGCTCAGGCGTCGGTCTCTAGTTGTAAAAAAAATAAATAAAAAGTATTCCCATCCCCTCTCGATCCCTCCATGTGTGTGTGTGTATGTATGTGTGTGTGTGTGTGTGTTCATGGGCGCTCCTTTCCACTCCCTCCAGGTGTCGACTCTGCCAAGCCAGGAATTTCCTTATCCAGACTGCCCACCAGTTGGGCATCACTGTAAATCTCAATAAATCCCTGTTAGAACCAGTTCAAGTTCTGGATTTCATAGGAGCTCGGGTAGACACCATTCTGACGCCAGACAGACTTCACTCCCTCAAACATCATGTCTTGTGCATCCTTCAAGCTCAATCTCCCCCAGTGGAATTTGTCTTACAGACGTTGGGGTCCATGGGGGCCACGATCACCCTTGTACCCACAGTTCAGTTACACATGAAGGTGCTCCAGTGGATTCTAGCTTTCCAGTGGTCATTTCTAGATCTAGGGTTGTCCTATCCTGTTCATTTATCTTGATCCTGCAGGGATTCTCTTCTCTGGTGGATTCAGTCTCCGGACCTTCTTTGTGGTTGTCCATTTATTCTTCCCTCTCTGGTGACCACAGATGCCTCCCTACTCGGGTGGGGGGGGGGGCATTGCTTGGGAAGGACAGTCCAAGGCTCGTGATCTTCCCTGGAGACCCAGTTGCATATCAGTATCCTGAAAATTAGGTGGCATTACAAGCTCTTCATGCCCATCTTCTCCTAGGGAAGATTGCCATCCATACAGACAACATCTTGGTAGTCTGATATATCAACAAACAGAGGGGAACCAGGTCTTATCCCCCTTTGTTGCGAAGGCGTGAAATTGTGGGAGTGGGCAATCTCTACCTGCTGTTTTCTGGTGACAACGCACATTCCTGGGAGGTCCAACATTCTAGCGGACAGGCTTAGCAGGTCTGTCCTGATGCCTTACGAGTGGTCTCTGAATCCTTCAGTAGTGAAACAGATCTTTCTAAAGTGGGGTCAGCCTTGCTGCGATCCTTTCACCTCTCTTTCCAATGCAAAGTTCTTCGCTCTGAAACCCCCACCGTGGGAGTTCCCCAGAGACGCTGTAGTTCATGCTTGGCCCTCTGGACTTCTCTATGCCTATCCTCCACATCCCCTGATTCCAAAGCTCATTCAGAAGGCACAGTGGCTGGGGTGTTCAGTCATTCTCATTGCCCCCTTCTGGCCTCACCAAGTATGGTTCCCTTCTCTGTGGTCTCATGTAGTGTGTCCTCCTTGAAGGTTGGATCCGGTTCTGGATCTGATTTCGCATCCCTCAGGGATTTCACATACAGATCTGGCCAGTCTGAAGCTCACCTCTTGGCTGCTCCAGTTCCCATGATAGTTTGGACTCCCAGGCTATCTTCTCCGGTTAAAACAATTTTGGTAGTGGCTCATAAATCTTCCACTAGGAAGGTTTATTCAAGTAAGTGGAAACATTTTTTGATTTGGGCATCTCAACATGACTTGGATCCCTTCACTGCCCTGGTTCCTGCTATTTTACAGTTTTTGCAGGTACCAGCTTCTCTATGGTTAAAGTTCAGCTGGTGACTACAGCTGATTTCCACTCAGGGGATAATTCAGCCTCTGGCTTCGTTTGAGCTCTGTAAAGCCTTTCTGAAGGGTACTTTCCTTTTTAGGCCACCGGTCAAGGACCCTACGCCTTCTTGGAACCTTACATTGGTCCTTCAAGCCTTAGTTTCTTCCCCCTTTGAAGTCGCTGCTTCAGTGGATCTGCAGTTCTTGTCTTGGAAGACAGCCTTCACGATTGCCATTACTTCAGCTAAAGGAGTGTCGGAGCTTCAAGACTTCTCGATTAAGCTTCCTGATATGATCTTCTATAAAGATAGAGTATCTTTGCACACTAATCCTTCTTTCCTTCCTGACCACGGAATTAAACATCAGTCAGGTTATCAATCTCACTGTTTTCTTTCTGAATTTTCAGAATAAGGGAGAGTATAGATTGCACCTGCTGGATGTTCATAGACAATTATGTTTTTACTTGCACAGAACAAAGGCCTTTCACAAGTCTGAATAACTTTTTGTTTCCTACTCTAAGCCCTTTTTAGGGAAACCTGTATCGAAGTTCACCATTGCTTGTCGGATCTCTCATGTATACTCTTGGCATATTCAACAAAAGGATTATCTCCAGCAGGTGAAGTTAACGTGCATTCTACTAGGTCTATGGCTACTTCAGCTCCCTTTAGGTCCAGAATTTCTTTGGATGATATTTGCTGTGCAGCTTCCTCTGCATCTTCACATACTTTCATTTCCCATTACAATTTGGATCTTCTCTCCAGAAACAGGGCATCCTTTGGCTTCGCCGTGCTACGGAATATCCTTCCATGAGGGCCTCCCAGGTTTTTAGTAGCTGGGGACTCTGTCCCACAGGTTGAAGACCAAATGAAAACAACAACTTCAGATAAAGAAGTTATGGGCTCACCATAACATTCCATCTGAGTTGTTGCTTTTTGTTGGTCTCAGTTGTCTTCAGCCGTCCCTCCCTCCTTCCCCCTCCCTTACGTGGGCTGTGTAGTTGTCTGGCCTGTAAAGGCATGGCCCTTCCTTTGGCATAACTGCTTGTTTCTTATGATACTCTGTGGGTAATTTTGTCAAGGGGTAAGGCATTGAGTCTGGTTGGGATGCTATGGTGGGCAGCAAACTTGATCTGAAGGGAGGAAGGAGACAGGGGCATTATGGCTAGGGGAGGAGCTTGGAGCTCAGATCCGATGTTGGGAAATGCAGTTGAGTCAGATCCGTCCTGGATCTGTATCCCATATGGTGAAGACAAATGAAAAGCAACAATGCAGATGGAACGTTATGGTGAGTACATAACTTCTTTTTTAGATAAATTGAAAACTATACCATTTATGTCCTGCTCTGACTCCTCATTTGTGGTCTGCATTACATTAGTCTCTTCCAATTCAGACCTCTATTATTCTTCACTTTCCCTCAGTCCTACGGAATCAGGTATGGTTCTTTTTGAAGAACAGGAAAATCCATGGAGTCTAGTGCAGAAATTAAAACTGAATCAACTATTGCTCACTCAGTAAAGTGTTCTACAGGAACTGTTGTTTCTTCAGCTGCTGATGCAACATCACTAGTGTGCTTCTGCTTTTCCTGGTTTGTCTCCGCCACTGTAATAGAATGACTGTCAAGACTGGACCATGTAAAGATGTTCCCATTTTTAAAATCTCGGCAATCTCTCTTTAACTTGTGCAATTTTGTTTCAATTAAACAGTGCTCAAAAGCAGCAAATTTATCCAGTGTTGGCCTGCCATTGTGTGAGCATTTGTGGATATTTGTCCGTGTATGTGGGCATTTTCAGTATTCTCAAACCTCTAAGGGTGATCTTTGTTTTAATATAGACATAAAAGTCTAAACGCTGGCACTGTAGTCTCTTGAAATGCTGCATTTTCATTTCAAAATTACTCCGCTTCTCTTTGTAGTTAACAGTAACAGTGTACAGACTTACATTAGTATTCATGTTGTCTTTAGTCCCTTAATCCAGAAAACCATAAATCAAGGGATTGTGTTTAACATCAAGTAGCTCACATATTTCCATAATGGCTCATTGCTGCATAGTACTGGTGGATGGAATAGTTCTATATTGGTAAACCTTGTTCATATGCGTATGCTATAAAAACTTAATAACAGAAAAGAAAAGCTCAGCCACTAAGATAAAACCAAGTTTGCTACAAATGTGAATAAATACAGAAAAGTAACAGCAAACTGGCATAAAGGTTACCAATAAGCAACTTTTAATAAAACAACACAGTCAAAAACTTTAAAAATGCAAGTAATAATCTCACTAAAAATAGCTTCATCAGGCAGAAATGCATAACAGGTAAATGAAAATCATTTTATACAAAACTACAGGTTAAAGGTGAATCATGTGACCAGCCATTAGAATTTAAAGGTACATTAACTTAATTTTGTTTCTTAAGTCCTTTAAAATGGGTTTAATAGTGAATGT
Source organism: Protopterus annectens (assembly GCF_019279795.1). NCBI lineage: Eukaryota > Metazoa > Chordata > Ceratodontiformes > Protopteridae > Protopterus > Protopterus annectens. Next base: position 418,480,923 of record NC_056750.1, on the reverse strand, counting down.
TTCATTTAAGCCTGGACGTGCTTGTGCCCTGAGTCTCACTATTCATCTGTTCTCCTCCCTTTCTGCATCATTTCTCAAATCACCTCCTCCATTTTTTTCTAAAATAACTTGTAATTTTAAAAACTTAAAATTATGTGTATCATCTGTCTCCTTAATATGTTTGTACAATGCATTTGCCTCAGCTTTTCTGCGTATCCCAGACAAATGATCACATATGCGTTGTTTAAGTTTTCTGTCCATTTTCCCTGTATAGAAGGCTTCACACTGTTTGCATATAGCCATGTAGACAAATTGTTGGTATCACAAGTACCATACTCTGTCATAAAAATTTACTTTTCTTAACTGGATGCTTAATGCTTTTATTTTTGTAAATATGACTGCAATATTGACAGCTATTGCACTTACGGGTACCTTTTTTGTTACTCATAATATAAACTAAGAGAAAACTAGCAAAGGAACGAATGTATTGGGAGCAAACAACTATAGAGGGGATTGAAATAGAATGGGAAGAGGCCAAGAAGGCATTTGGACTGCAGCTAGAGACTGCCTTTTCTTGTCGGGATTGATATCAGGAGTGTAGGCAAAGAGAGATGGATAGGAGAATCCTAAGTGAAAGACCTGGTCTGGTGGAGTTTTTAGTTGAACCTGGAACAGGAGCTGCTGTCAAAAAAGGGATAATTAGGACATATAAACTGTTGCACAGTAACTATAGGAGTCAATCAGAGGAGGTTAGAAAAGATTGGGAACAGAAATTGGATAAACAGTTCCACGAGAAACAATGGAAGGACATGCATATGTCTCTTAAGTATGCAACAAATTGTAGAAGATTTAAGATTTTTGCTTGAAAGTGTTTATATAGGTATTTTATACCATAAGCAGACTCCAAATACATTTTTCTCAGGTAAATTGCAAATGTTGGAGGTTTGATGGGGAAGACACGGGTAACTGAAAATGTATGATGTTATGTGGTCCAATCTCGCCTACATTCTTACTCACGGGTTCGGCTCCGGCTCGGCCAACTTATATTTTTCTAGCACAAAGTCTCTAATTGGCTGGGCTAACCTGGTATCCCATGTTGCACCGCTCTACAACCCCATATCTCGTTTGCCGCTCGTGGAGCTAGGACGTGGTCTTGCTTGGCTGTGGCTAAGTAGCTTTAAAACTTCTTTTTCTCACTGAAAATTGTCCTTTTTCTTCACAAAAGCTATTTTAATAGCTGTTTGCTTGTTATTATCATTGTTTTTGTGGTGTGAGTGTTTTGTTTGTGGTATCCCTCCGTTCCTACGGGCTAGGCCCGTTTAAGTTAGAGCACCTTGTCCTCCCTCCGTTGTGTAGTTTGTCTGAGGAAAGCGTTTGTCCCTTGCTTCGGTGTGTGTCTCGTTGTCATGTCAGAATCATTTAACTTAGAGATTCTGTCAACTATTGTTAGCGGTAGTTTCCCACCTTAACCATTGTGGCCTACAGTCCTGTTTCTGTGCTGTTGTGTACTGTGGTTTTGCTGTTATGTCTAAGGATCAAAAAGAACACAAACCCTCCAGGTTTAAGAAGTGTTCTAAATGTAGCTACAAGATGTCCATAACAGATGGACATGCTGTTTGTGTATACTGCCTGGGGGCGATACATTTACAAGAGTCCTGTAGCTTTTGTCACGCTTTTAGCTCTAGGGTTCTACAGGAGAGAAAAAATAAACTTATACTGAAGGGTCTTCTTAAGCCTTCCTTTGAGGAGTCATTGGACTCTTCCTCTGGTTCACAGTCTAAAACCAAGACTTCTAAGGCTAAGAAAAGATCTCCGGCTCCATCTGTTTCATCGGAGCCACCGGAGAAGACTACCAAATTGGACTCGACCTCCTCGGCTCCCTTGTCCTCAGGGCCGCAGGAGATAGCTGTGATTCTTGAATCTGCCTCGGCTCCTATCCTGTTAGAGCCCATTCGGAGACGGTCTGCTAGTGTCAGACAAGGATCTCCAGATAGGAGATCACATTCACCTTCTCTCTCCTCCAAATCCTCCAGACTCTCTGATTTGGATGTGGATAGGGTGGTCCAGAGGTGCCTGCAGTCGCCAGTTTTGGCAAAATAATTTTCGGCTCCGACCCAGTCGGCTCCGGAGCCAGTCCCGATGAGTGCACCCATGTTTCCTCCTCCGAGCACCTCCTTGTCTTCGGAGCCGGAGTGTTCTGCTCCGGGTGATGTTCTGCCGGCTCCCATACCTCTTAAGGCCTTATTGGTGCCGACGTCGGCTTCTACCATGTCTGCTCCGTCCTCTGGTTTCGGAACCCTGGTTTCCTCTGTCGGGCCCGAGGGGGATACTTTGGGACTTTCGTCAGTTCCGAGCCTCCCTCTCAGCGCTTCGGCTCGGGGAACTTCGGTTCCGATCTTGGCCTCAGAGGTCGGTCGATCCTTGGATTAGGGGGGATCCGCCTTCAAGGCCATGAGGAGCGCACTGGCCAAATCCTCAGTGACATCACCCGGATTGGTCATTCCACCCCCTTCCACTCCGGCGAGAGCCTCTGATGTCCCCCTATCGGTTGACGGCGGAGCCCCAAGGTCTGGGGATACCCCCATGAGCGGTCCCCAACTTTCTGAGGGCCCCTCAGAGTCTGTGCCTGAGGAGCCCCCAAGAAAGAAATTGTGCAAGAGGAAGCACATAGACACCCAGGATGAGTCCCTCACCTCTGATACCGACCTCGAGGTGTCAGAGGGGTCCCCCAAGTCGTCCGATGACGTCTCTTTCTCCAACATCCTGGAGATTTTGTGGCAAAGAGGCGGCTGGTCGTCCAAAATCCCCTCTGAGGAGGAGTCGGCATTCCTCAAGGCCGTTAGGGCTCAACCTTCCACCTCCTGGGTGTCTCCACCCTTCGATGAGCTCCTGGATTTGATCTGTCAAAGGGCGTGGGAGACTCCTGACTCAGTGGAACCTGTACCAAGACGCTCTAATAAATTTCTTTCAGCTCCCCCTGGGAAAGAGTTCCTGTCCAAAGGGGTTTCTGTGGATGCCATGGTGGTTGCGGCAGCCACTCAGAAGGACGTAGCCGAGTCTGCTTCCTCCGTCCTTCCTCCTAACAAGGAGTACAGGAGTACGGATCGGTATGGGCAGCGTACCCTCTCTTCAGCGACCTTCACACTTCGGTCTCTGAACTATCTATGTCACTTTACTCGGCTCCAGAGAGATCTCCATAAAGAGTTAGGAGAGACTCTAACGGGTAACGTACCTGAGGCGTTAACACAGACGGTTAACGCCCAGTTGTCTACTCTTGGCTCAATTGTCAACTCGTCCATGAGGCTCATATCTTATGCAGCCGAGGGGGCGAGCAGGGCAGCTAGCTCAGGTGTAGCCCTTAGGAGGCAAGCCTGGATGCGCCTGTGTCATCTTGCGGAGGCCTTCACGTCTTCCCTTCACTGATGCCCCCTTTGATGGGTCCTCACTCTTTGGGACCAAAGTGAAAGACACCCTCACCAGATGTGAGCAGGAGGGAAAGACCCCGTCTGCCGTAGGGGTCCATTTTTCCCTCCTATCTAGGCCTTACCCCAAGGCTCAGAGGGGAGGAAAAACGTGGTTCAAAAAGTCACAGAAGTCTTTCCCTGCCGGTCAAGGTGAGTCCCCCTCCAGAGGCAGAGGAGGGGGTGCCTATTCTGGGAGACACCACCCTAGGGGCAGAGGAGGTCCTCACAATTCGGGAGACCGTGATTCCTTTTGTGGGCCTTCCTATCATCGTCCCTGATGTATTGCCCGACTGTGCTATTCCGGAGCCAGTCAGGGGCCGCTTTTCATTGTACCCGGAAGCCTGGGCAAGTATCACTCTGGATCGATGGGTGCTTCGTATAGTTACCGGAGGTTATTCCATCCCCTTATTGTCAGATCCTCCTCCACCCAAGAGAATCCCAGATGTTCCACCCAGTCAAAGGGATCACGCAACACTAGAAATTTCAAAGTTGCTGGAAAAAGGAGTCATCCAACCTGTCCCCTCAGACCAGATCAGATTAGGGACTTACTCAAGACTCTTTTTGGTGCCGAAAAAAACAGGGGACCTGAGACCCATCTTGGATCTCAGCCGACTGAATCGCTACGTTCTAAAGTCCAAGTTCCGAATGGTCACCCTTCAGTCTATTTTTCCGTTACTGGGAAAAGAAGTATGGATGTGCTCCATCGATCTCAATGATGCTTACTACCATATCAAAATGGACAGGGCATCCAAGAGTCACTTACGCTTCCGGCTGGGAGCCAGTCATTTCCAGTTTTGTGCCCTGCCCTTTGGCCTCACCACAGCCCCTGGGGTGTTCACCAAGTGTTTGGCAGTGGTGACAGCTCACCTGAGACGTCAAGGATTCCAAGTGTTTCCATACCTGGATGACTGGCTCCTCACCGCCCCCACCAGGCATCTTCTTAGTCAGGCCAGGGAAAAGACCATTGCCCTTTGTCATCAACTAGGAATTACCTTGAACTGGGGAAAGTCTGCCTTGCTGCCCTCACAGCGTGTCACATTTATAGGTGCAGAGCTAGACACCGTTCACATGCGGGCGTTTCTGCCTCAAGAAAGGATAGAGGTGTTGCAGGGTCAGGTTCTTGCGTTGCTACCCCTCAAGAAGGTGCAGGCCAGATGGGTCCTACAGCTCCTGGGATCCATGGCAGCCACCATTATGTTAGTGCCCCTGGCCAGATTACACATGAGACTTCTGCAGTGGCTCCTCTCTGCCCAATGGTCCTTTCAGAAACTTCCCCTGTCCCATCTGATCCTGCTCACCGATCGGTGCAAACAGGACCTCTGTTGGTGGCTGCATTCCACCAACTTGAACAAAGGGAATCCATTTATTCCTATGACTCCGGTTGCCGCGGTGACCACGGACGCCTCCCAGATGGGGGGGGGGGGCAATTATCTTGGCAGGACGGTCGAAGGCACCTGGCAGGATCACGTGGTACATCTGCACATCAATGTTCTAGAGATGAGAGTGGTGTTACTGGCGTTGCAAGCACTGCAGAGCTCTCTTCTCCTAGGAACGATTGCAATTCACTCGGACAACATGTCTGTGGTGTGGTACCTGAACAAGCAAGGGGGAACCAGGTCTTACCCCCTATGCAGAGAGGCCATGCGAGTGTGGCAGTGGGCAGTGTCTTCCCGACGGTTCCTAGTGGCAACGCACATTCCGGGGAAGGCCAATGTGATAGCAGACAGGCTGAGCAGATCTATTCTGATGCCTTATGAGTGGTCCCTGAACCGCCGAGTTGCGGAACAGATTTTCAACAGGTGGGGTCAGCCTTGCTGCGACCTTTTCGCCAATCCCCACAATACCAAGTGCAGCAACTACTTCACTCTGATCCCCCACAGGGGGAGTCACCCAGGGACACTCTAGTCCACGATTGGCCTCCCGGTCTGCTCTATGCTTTCCCTCCGTTTCCTCTGCTACCAAGAGTGATCCAGAAAGCCATTTCCTCGGGAAGCAAGATGATTCTTATTGCCCCACACTGGCCTCACCAAGTCTGGTTCTCCTTTCTTCATCAGTATGCCGTCCGTGGACAGTCCTTGGACTCTGGACCCAGCACCAGACCTACTGACACACATGTCGGGACAGTCCCATCCCTCCCTGCAGACCCTCAAGTTGACAGCCTGGCTGCTCCACTTCCATCTTTAGTCAGACTTCATCGTTTTTCACCTGAGGTAGTACACATTTTATCTTCTTCTCATAAATCTTCTACCAGGAAGATTTACTCCAGCAAGTGGAAAAGATTTTCAATTTGGGCTCAGGCCAAGGGACTGGATCCTTTCACAGCCCCCATCCCTGCTGTCTTAGATTTTTTATCCACACTTTTTCAAGAGGGTTCTGCTCCTGCTACCATTAAGGTTCAGCTGGCCGCTATTTCTAATTTTCATACCTCTTACAAACCTTCTCTCATGGCTCATAAGCTATGTAAGGCCTTTTTGAGGGGCACCTTGTTGCTTCAGCCTCCTGTGTCAGAACCCATCATGCCATGGGATTTAATTTTTGTGTTACAGGCCCTGACGTCATCACCTTTTGAACCAGTTGCCACCTGTGAATTAAAATTTCTGTCTTGGAAGACTGCATTCTTAATAGCTATTACATCAGCCAGACGGGTGACGGAGATTCAAGCATTGTCCATCAAATCACCATATTTAATATTTCATAAGGACAGGGTTTCCTTGAGACCTAATCCGTCCTTCCTTCTGAAGGTAACCTCTGCCGTTAACCTCAGTCAGTCCATTGAGCTGCCAGTTTTCTTTCCTCAATTTTCCAACAAGGCGGAGTTTAAGTTTCATCAATTGAACGTACACAGGCATCTTTGTTTTTACTTACACAGGACAAAACAACTTCGTAAGTCTGACCAACTCTTTGTGTCCCTCTCAGAAAATAGAACAGGTTTCCCTGTTTCTAAGATTACAATTTCCAGATGGATTTCTGACTGCATCTCCTACGTTTACTTCTCAGCAGGCAGAGAGTTACCTTTCCCTGTCAAGGCTCACTTCACCAGGGCTGTTTCCGCTTCAATAGCTTATCACTCCAGACTGTCCTTGGATGAAATTTGTGCTGCGGCCACGTGGGCTTCTCCCCACACCTTTATTACTCATTAAAAATTAGATGTGGCTTCTAGGGGCCGGGCTTCCTTTGGTTCCACTGTTCTCAGGAGCATCTTCCATTGAGCCTCCCAGGATAGAGGTGCTAGGGATGCTGTCCCATTAGTAAGAATGTAGGTGAGATTGGACCACATAACATCTACAAGTTATGTACTCACCATAACGCTTGATGTATGTGGTCCATCTCGCCTCACATTCTTACGTTCCCTCCCACCTTCCCCCCTCCTGGAGGATTTGGAGGCGACATTTGTTTTCAGTACCTTTCGGTATTGGTTATTTTTTCTTTGCTGCCCTGGTTAGTGTTCTTCTCTTCTGAACTGTGGTTGTGCATGAGGTGTGACTATGAGCTGCTGCAAACTAGATCTGGGGTTGTGGAGTGGTGCAACATGGGATACCAGGTTAGCCCAGCCAATTAGAGACTTCGTGCTAGAAAAATATAAGTTGGCCGAGTCGGAGACGATGTTCGGCTCCGAACCCGTGAGTAAGAATTTGAGGCAAGATGGACCACATACATCAAGCGTTATGGTGAGTACATAATTTGTAGTTTTTGAGGCGTAATGAGTTGGCAGACTTCAAAAATTCCCTTCAGAGTACTCTTGTCAGAAATATACCGGGTGAGCAAATTATTATTATTTTTTTTTCAGCTGGGATATGAGATCTGAATTGCCTAGCCACAGTAATGCCAAAAAAGCAATTGCTAGAAAAGGGGAAATCAGAGTCTAAACCAACTGTATTTGAAGTATTGAATATTTTAGCAGAGATAAAAGAAATGGAAGTTGGGTCTTTAGAAATGGGTAATAGCAAATTACATAGAAAAAGAAAGGAAAATGTGGAAATGGTACATACAGAATAATGTTTTAGAGGAGGAGAAGTGAGATTTAAGGGAAGGCAGGAATTGAACAATTTATGTAATGTTGGATTGATGATAGTTATACAATAAAAATGAGATATATAATGTCTGTAACTTGGAATTAGTTAATATGGTTTGTTTTCTTTTATATAAATGTATGTTTGCCTATGTCTTAAGTGATAATTCAATAAAGGTATTAAACATGTAGGGGAAGAGGATGCATGAGGTGCTCAAACTAAAGGATAGGATTTTGCAAATGTTAAGAGGTTAACTTAGAAGGATAAAACGGTTTAGTAGTCCCATTTATGAAGGAGGAAATAGCAAGAACATGGGAGAAAATGATAAAACGGAAATCCCAATGGAGCGATAGCATTCAGCTAGAAGTATGTGAGCTTGAGATAACAATGGTTATTGGTAACAGAGTAAAGATATTTAATGAAGTGCTAGAAGAGTCCCCTCCTCCATAGTCCTGGACAGAGGCAGTAGTGATGATGACTCACAAAGAGGGGGAATGATACACACAAACCCACACCTTACAGACCAGTATCAACACTAAATCACAGCTATAACTGCTTTATGCAGCTATAGTTAAACAGATTAGGAAAACTCCTAAAAAGGACAAACCATTTTGTAGGAGTAAGAAAACAATATATAACCTTATTAAAATATTATTAATGATACAGGATGCACAGGATAATGAGAGGGAGCTGGCACTAATTTCATTAGATGCTGAGAAGGCATCTGCAGAGTAAACTGGAGGTATATGGTTTTGATAAGATTTTGATAAGCTCCTAGAGATAATTCTAGAGATAGACTGGAGAAGGATGGAAGAAAGGAATAGAAAAAAACTGAATTAGAGCAGAAAGGGACAACGGGAGTATGAAATAGATATTCAATAGCAAAGAAAGAATGGGGTGAGACTTTATATTGTTATGCATGAAAGTTCCATGTATTTGTCTGGAAATGCCTACACAGATATTTTATATACTAGCAAAGTTAGTAAAACCAAGGACACATGACATATGCTGAAGGTGCTGAGAAGACAGAGGAACATGGTCATATCTTCTAGGACGATACACATTTAGAACAGCTTATAGGGGGACTTGAGATAATTAAAGAAAAAAATTATAAGCATAGGCCAGTTCAAACAAAAATATTTCTATTAGTATGAAGATAAATGTACCATAGGAAGAACTTTGTTCCTTCTAATTTCTCTGGTACAGCAGAAAATCCTCAGGTTTTCTGTGTGTCCTCTGTTCTTTAACTCTACTATTTTGTGAAATAGCTTAGCCTCATTCTCAGATGGCCTTTTCTTCATTTCAACTTCTAATTTTTGCATTTGTAGCGGTTCTTCTAATAGATAGTTAAATCTTGTTCTTGTTTTCCAGACTTTTGTTATTTGACTTCATATATTTTGTCAGCATTTCACTTATTTTAAACAACTCAGTGCATTTAATTTATTTTTCCTCTAAATTACTGGAAGCCATCTCATGTGCCAAAGCTGAAACTTTAAATGCTTTTGGTGATCAGCCATTCAGCTTTTCTTCTCCTTTTCTGGTTGTTTTTCCTCATACTTTTTTTCCCAGATTCTTCTTTGCTGGCATCCAGGCAGTATGATTATTATCTAATAGCTAAATTTTATGCAGCTAGATCACTTTTTTCTGTTTTTCACAGTTATTAAGTTTTCACACTGGTCAGTGTGCCAGAATAGCTATATGTTGCCCAAGATAGAAGTCCCCCCCCCCCCGCCAATACAATGGCCATGCTACAAATGTGATATTAATATCTATTCCTTTAGGTCATAGTCATAAATGCAGCTGTATGCCAGCACAAAAAAGCTAGATGGTTTCCAGTAGAAGACAGGGCTGTTTTTTTTCTGCTTAGTAGCTTAATGATTTAACTTCTGAATAAAAACTACTGCCCTTTTAAAAGAAAACTACTGGCTAAAACCATCTTGTATGAATTAAAAAAATAGGGGGTTATTCAGCTTCAGTGGTTTGCATATGCCTCTTAAGGCTGAAAAAATGTTATAAAATAGCCCCTGCTACCTGGAATGCTTTACCACAAAAAATGCAAAAGTTAAATAATAATCTTACTTTTCATAAGATACTAAAATCTCAGGGAACAAATAGATAATTGCCACTTTTATAATGATTCTAAGTGAAAATAACTTGCACAAACACTTGTTTAGAGATACCTAAGCAGTTCACATCAGAATTACCCAAAACTTTTGCTCTTCAATATATAACATTTGTAAATAATATATATATGATATGATCCCATGTACAAATTATGTATGTATTGTTGATATATCAAATAGTCATCTGTTACCATGTCCTAGTAATGTAGTCTGTGCTTCTTATTGACTATGAATATCGCGATTAATTAACTATAATTCCAGTGCAAACGTTAGATCCGTATGTCTAACTGATGTATACTTTTTCTGTCATTAAGTGTTAATTTACCCATGCCATGCTTTGACTCTTACTGCTTTAATTATTTGCAACATTTGTATGATTGTATACCTACTTACTGTCCAATGTTTTCTTGATGGCACTGATCATGGCTGAAAATTTATGGACCAGTTTGCTTACCCAGGTAACAAAGGAAAGCAAATATATTTGATTATATGAGAGAAGAATAAGTGAATATCAAAACTTGTATTTTGTTTATTTTAATTTCTGAGAAATAATTGCCTGTGGTATTGTTGCATGCATATAATTCCTTTCTTTACATTTACTGCTAAGACCATTAATTGAGAAAGTTACCAAAGTGGAGTGTGAGAGATAGACTGGGGTTTCACTCGCATTCTGACTTCTCTCTTTACCCTTATCACATACTGCTTAACATCATAACTAGCAGGCCAGGTAAATGATTTAGTAAGTCAGTCATTATTACTTTGAAAGGATATAAAGTAGGTAGCATTGTAATGTAATTTGTGTTGGCCACTATTTTAACTGCTGAATTTTTCTGACTGGTGGATCCTAAGTACATTTAAGGAACTAAAGTGTCTCAAAACTATGTGAATTTACAGTGATTATTTTTCCTTAATAATTTACTTTGTATTTTTTCCTGAATGCAGTTGTTAATAGATTATATTTCATTTTTGTTCTTTGCTAGCCTTCATCCTGGTGATATGTATCCTTTTACTAGAAAACCCTTGTTTATTATTGTAGATTCTTCTAACAGTATGGCTTATAAGGTAGGATAAATGATTTTTATGTTTTTGTGCAGTCTGTCAATAAAACTGTTTGCTTTTTGGTATGTTATGCTGCCTGAAAGATACTGGTTAAGTGCTTACTGTGCCAAGTATAAATCACTGAATATTTTTTGATAGTTATGTGTTCTGGATAAAAGAGGTATCTTCAAGGAGGCTCACCGTAACAGTAAGTCATTACATTTAGGTCTTCTTACATGTTGGTGATGGTGTGGCTGTTTATTCCAAAGCTTTCATTATCCTTGAGAAAGCTTACACTGGTCTTCTGCTTGCAAAGGTAGTTATGCAAGTGGTGTGAGGGTTCCATAAATGCAGCATAGCATCCACCACCTTCTGTTCTTTTTGCTATTGAGAACTATTGGTTGCTTAGCTGTGTTTCTAATGACATTTCACCTGAAAAGTGCTATTTCACTATATCTATGTTTTTTTCAGCTCAAAGTCAAGAATTATCTCTTCCATCTATCTCTAACTGTTTAAAGTGTGTCTGTGCCTTCTAAGTCTAGAAATATTTTTGGATTATACCCTGTCCAAAATATTAACGTGTTCATTGCTTATCTAGTCCCAGAACACAATTTTGAGTCTTGTAATGTTTTTCAGAAGTTTTGGTAAGGCTACAAGACTTGGAAGGACAAAATCATTGTCTTTTTATCCTGTAGGAAAAAAAAATTTACAAAGCAGATTTGGTAACATAAAGTATAGTCTTTGATGTGGAGGAAAAAGAGAAAAACAAAACAAAATGGGAAACGAGAAATTCTGAGTGAGTGATTGGTGCTGAAAATTTGAAGTGAAAGTCATCTCCTACTTTCAGGTGATGGGGCTTCTATGTCAGCAACTTCTGTAGCAGAGTCTTCAGAGCTGGTCACAAAGACTCTGAATCATAAACTCCCCCAAGTGTTGTCCTAGGTTTAAAATTATGCTTAGTCCAATGTCAGTCAACAGAGAACTACTTAGAATTATATTTCAGGATCACAGGAGGAAATCCCAGAATTTGTCTTAGTGGACATCCCATTAAAATTACAAAACTCCCATACAAAGAAAAGTCATTACCAAGCCACCATCTATGCAGGTCCCTTCCACCTCTGTACTGCTTTTTTCCCATGATATTCAGTTACACTTAGCTCACCAGGGATTATTACAAGGTGGTATAGGAAGCTACTGAAGCTCATCCTAAGCATGGGTTGCTCCAGATCAGGACCAACGTTGTTCTGTAAGAAACGTACTTACTTTTGAAATGGACCAGTGTCAGTCCACTGCAGAACAAATTGTATGTGAACATATGCCACTACCTTACAGGATTAGGGGGAAGAAGTAAAACACTTGTCTGCTGCTATGTCATCCAGTGAATAATTATTTTATTTACCTTAGATTACTTTACCATCAGAACCAATCTCAAACTGTAAAGATACTTCTGACACTTCTCAGAGTCATCTACTCTCCCCCAAAAGCATTGTTACTTTTTCTAAAATTGTAAAGTACAACGGGGATATTTAGGGAGACAGTCAAGGGATTCCCCATCTCCAAATGTAACCTACTTAGAAATAATGATGCTAAACTAGACACAGTGGACCATGCCACCATTATTTAATATATTTAAAATTCTAATAAACTTCCAGCACCCTGACAGAAAGGTACCTACTTCAAAAAGAGCACATAGAATGTATAGGCTTTATGTAGACAGGACAGATTTGTAAGACAAGCATAAAATTGCCCCATCTGCAAATTTCCTTTTATTCACCTCACAGCAGAAGCTTACTTTCCTCTTGGCTACTCTACCTTGTGATAGGGAAGCCAGACGTTTAGATTAATATAGCAGAAATGTTTATACTTTTAGCATCTTCAGCAATTTGACCATTATGGCTTTGAACTGTTTGACATATATATAGTTTCCTGTCAAAGTTTGAACCTAAAACAGATGTGAAACCTGAAAAATGAGATGGCACTTCAGCTAAGCTTGGGAAGCACCTGCTGAAGTGAGCTTATTATATGGTAGATAGGTCAGTTGTGGCCTGTAAATCTCGGATAGTATAAAAAAAGACGTGCCCTGTTAAGGACGGAATTATATCCTGAGAATGTTAAAACTCAGCCACTGGATACTGCAGTTTCCATGGACAAATTTGTCTTTATTGTTTGTTTATTTATCTATTTATTTTTTACCCCGGTCCCTTTGCAGATCATCATGCCTGGACTTCCTGATTGCCCAATAACCTCATTCTTCCCCCCTTGAGTGAGAACCTTACAGCCCAATAAGTTTTCCCCAGAGCAAGAGCCAGACGAGCCAGGCAGATCAGGAGCAGAGGAGCAGGAGGCTTCATCTGTGTGTTAGGGAATGTTTTTCTGTATTAAGCTCTACCGTCCCCTTGTTTATGTCTTTAGAATCCAAGGGATTAGGCATGCAGTGGGAGTGCAAAATGTATATTCACACCTCCATGTGATATAAGCAGTGTCTATGTCTCCCTTGCAGACAGCACCCCTCCATATAATCCCAACTGTTCACTGTAGATTCAGTCATAGAGAGCCTGCCTGGGCACATGCTCCTCACCCCTCCCACCAAAGAGAGACAGGGAGGCTAAGCCTCATCATTTTGCTCCTGCTCCACGCCAGCTCCTGGATGTGCCGTACTAAGCAAATTTGGATCCTGTGGGTCATAATTATGGCTTTATTCCTGTATGCAAATGAGCATAGCAGCTATGGGTGCCTTATTTGGCATACCAGATGATTATACGAAGAATACTTGGAGTGAAAGGGAAAGACAAAAACTATTTTAAGCAGATATTTCACAACCCACCCCAACCTTTCCAGAAACATGTCAAGCAATAAAAAGCCACTCTTAAAAAAAAAAAAAAAAAAACTCTACTCAAGGCCATATTAAAAAGTCCTCATCCACTCCTGACTCAGTAAGCAAAACAAAGCAACAGCAGAAAAGAAATTGGCAACTGCTTCCTGGATTTGCATTTCCTCCCCGATACACATTGGTGACAGTCCGACTCACCATTTTGCAGTCTAGGAGGCTGTTATTTCTGACAAATGGGTTATGTAAATAGTTTTTCAAGGTTATTGTATTGTAGAATTTCAGCAAAGCTTCTCTTTAGTTTCAGTACCACAAACGCTCTCACAACAGATTCAACTAGCTTTGGTCCTGATGATACAACTGTTACTCAAGAAGACAATAACACTGGGTCCATGACAATCGAGGAGGATTCTGTTCCATGCTTTTCCTAAAACCAAAGAAATATGAATCTTTCTGCTACATTTGTTGACCCTGAAATTAAACATTGCGTTCAAAATATTGATCTAAATGTAGTTCTGTCTTCCAAAGAAATGAAATGTTTATGGCTGCTCTAGAGATATAGGATGTCTCTCTTCACATAGTCATATGAACGTCATACACAGAAAAACTCTTGAGTTTTCAGATTATTCATTTCCACTTTCAGTTTGTCTCACCCCAATCCTGAAAGAATCTACCAGATGTATAGCTTCAATTTTTGCTCTTCTGAGGATCTAGTAGGCAATATTTTTTCCATACCTGAATTTTTGCTTTTAGTAGTTGAATCCAAACAACTGTTTCTTATTGTATCAGTGGGTTAACAGTTATTTCAGTCTCTGATCATCACAGTAAAACTAAAAGAAATCATCTTTGACTTCAGTCCACGCAGTAATCATCTGGGTAGCTTTCATGGACTTTGTTCCATTGAGGGTGTTTAAAAAAACAAAACGCAGTCCAGTAATGTATGCAGTACCATTTCCAAACTGTTAAGATAGAATAGTATCTGAGAACTCTGGGATACATATCTTCTTGTATTCTGATGGTACCTATTGCGATGCTTCACATATGGAGACCACACTAGTCCTTAAAAATAGTTGAAACAAAGCCACATTCCTTTCAATGATGGCGTGTGTTCTTAAATCAGTGAAAGCAGAACTTCTGTAGTAATAAAATCCTCACAATATGACAGTCCTCCCTAGTCTTAAGTATTAATGTGTCTCTCACAACTTCATGGTTGGCTTAACTCATTGGTAGGCTAATGGGATTATTTTATTAGCTTTCTTCCTTTAAGGCACTATAAACAAATAGCAAGGATCAACCAAACATCTGCTAAGAATTAAAACTTTTCATTGTATGGTTATGGTCATCCATTTATCTGTGTTTTGGTGGTTAGGTGAGACTGTTCCACTTGAAAGCCACAAAATTTAACACTCCCATTGTTCTACCAGATGTCCTAGGAATCATGATTTATTTCTATTAATATATCATAGTCTAGATAATTTCTGTTCTCACTCAGTTATAGTAGGATAGCTAGTCTCTCCTGAACAGTAACGCTAAGTATAAAATGGTAAATCTAACTGTAATATCTGATAAAGTAGATATAAGTGTGCTGAAGTGTTCTTACAATGCAGTAGGTGCAGCTACCAGGGCTTCAATATCCGGGGGAGAGCTAAGAACATATGCCTGATTTATGACTGAAACTTTCCTAGAAGATGATAAAGATCAGCTTCTGGATATCCTTTTAACTACAGATTCAGTATTTGTCAAGTCATTAACAAACCTAGAGAAAAAAGGTAAAACTCCTACAACTGTTAAGCAGCTGCTCGATGAATATGATCCTTTGTACTGTAGGTAATTCCCACCCAGTAAAAAAATATTTTCCAGAAAACTGCATTTTTGAAGAAACAGTATAAGCAAAAATAAGCTTCATCCTATTCTGTTTGCTTTCATAGGAAGCCCCACCAGCAAAAACATCAGATGAAAAACCTGCTGATTTGATGTTGTCCTTTTCATTCTTCCTCACTACTGGGTCATCGGATCCGATTCAGCCCCATTCACCAGACATAGGATCCGAGTCTCAAGCTCCTTCCATTCCCATAATGCTTCACATCTCCCTAACTCCTCAGATCCTGTTAGCTACCATCCAGCACAGATGTAGTCTATGAGTCTCGAGCTTGTATTAGGTCTTGTGAGTTACAAACTTAAATTTTTTGCTTTCCTTTAGCTTCTTCTAACTCATTCTTTGTACTGTTATACTTCTCTTGTGCTAAGGTTGTTTTCTGGTCTTTCCTTTACCTCCCTTCCTGCATTTTAATGAGGCCATTAGGTTCCTATCCACCACTTGTTTCCTTCTGTCTCTCTTTTCTTGGTTTAAAAAAAAAAAAAAAAACGGACTTTCCCCCTTTTCTTACACACAGATTTTTCTAACCTAGGCCTACTTTGGGTGTTAGTTCTTTTGTTGGCTAATTATGGCTGAGAAGCCAACAGGTTTTAAGAGATGCACCTTTTGTAGGCACAAAATCCCAAACTCCAATGCCTGCAAGAGTTGTGTGTGTACTGTCTTTGGTCGGGGCACTTAGATGCTGAGTGCAACATATGCGCAGCAGTTAATCCTAGAGCCCTTTCTGATTGGAGGAATAAATTAATCCTGAGAGGTTTGTTACCTTCTTCTGGGGCTCAACCTCCCCCCCCTCCATACCTTTGACCTCTAAGGAGCTTAACAAGTGAGCCCTTTCATCCTCCTCAGGGGCTTCGCCTTCTCAGCCTGAGAAAAGATGCAAAGATGCTCTGACTTCCTTGGATCTGATGCAGACCAAAACTTCCTGGGATCCCAGAGTTTCTGTGGAGCTGACAGTTTCCATCACGGCAGGTAAATCTGCCCCTCGGATTCAATCTTCCTCAGATCCTAACACGTCAGATCCAAGAGTAACCTTGGACCCGACAGACATTATACTGATTCAGGGTTCTTCCAAGGTCGAGCCTCCCTCAGATTCTAAGCCTTCAAATCTGAGGTCTGGTTGAAAACAAGCTAACTTCTCCAGCTTTGACTTCCCAGATTATACCTTCATCAACCAGATTGAGGTATTCGTCAGTATCCTCTAGGTCTTCTCAAAGGTTTTTCAATCATTCATGGACAACATGAGAAGTTTTCTCAAAGCTCAGATACAGATGGGGAGTTTGCCATCTCCATCCCATTCTGGATCTGTGAGAGCTCCAATGCCAGTGATTCAGGCTTGTCTTCTGATTCACCCTATGGTCTCAGAACCCCCAGACACAGTTTTCCTGAGAGAGTTGTCATCGGGTGCTAGATTATGCCTTTCTTTGACTCTGTCTGTTCCCCGGACTGACTCTGTTCCAATTCCCTCAGGTCAGAATGAGTCCAAGATCCAAGATATTGGTGCCGATTGTGGGAGGATGGCTTGAGGCACAACTTAGTCAAACCCGTCCATTCCCCTAGGGGCCTTAACCTTCGACAGCACAGGTCCGGCTCTGTCCGGAGGCTTCAGTTCTGGGTTGGAGTTCACTCTTTCCTCCTCTGGTGGTTTTGGTTTTGAGGAAAGAGAGGAGAGTTTTCTCTAGCCCATCAGCCTTTCGGAAAGCAGAGAGGGCTTTCTGTAGACCAAAATATGTGACTCATCATCCTCTGGGTCCTTCCCAATTGTTATCTCATCTGAGCTTTGATTACATCCATCCTACCATTGGTCATCCCTTCCAGGTAAGCTTCCAGACCTCTTTCCCACAGGGGGTCCCCACTTCTTCCAACTCTTCTGCTGACCATCTCACAGAGGAGGTTCATTGGAAGAAAACGTGTAAGTGGAGACATGTGGACTCATCCTTGGAGTCCTTAACAGAAGACACTGATTTCAATGAGGGAGAAGGATCCCCCCGATCTCCAACAGACAAGGTCTCCTTAGGAGACACACTTGAACTCCTGAGGAAAAAGGTGGTTGGCCTTCCCAAAATCCTTCTTTCGAGTAGTTGGCATTTCTGGAGGCTTTCGGGGCAGGCCCTTGTACATCTTGGGTGATTCTCCAGTGGACAACCTTATTGATCTAGTTTTCTGCCGGGTGTGGAAGGAACCAGACACAGTTGAGCCGATCATCAAGCATCTTGATACATTTTTGAGACCCCCTTCTGACCGCTTACACTGGTACAAGGGTGTTCCAGTTGATGCTATTGTGTTGGCAACCACATAACATGAGCTCGCCCAGAGAGTTCCTCTGTTCATCCCCTGAACAAAGAGTTCCAGGCATTGGACAGATATGGAAAGTGCATGTATGCCTCAACTAGTTTCACATTGAGAGCCTTGAACTGTGTGGCACATTTTACACATCTACAGAGAGATCTGGTCAAGGAGCTAACCATCTCTCTGAAAGAGACCTTGTCAGAAGAAAATCTTAAACAGGTTTCTCCCCAGTTGGTGACTCTTTCTTCCCTGGCAAATTTCTCGATATGGCTGATCTGGCACTCTTTGGAAGGCACCTCACGAGCAACTGGTACAGGCTTAGCCATTAGGAGGCATGCCTGGATGCGGCTTTGTGATTTTGCAGAACCCTTCAAGGCGTCGTTCATCAACACCCTTTGATGGCTCCTCCTTGTTTGGACCATCGGTGAAAGAAATGGTTACCTGCAGTGAGAAAAATAGGAAGACCTTATCTGCCATAGGGAACAAGATTTCTACTCCCAAAGGACCTTTTCAAGGAATTGGGGGGGGGGTAAGAAACTTTGGTTCAAAAAATCCCAAGGTCCTTTCCAGGACTCGCATGGGGGGATACCTGTTCCAGGGGCAGCGCTCACTTCTTTGATGGACAGAGTAAGTTCAGTGTTTTTTAAACCCTTTATTAAATTTATATATATTTATTAATGATATGGGTCCACATACATTAATAGAAAAAAAAAATAAACCATTGTAAACATGGTTCATTTTCATGCATTATACATATTTGTTTCAACAACTATTTACTCTTCTTCTTCTTTCGGCTTTTCCCAGTTAGGGGGCGCCACAGTAGATCCCCTGTCCGCTCATGATTGGCAGTAGAGTTTTTACGATGTCGAGTTGCCAGCCCGGCACCTAACCTTCCAGGGAAGGCACGCACACGTACGCACTCATGCCTAGGGCCGATTTAGAGTGTCCAGTCCACCTACGGCATGCCTTTGGGATGTGGGAGGAAACCGGAGCACCTGGAGGAAACCCACACGACCACGGGGAGGACATGCAGACTCCACACAGAAGGCACCCCAGCCAAGGATCGAACCGGAGAACCTCTTGCTGTGAGGCGACAATGCTAACCGCTGCACCACCATGGCCACCCCTTCAACAACTATTTACTCTAGCATTGCATAACTGTCCAAGTCCTACTTTCCCCTGAATTTTACTACTGTGCAGCCTGAACATTGTTGTGATTGTATTGTTCTTACAAATTCCATTACTTTATATGAAATTTGCTCCTTCCTTTTTCTAAAGATCCCACCTCCCAATTTCCCAATTTTTTCAAGTCCTTTACAACATTTTCTAGTAATAGCACTCCCCTGTCCTTTTCCTTTGTCTGTACTTTATCAATGCAAGGTAAGTGAGGCAGTTTGTAACCTGCAGTCTGGACGACCTCTTGGCCTCACTCCACTCTATTACCATTCCCTCTACTAGTTATTTGCTACCGATACCCTAGGTTCCTTTGCTAATCTTCTTCAGAAAATTCCATGCATCTCTTACTTATTTTCTATATCCCTGCTTTCAGTCATCCGTATTGGCAAAATTTCCTTTTTCCATTTCCTCATTGGCTTAGTTCATAGAGTAATTTCTGCTACTTTATGAATAATACTTTGTATGGTGGTTGTTCTGATCTGCATCCAGTTTCCTACTCTCTCCTTATTTTTTGAACCCCCCCCCCCCAGTTTCATCATCATTATCCCTTTCCACTTTGATTTACAACCTTATGTGATATTATGCGTATGGGCCTTAGCTGCATAGATCTGAAGTATCTCTTCAAATCAGGTAATTCTAAACCACCTTATTCTATGGGATGAATCAAATTATCCCACTTAACTCTTACCCTCTTTCCCTCTGAAATAAAATTTTCAACTCTTTATTAATTATTGTTTACAGCTTCTCTACTGTTTGATAAAAATATGCCTGAACTGTGTATAAAACTAAAGGGACTAAAAACATTTTCACTGCTTGTATCTTACTATTTATATACCTAGTCAGAAGCTTTCAGCTTCTCAAATTTCAAATAATTTTTTTGTTTAGTCTCTTCCTACACATCTTTAACTACCATAACATAATCCTTTTTAATCCGTTCGCTAAATACTTCATCTTATCATGTCCCCATAAATACAGGTTATGCCGAACCAATTCATGTTTGGGTATAGAATTTACCACTATAGCCTTTGTTTTATCTTCATTAAGTTTATTTCTCAAAAAGACTTGAAACTGTCTCAAAATGTTCCTGAACACCAAAATGTTTTTTCAGGAATTTTCAAGTACAAAATAATTAGCATCTGCAAATGAAGCTAATGTCTCCTGATTATCATGTCATTTATATCCCTGAACGTGTGATTCTGTTTGCAAATGGCTCTATACAAACTTGCCTTGTTCCTCTGTTCAAATAGAGGTTGCTGGAGTGAACCCTGCCAGCATAATTTTTGCCTTGGACCCTTAAAATATCCTCCAAATTAATCCTATTATTCTACCAGAAAATGCAAATCATACCATTGCTGTACTCTTAAAATCTCAGCTGACTCTATCAAATGCGGTATGTGCAGCAAGATCCACCAACAATAGCAGTGTTTTATTTCATTCTGCTTCCCCGTGGATCATCATTGTTCAATTAATTTTGTCAGAATTTACCTTCCTCCTTGCACAAAACCACATTGTTCCATATTCTGTCAGTTGCAACATCTTTGCGATTCTCTTATCTAGTATAGACATACTTTAATTTTGGTTTAAAATTGAAATAAGTCTATATGAAGAATGATCTGAAGGGTTTTCCCTTCTTTGGGTAGTACAGCCACCGCAACTTTCCTACATGATGCTTGTACTCCCCCCCCCCCCAATCCCTTTTTAAAATGCTGTTAAACGAAGCCTTCCTGATTTTAGCACTTTCTTCACTCCCAACTTCCACAGTAAGTGTGGAGATTTCCCTGTTGATTGATTAAACATCACCAATTTTACCTTATCTTGTCATATCTTAGCTGTTAATTGTTGAACTTCATCTTCCTCTTACCTTAGTATAATTAAGTCTTCCATAAATACTTCCATCTGTGCCTTTTCTTGTTTTCCACATTCCTATGCTTTATATAAATTTTCATAAATTTTCCAAAATGTGTCTAATTTCTCTGTAGAATCTCTGGTTATTTTTCTTGCCATAGGCTTCCCAAGTTTGGTGACAATAACCATTTCTACTTTCTTTTGCTTAAGTCATTGTGCTAAAAATTCTTGTGCTCTGGAGTTGTTAGCAAAAAATAGTTGTTTAACAGCAACGTCTTTGAACTCATGCATATTGTACAAATGCTTCCTTGTTTTACATTTAGCACTCTCCATTTTTCCCTTTCTTCTTATATGAGATTCCCCATATTCTGTAATATTTTAACATTTGTCAACCCTTCTAAATAATTCCTGTTATTTCTGTCCCCTATCTCTGTATCTCTTATTTCTGAATTCTGTTTTCATTTTGTTCCACTCACTAGCTATCCCTTCAGAAGAAATTTATGTCTTCCCTGATATCTCTCTAATTTGCAATACCCGATGTTCATCGTGCATACAGCTGCAGTCATAACAGATGGGTTTTCCTGCCGTCAGGCGGGATCCTCGGTTGGCCAAATTCCAAAGTCTAGGTCTGGCGTTGGTTGTCGTCGCTTCTTCCCTGACGTCAGTGCGACAGGGGTATAAAAGAACCAGCCGAAGCCATTTTTTTCAGTCTTTCTTGCCACGCAGTGCCCGAAGCAGAAGCAGTTCGCAAGTGCCAGTCGGCCAGCTCCTGAGATTACGAATATTTTGCAACCGAAGTCTTCTTGAAAGCTAAGTACCCCGTTGGGGAAACTTTTCTTGCCTCAGACCGATGTCAGACAAAGTTAATAATTGCATTTCATGTGGGAAGCAAATACCGCATAAGGATTTTCATTCCCTCTGCATTCCTTGCTTAGGCCCAGACCACGACGTCTCGACCTGTCATTTTTGTGCTACATTCAACAGAAGGTCGAAGCGGGAGTTCGCCCAACACTATTTTGGCAAAAAATTTAATTACATTATGTCGTCGGATACTCCGACTCCAGTTTTGAGTAAAAGACGCAAAGATAAGGACCGACATACGAGGTCCGTGGCTTCTACTGACACCACGCCAAAGCCGACTACAGGTGGTCCGGTTCTCAGTGAGGCGCCTACGCATCCCCTGACTACTGACGACACTTCATTGGCGGTGTCTACTGTACCCGAGGTCGCAGGCTCTTCGGCCCACACCCCAACTACCGATACCGAAGCCACCCTTGGCGGTGAAACTCAGAGTTTAGACAGGTCTGCCACCTCTCAAGGTGTCTTCAGGCCTTCCTCTTCTTTTTCCATCAAGGCTTTCACTAAGTCTAAAGCAGCCATGCATACTAAAAGACAAGCTCCACAGGGCCCTTCTCAAGGCCCCATGCCTAAAAAGCAGATGCTCAAAATGGCTGAGGATTTGATTACTCTTATCAGGGGTTCTCAACCCCCGCCGGACAAAAGGCCCAGAGTGGAGGAAGAATCCCCCTCCTTGGACCAGGCCTCCATTATTTCAGAACCTTCTGATGACCAGGAACATTCATACTCCCCTTTTGAAGATTCTGATGCAGAGGAGTCCATTCCCTCTGTCTCCCCCCCCCCTGAGGATTACTCTTTTGGGGAAACCTTGCATGCCTTGAGGGAACACTTCCACTGGGAAGGCCAAGAGTACTCAGACTCCAAGAAAAGGCTTAGGGATTTTCTCTTGCTCCCTCAGCACAGGCCTCTGGCTATACCTCCTGTCTTAGACATTCTAGGTGATGTGTTTTCGGAGGCCTGCCTTAACCCAGACTCTTTACCTCCAGCCCCAGTCAAGCCTGACGGGTATTACCGGGTTCCTGACTCACACCAATTCCTATACAAAAGCCATGCGGCTGACCCAGAAACTATCTCACAGGGCCCCAAGGGAATTAAGGCCTCCACTGCTAAAAATCCATTACCTTCAGAGAGAGATTCCAGAGCTTTAGAAAGTTGGGGGAAAAAGGTATACACCTCGGCCACCTTAACCATGAGGGCATTAAACTGCCAGTTCCATATGTTAAAGTACCAACAGTTTCTGTTATCACAGTTGAGAAGCATAATGTCACAACCTGAACAACCAGACTTGAAGGAGTTGCAGGATTTGATGCATAGTGCAGAACAAGTGGGTAAACATACCTTGCAATGTGGTTTTGATGCTTTAGAGGCCTCATGTAGAGCTGCTGTTACAGGATCAGTCATACGTAGACATGCCTGGCTCAAAGAGCAAACCTTACCAGATCATGTCAAAGCTAAATTACTAGATGCCCCCCTGAAAAAAGATATATTATTTGGTGTTAAAGCTGAGGAGGTATTAAAGAAAATGGAGGAAAAGGCTAAATCAATGCAAACAGTGAAAGATTTCCTACAGGTACAACCTCCACGTTTCAGTAGAAATTGGCCTTCCAAAAATTGGTCCTTTCCAGCCACGGACAGACCCCAAAGAGGTAGATATAGGCGCCCGAGGGGCAGAGGGCAATCTCAAGGATCGTTTAGAGGCAGACAGTGGCAAGCACCTACACAAAGAGGTGGTGAGGATAGTTCACAGCCATTCAGAAAGCAGACCCAATGACTTTCCCCTTTGCATGCCAAGCAAGGCTCAAATGGCAGCACCTTTAGGTGGAAAACTGGCATTATTTTCGAAAAATTGGCATATTGTCACAAAAGACAAATGGATCCTGGACATTATAGACAGAGGCTACAGATTCCATTTTCACACCCTTCCAAAAATGAGAGGCATGCCAAACCTGCCACACAATCAAAGGGCAGAGGCACAAAAACAAATTTCAGATCTCATGGACATGAAAGCTATTCAAGAGGTCAAGAGGTACCTACACAAGAACAAGGTCAAGGTTTTTACTCCAGACTATTCCTGGTACCAAGGAAGGGAAAAGATTGGAGAACTATTTTGGACCTATCCATCCTAAACACATTTTTACTCGTGCCAAAATTCAAGATGCTCACTTTACAGCAGCTTCTTCCCATGCTGGGCAAGGAGTCTTGGCTGGTAACATTGGACCTCAAGGAGGCATACCTGCATGTCCGAATAAGACAAGATTGCAGAAGATACCTCAGATTTCTTGCAGGTTCAACCCATTATCAATTCTCTGCATTGCCCTTTGGCTTATCTACTGTGCCCAGAGTATTCATGAAATGCCTGGCATCAGTAATCGCCTACTGCAGACTTCAAGGGATACAAATATACCCATATTTGGACGACTGCCTGATCCAAACGGACAGCAAGCACATACTTCTGAAACATCTGACTTTTGTAATAATGTTGTTGAATTCTCTGGGATACACAGTCAACAAAAAGAAATCAAGGCTAATACCCTCTCAAACAATAATTTTCCTGGGTGCCAACTTGGACACAAACACCCAGATGGCCTACCTCACGCCAGAGAAACAGGGGCAACTAACTCAATACTTCAGAAAGCTAGCAAATTTCACCAGGCTGACTGCAAGGAAAATCCTGCAGGCTCTGGGATTCATGGCATCTTGCATCCTACTAATCCCATGTGCAAAGCTGCATATGAGGAAACTTCAATGGTACCTGAAAAACCTATGGTCTCAACACAGCCACAGTTTGGAAACAATAATGCCACTGATTCCATGTCTTCAAAAGGAATTTCTGTGGTGGGCTCAAGCATGCCAAAGAAACACAGGTCTCCCATTCTGCAAGCCTCAAGCAAATCAAGTCATCACAACAGACGCCTCGGACTACGCCTGGGGGGCGCACATGACAGATCGGTGCATTCAGGGCAAATGGACCCAAAAAGAAAAGCACCTACACATCAATCAAAAGGAAATGCTAGCAGTAATAAATGCTATTATAACTTTCAAAAACCTTCTGCAAACAGGTCAGCTATTGATAAGGACAGACAACACCACAGTAATGTGGTACATAAACAAACAGGGAGGAACCCATTCATACCCCCTGTGCAGGCTGGCCATGTCTCTTTGGAACATGGCTCTGGAATTACAAATCGAACTTCAAGCACAGTACTTGCCAGGCAAGGAAAACACGCTGGCAGACAACCTAAGCAGAAATATGACAGATCCACACGAATAGAAGTTGCATCCTCAAGTTTTTACAGAGATAATTCAAGCATGGGGAAGGCCAGACATAGATCTCTTTGCCTCCCACAAAAATCACCAATTGGCAAAATTCTGCTCAAGGACCTTTCATCCACAGGCCTGGAGAGTGGACGCACTCTCTTTCAGTTGGACAGCAATGACAGTTTATGCCTTTCCACCTCTTCCTCTGCTGCCCAGAGTTCTATTAAAAACCAGAGCAGACAGACCAAAGATGATTCTCATTGCTCCAGACTGGCCAAGACAACACTGGTACCCACTCCTGAGGAGCCTGACGCATTCCCCACCATGGATCCTACCTCTAATGCCTCTTCTTCTGACTCAGCACAACTTCAAACTCTTCACAGTCAGCTGAAAACACTCAATCTGGCCGCATGGAATATTCCTTAACTCCACAACAGACCCTACTCTCCAAGGAGGTGCAGGATGTCATTTTGGAGGCCAGAAGGCCTTCTACTAGAAAAGCTTACTCCGCAAAATGGAAACGGTTTTGTGCCTGGAATGAGAAAAAGGGTCAGAATCCTGGAATACTGAATTTACCTCAAATATTACAGTATCTAGCTGAGATGCTAAGCAGTGGACTTTCATTCTCCAACATCAAAATCCATGCCTCAGCCATTTCTGCAGAATACAACACTGATCCTCCTTTATTCTCTCACCCCCTCTTAAGACAGTTCCTCAGAGGGGCTAAGAATATAAAACCTCCAAGGAAACAACCAGTTCCTGCTTGGGACCTCAATTTCATTCTAGAAAAACTGACCTTGCCTCCTTTTGAGCCAGCTGCCTCAACAGAACTGCAGTATTTGTCCTGGAAAACAGCCTTCCTTCTGGCTATCACCTCAGCTCGCAGGGTATCGGAACTACAAGCCCTCATGGCTGTGCAGCCTTTCATCATTTTCCATCAGGACAGAGTTTCCTTATGAACCAGTCCATCCTTTATGCCAAAGGTGGTATCCAGGGTAGCTTTGAATCAGGCTATCCACTTACCTACCTTTTACCCTAATCCTCAAAACAAAGGGGAGAGACTACTACATTCCTTGGACATCCACAGACAGCTGTGTTATTATTTGGACAGAACAAACCCTTTCAGAAAATCAGAGCAACTCTTTGTGTCCTATGCTACAGGAGCTTAAGGGAAGCCAATTTCCAAATAGACAATCTCAAAATGGATAGCCCACTGCATACGCTTTTGTTACTCTTTTCATGGTAAAACTGTACCTGCAGGCATCAGATCTCACTCCACAAGGGCCACAGCTAACTCTGCAGCTTTCCTCAGGGGGGGTTCCTACCAAAGATATTTTGGAAGCAGCCACTTGGAGTTGTGTGCATACCTTCTCCAAGCACTATCACCTACCATTATACTCCAAATCTAGAGCAGGCTTTGCCACTTCAGTCTTGCAGGGCATCCTGGCTCCTCCTAGTTCCACCTAGTGCCTACCACCCCTTTTTTAGCTTTGGGATTCTACCCATCTGTTATGACTGCAGCTGTATGCACGATGAACATAGTACAGTTTTGTACCTACCATAAATGTAGATGTTCGAGTGCTAATACAGCTGCAGTCCAGGTTTCCCTCCCTCCTTCCCCTCTTGGGACAGGCCTAATGGCTAACACCTCCTCATACAACCTGATTGGGGTATTCATTTATGGTGTATTTGCTGGCAACTACTATTTTTTGATTATATTGCATTGCATTATTACATAAATTTATGTATTGCCTTCCTTCTGGGGGCACCTGACATCTGGGGCAAGAAAAACTGAAGGAAATGGTGTCGGCTGGTTCTTTTATACCCCTGTCGCACTGACGTCAGGGAAGAAGCGACGACAACCGACGCCGGACCTAGACTTTGGAATTCAGCCGACCGAGGACCCGCCTGACGGCAGGAAAACCCACCTGTTATGACTGCAGCTGTATTAGCACTCAAACATCTACATTTATGGTAGGTACAAAACTGTACTTTCTTAAATGCCTCTCTTTTTAATGGGTAAGTAGGAAAACACTATTGACTTAGTTTTACTTCATTACCCTGCATCTTTATCTTAGCTTTTTACCAGTGCAATATCTGAAGTAGTTGTTGGATGTGTGTCAAACTTTCAAATAAATAGACATGCTCCTATAAAATATAATTTCTGTCCAATCTAGCCCATTTGTTGCACCATGAGGAATAATATGTTTGAGTTCCTATTGCCGAATTCACATCTTCTATACCAAGTATTTTCACATATTTCTGTAGAAATGTACCCTTTTTTTGTTATGTTTTCCACTCTAGGCCCCCCAGTAAGTTTCCACTTATAAATAATATTCCATGCTGAAAGATTATTATTTCTTGTATAATTTTCTTAAGTTCTGTACTAGCAGTTTTGGGTGGAATAAAATACATGTCAGAGTAATCCTCCATTGCCACCAGTAGCCCTTGGCGATAATAAAATTACCATATTGCATTTTTTTCGCTCTACTGTCACTATTAGATCCTATCTAACAAGCAGTATTATTACTTCCTCTTTTCTTTGTCCCTGATATTCTTTTGAATGTTCATCCTGAAATCCCTTCCTTGTCAAATTAACATGCTCAGTTCTATCCAAACATGTTTCCTGCAACATTGTTGTTTACACTCTACATTTCTTGATATAATTCAGTACTCTGTTGTGTGTGTGTGTGTGTGTGTGTGTGTGTACACCTGTAAGGACATTTACATTCCATGATAATGTGTACAGAGTAGCCATTGCAATGTAAATTACTCCCAGTGTTTTTATATACATGCTAGTTCTTTTGGATGTGTATGTGCAACTTTTGGCTTACATGCACACACTAATGTTTGGCAAACTGATCTCTTATATGGTTACTTCTTGTCAACTCCATTTGAACCTGTCACATTCAAATGACTTTTATTTCATTGAAAGCACTCAGGCAAAATTAAAATTCTCAGAACCACACACTGCCTTTTAAATTAGAAAAAGAACACAAAACTACATACATTTTCAACATATGAAGTTTCCCCCCTCCATATAGAACCAGTTTTCCTAAATTGATGGCTTCACCCCCAGATATTACCTAATCTAAAAATCAAGTTACCCATTCCTGAAGTCCATGTTTCAGCCTGTAGTTCCACCTACATTGATTACTTTCTGTTCTTTTTTTATCTGTAATCCTCTCCCAGAAGTTAAAAATGGCATGCATGCTTTCAGTAAACATTAACTTTTAGTCTGAAGAAAAAGTGGTCTGGCTACCTTTAAACAAATTAAACTGTGCTCTATTTATGCGTTAAGATATTAAGGCTACTGAGGAGGCATATATAACTTACTAATTTCCCCGCAATTTCAAACATTATTTTCTACGAACTGCTTGCTACGATATCATTAAATGTTAATTACATTGTTCTGCTTACACTTCTGTTGTCTAATGCTCAGAGTTCTCAGGATTAGATTTATTGCAATTGTAAACAGCTTGTCTCCAAGGAAAAGCAGCCAGAAGTGAGAAAAAAAGATAACTTGTAAGTTTGCAGATGCATGAAATACTATTTAAATTTCACTCAGAAACTCACTGGTCAGACTTGCTCAGTCAACTACCTGTATATGAATATTCCTTGTCTCCCACTGAGAGCATTTGCTAATGTAAAATAGCTAATAATTTTGCAAATGCAAGAGACTTAACATTTCCATGCTGTTCATCATTTTGTCTTGTTTTCAAGCCTGTATGCTTGAAAATTGTCTGTGGCTTAAACCAAAGACATTAATCTAGCCACCCACCTGTATATAAACACGGGAAATTTCTTAATCCTTCATGTAATATGATCAGTAAATTTTGTACACAACACGCACACCTCTGCAGCTCAAAATCACATTAGATGAACTTTAACTTGCTTCTGTCAAGCCTTTCTTATCTTGTTACAGTGTAAAAACGATGTACCTTACAATGAAAAAAAAGCTTTTTTTGCTTTAATATCTTTAACATATACACTTGATAAGACTCGTTCCAACCTCACATTTAAAATATCCCTGACTGCACACTAAACAAATCTGCTTTACAGTATAATATGCAATTTACATAATTTTTTATGCAAGTTAAAACAAAAAAAGTTTTCTTAGTTTATTCCTTTCATTGTCATCCTAAACTTTATTCACATAAACTGACCTATATGCTTTAAAGTTCCCTCAATTGTTAATAGTCAGCAAAATTCCAACCTTTCTCAGCTACTTTTTCCTTGTAAATCCAGATTTCTTATGCATATTCCTTTATCCACTGGGATTAAGGATTTATAGTCTTTTATGTATTCACTGATTTCATTGTTGCTGGACTTCTGTCTTATCATCACCACTTCCCAAGATTAGTCTCTGGTTCAAGTCCAAGACACTCCTAATTCTGACCTAACTCTTCTAGTCAGCTTCTGCACTTATTTCTGTTTTTCAGGCATTTTCCTTTGTAACAATGGAAAATATTTCACTTCTATGAGTTTGTTATTGTCAGTAAACTTTTTATCTTTCCATTGTGTGTTCTGCAGTAAAAATGCCTTTGATCCTCCAGAAAAAGTGTTCTGAAGACAGTTGCTTGAATCTCACCACTGCCTCTTGACATTCTCTGATTGCCTTGGATAAGCATGTTTCACTTCTGCATGACGAAGTGAATAATCATATTCCACACTCAGCTGTTCCCAATTTTTAATACGTTTTCTTTGGTCAGATTTTTGTTAGGGGCAACTCTTTCTGCTGATATAATTGCATCTTTACTACTATACGTCTTCGCTGTTTTTGGAACATACACACAATATGCCCTCTCAGTTAACGAATCCTGCTGTGGTACACCAGTCCAGTTGCTGATTTGTACTTTCATAAAATGAATGCATTCTGTTCCTTCCATTTTTCAAGTACAGCAAAAAATCCCATGTGTGCTTTCTCTCATGTATCTTCAAAGTCTGTTATTTTTGAAACTGCTCTTCACTTACGCTCACCAGCCTTTTCTTCATTTCAACCTCTGACTTCTTTCCAGTTTTATTAGTTCATCTGAATGGCTAGTTAAAACTTCAATTTTTCTAGTCTTTTGTTGTATTACTTGATATATGTCTTCAGTGATTCATTTAATTTAAACACCTCTGAATGCATTTATTTTCTCATAAATTTCTGGAAGCCATCTCCTGTACCAGAGATGAAACTTGAACTGATTTTGCTTGAACAATTGCAGTACTCTTACCAGCCAGAGTTATCTCTTCTTTTCTGGTTTATTTTCTCTCAGTTTTCTCACATTTCTTATTTTCTGGCATTCAGCAGTGTAATTACTAGCCAGTAACAGAATTTTACCAGACAGTTTCACTGGCCTTTTTTTCAAATTGTTTTCACACTGGGAAAGTTTAAATCAACCTTGGGGGTAAACTCTTGACTAGGCTTGTAAGAGCCCCAGGGCCATTAGCCTAGTAACCTCCTATGATCCTGTGACCCTATGAACCTGTTGGTCAGTGTAGGAAAACAAAATGTTTGAAGAGATTAATACAATCAATAAATGCCCCTAGCTCACAAACAGCATTTCGGCAACTTACTCTATGATAATATGAGCATGTTAATGGAGGATGACACAACACCAAGATTTTCCTCCCTACTTCGTCATCCAGACATTTAAAAAGTAAAAACATTTTCCTCTCCTTTGATTCAAGAATGGATATATGACTTCCTTCCAGTTCTGCAGATTAAGAAAGTCCTTTTGAAAGTGAAAATAGACCTGGCAGGACTGATTCTGACAGATGCATCTCGGACAAGATTTTTTATCTCTCTCTTCAACTTCATCTAGATAGGACATTGTTAGCACAAAAGCAAGGCAGAGTTTTTCATCCTGTCCTAAAGCTGTTCAACCTTTCAACTTGGCAGATAAGATTTGAATTGTTAACTGCCAAGTGGTTTCATCTAAAATTATGAAAATTCTAAACAAAGCTGAAAGACCAACTACTAGAAAATATGTTCAGAAGTACAAAACAATCTTCAGAATGGACAGAAACTAGATACCTGATCTATTCTACTGGCCAATTCCAAGACTTTTGGGTTATTTCTTCCATCTTCTTGAAGATGACCAGTTTGAATTTTTATTTAAGGTGCATGTCTCTGCACTATTAAACTGCATTCTGTCTTGTGGCAGGTAATCTTTCATTTAGGTAATTAAGACATTTGTAAAAGGAGTATTGCTTTTAAAACTTCCTAGAAGGCAAGTATCATCTTCCTGAGACTTTTTATGTTTGTTTTTCCCTCTTTTTTTCATCTCCATCAAATTTTCATTTTCCCACTGACTTGTTTTTTCACTGCTTCTTCTGGTTTCTGATGGCAGTCAAGTGGTTTTATCTAGAGGAGCAAAGCTAGAGTTTGGAAATCACTGTGACCATATGGTGGTAGAACATTTTCTGTGCTCTTGATTACTTTCCTGTTATGGTCAACAGTCATGCCTCCAAAGTAGAACCTGCAGTGATGTGTGTTTTTGTCTGCACAGACACCAAATCCAGATGCAGTGTAACAATATTTTGGCAGACAGCAGCTCACATCTTCAGTCCATTCACTACTTGCAGTTTCTTCTAGCTTCTACCAGGCATCAGCTACTCAGCATTTGAAACTGCCTCATACCTCTCAACCTCTTAGCACAAGAAATTTGTACAAAGCCAAAATGAATTAGGGGGAGCAGAAATGGGGAAAAATTTTAGATATTGCTCTTATAAGTATTGAAAGTTGCTAGAGTAAAATGCTTTGTGTTAGCATATATTTCCAATAGGTATGAAGTCCGGCACTGAAATGATTATCATTATTTAGTGACTTCAGTCCTAAATAGTCCACCTGAAATCCACAAATTTTATGAGGAGCAGACCAAAAAGCTGGACATTCTGCAAAAATGTGGACAGTTGAAAGGTATGAACTGCCTTCTTCCCTTTTGGATATCCAAGCTCACATCTGGTTACTCATTGCTTTCTTTCCCCACTCCAAAACACACACACAACATAGAGCTGGCTACTGTAATGATTTGGCCTAGTAGTCAAACCCACATTGTGGGAGTTGTAGTCATAGTTCCAGGCCCCTTTATCATTCCTTTTTAACTTGACTATTGTTCAGAAAATCTTTTAACTGTGCTTTCCCTTAACCAGCAAAGTCAGTGGACTTTTTCTTTTAAGTCTGTCTGTCTTGTAGCAGTTTTCCCAAAAAGAAATATCTCTGAATTCCAAACTCCAGTGTGCAGACCCCCCTTATACTGTGTTTTGTAATGACAACATATCACTAAAAGTTAGTATTTCTTTAATGTAAAGGTGGCGTCTTCTGTTTTTTTTTAACTAGTCAATTCAGTTGACAGCCTGGAGCATTTAATACACACTTTTTATGTTAACATTCAATTTAGATTCCATATCAGGACTCATTCTTTCAACTTTTCTATTTATAAAAGAAAAGAAGAATCCCTCCGTTACTAAGCAAACATTATCAAAGGGTTTGGCCAGTTGTATTATCTTTTGTTATGGTAAGTACAGCAAAATTCTTCAGAGTCCTGTTTGGCTACAATTACATTGCAGCATACTTTTGGGATGTTTCTACTGTAGATATATCAGAGGCAACAACATGGACTACTGCCCATACATATACTAAGCATTGCGAGCTAGAAACAGTGTTGGGGTAAGATAGTTTTTTTGTATGACTGTTGACACCTTAGAGGTATGTGTGTACTGCTTAGGATTCTACATAGGTGTTATGATGTACTGCTAAAGTGGGCTACCTGAACTAGGACAGTATAATTTTGTAAACCATGAACGTATCATCATGGAACTCATAAACAAAGACATTGGTAACCTCCAAACTCTGGATCCCACCCAGTTCAGGTTTGTGAAAGGCAGATCATGCCTCCTGAACCTGATCGACTTCTTTGAGGCAGTCACCAAAGCCGTGGATGAGGGTAAGGTGGTTCACACAGCCTATCTTGACGTCGCCAAGGCTTTCTACACCATCCCCCATTCTGGAATTATAGCTAAACTCACTAAACTAGGTATAAATCCCTACGTCACAAGATGGGTTGCCAACTGGCTCACTGACAGAACCCACACTGTAAAAGTTGCAGACTCCAAATCTGACTTCAAGGCAGTGACAAGTGGAGTGCCACAGGGTTCCATCCTGGGACCTCTCCTGTTTGGTGTCTACTTCTCTGAAGTACAGGATAACACAGAAGGCCTCTGGCTGACGATGTTCGCAGATGACTGCAAACTAGGAGCCATAGTCAAGTCCCCAAATTATGTGGACATCCTACAGAAGGGCCTCACTGAGACAGATGCCTGGTGTCAGAGCCATGGCCTCAAGCTCAATACCAAAAAGTGCAGTGTCATCCCCTTTGGTAAAAACTCTGTACCCATGAACTACCACGTAGGCAGCAATCTATTTAACACCGAATCTGTGATAAGAGACCTTGGGATCCAGGTGGACAGTAGTCTCTCCTTTGATAGTCACATCGCCACAGTAGTCAGGAAGTCCTTCTACGTGGCACACCTCATCATAAAAGGGTTCTCATCCAGGAAAAAAGAGGTCATTGTTCCCCTCTACTCGTCACTCATTAGACCCATTATAGAGTACAACACCCCTTTTGGAATGTACCTCACAAGACATATACAGCAGCTGGAAAGGCCACAGAAGTACCTCACAAAGAGGATTACTGGCCTCAAACAAATGCCGTACACTGACTGCCTCAAAAAACTCCAGCTTTACTTCGTAGCATATCGCCTACTCCGAGGTGATCTCTGCCTAACATATAAAGCTATGTCAAATCCAGAGCTGTTGGACATGCTGCACCTAAAGAAATCCCAATCCCTCCAAGCTAAATGCTCTAGGGACCTAAACCTTGTCACCACAATAAACAGGACACGCTGGAGGGATAGATTCCTGTCCCAGAGACTTGTTATACTCTGGAACAAGCTTCCCTTCTATGTGAAGCAAAGTTCTTCATTAGCACTCTTCAAGAAAAATCTTTATGAGTGGATGGGAAACAGGAAATACACCCCGGGGATCACTTCTGTGTCTCTGCTGGTCAGTGGCGTAGGAAAATAACTTTCTTGGGTTGCGTAAGCTATGATACCTTGCTGGCTAGACTTACGAAGGCCCTTGGGCCGATAGCCTAGTACCTACCTATGAACCTATGAAGTAATTACCTTAGCATTATATAAAGGAAATGTCAGTATAGTGGTAATATCTTTTCAACATTCATCTCTTTATCTCTGAATGATCTTCTATTTAGTTTTTCTTTAGCAGAGGCAATACCCCATTATATAGCTTGCATTTTTGTTAAAATACATGTTATAAAATGTGTTTAGCGCAGGCACATTTCTGTACAGAGGTGTCTTGCCTTAAATAACATATGTGAGTGTATGCCAGCACTTTGTATTCAGAAACCATACTCTACTGTGTGTCAGTGCCACTGTCAAGATGATGCCATCACTGGCCTTTAAAAGAGAAAAGTACAGTTGTGGAAAGTAAATGTGAACGTTATAATGTTATGCTTTGCTACTATACAGGCCTTTCCTCAAAGGTCCACTGTTACAGTGAGTACTGCCACACAGGTGTACTTTAACATTTCACTACAGAGACAAAGGCTTGTGTCTTGGTCATCTCATAGAAAAACAATTCCTAGATACCAGTCTTTGACATATCTCTTCTTAGTTTAGCATTGTAAAGAAATTCAAAAACACTTCTGTCTCCTTTGTAGCAGAACTACTACTTTACTATTCTAGAAATGGAAGATTCTTGCCAGCATATTATAATCAAACCATCTCACAGAAAGGTGAAGTTTGTGCTTGTTGCTCTCATAGTTTTTACTTCCAGTTCATTACTCTGCCTTCTAGGCTATCTGTAAGCATATCAGACTCTTAATACGTGCTTAAATCCTGTGTTTGCTCACTTCTAGATCTTGGCAGTAAACATTTTTTCTATCCAGACAATTATTTGGTGTATATCCAGCTCAGGACATCATGAAGATTTCCTACTGATGGTCTAACTTGGAAAAATAAAACTGGGCATAACTTTAAGTAACAGCAAATCTCATCTCTGTCGTGCTCAGGGAAAATCATTTTTAGGAGCATTTTATGACTTAAGCTTAGCAAAGTTTTTGTTTCTCAAGACAGGAAGAAAGAAATCACCACCTCTGTGATGCACAAAGATTCTTTAACAGGAACAACAGCAGGACAGTTGCTCAGGGTGCTGAACACATATCTTCATGATACTACTTTTTCCTTCTCTTTCCTTGTTTCTCTCTCTCCTAGCTATTCCATTCATCTGTTCATTCCTCCACGGCAAGAGGTCTACTCTCTCTCTCTGTAAATATATATATATATATATATATATATATATATATATATATATATATATATATATATATATATATATAGAAGGTTGTGCGTCAGAGCTGGCAACTCGGCACGTAAAAATCTACTGCCAGTCATTAGCAGACTGGAGTTCCACTGTGGCGACCCCTAACTGGGAAAAGCCGAAAGATACAACAACAAATATATATATATATATATATATATATATATATATATACACACACACACACACACACATATATACATCATATGGTCGAAGTTTTGAAACTTTGAACATCAAATTTTAAAAAAAAAAAAAGTTTTTTTACATTTCTGCACTGGGGCAAGCCTCCTGCACCCCCACTACTTAAATATACCAACTTCAAAATTGCGTTACAGTGAGGAGAATGGTTAATTTCCCGTTCCACTCTGTATGGTGATCTCCATTCAGAGCGTTCAAAGTTTTAAAACTTCAATCATCTGGTCCTCAGCCATATGATGTTCGAAGTTTTGAAACTTCGATCATCTGAAGAGGATGGGTCTACTTTAGTAGACCGACATTTCACTTACCTGACTTACAGATCACCGAGACGAAAAGACCGACATCCGGAACACTGACTTTCCACTCAAGGTAAGTAACCGCTTAGACATCCCGTTGAACTTTTCCCCTTACTCCCATGTTAGTCCAATCGCGTAGTTTATATGTTTAGTTAGTGGGGGGGGGGTGAAGCCCCCTCCACATGGGTGGGTTTAGTTTTGTTTGGTTTATTTATTTTTTTCGTGATGGCCAAGTGGTTACTTACCTCGAGTAGAAAGTCTGTGTTCCGGATGTCGGTCCTTTCTTCTCGGCAACGCGAAAGTCAGGTAAATGGAATGCTGGTGTAGTGAAGTCGAGATATATATATATATATATATATATATATATATATATATATATATATATATATTTATATATATATCAATCAAATGTGTGTGTATGTATAGATATAGATATATATATATATATATATATATATATATATATATATATATATATATATACACATACATATACATACACACACACACAAAATAATAATGGTTCCATTTGCAACACATCATGTCCCACTATGTCTGTGGTGGACTTGGAGTCTCATATTTTTCTTCTAATGACAAAACTGATTTTTGCAGTTTCATCATTTCATCTGAATAGCTAGTTAAGGCTTTTTCTATTTTTCCAGACTTCTTTTTATTTGATTTGATATTATGCCTTCATTGTTTCATTCATTTTAAACACCTCTGAGTGCATTTAATTTATTTTTCCTCTTAATTACTGGAAGTCATATCCTGTACAAACGATGAAACTTGAACTGCTTTTTAATGCCAGCTGCAGGATTCTTCCCAGCCAGAATTTTTTCTCATGTTCTCCACATTTCTTCTTTGCTGACATCTAGAAAGTAACTAAATTTTACTCAGACTGACAGTTTCAGTGGATTTTTTTTCTCAGTTTCTGTTTTCACACTGGGAGAGCAAAAATCAACCTGTTGATCAATGTGCAGCCATATTGGAAGTCAGTATTCTTCAATATTCATTAAGGTAGGCTTAGCTAGATTGTCAAGGGAAGAAGTGAGGTTTAATGTAGCCACACCCAATGACAAGTTTCTTTCTCTTTAGAGAAGAGTTTGGCGTAAAATGCTGTCAAAGGTTACTAAAATATGAAATTGAAATGAGTTCTAAAGCCGGAAATGAGCCTTTTACATACAGCAGACTCCTGCCACATCTTTGGTATAGTTTATTAGCCCTCCATAGAATGTAATCAGAAAGATGAACTTCATTGTTATTAATGGAAACCAAGGTTTTAAGGTAGTAAAGATTCCAGATCAGTTAATGTGCCATCAGTACTTTACCCACACCCTATTTGAGGGGAGAGCTGAGTTTGTAGATTAGAGGGGTACAGGTTACAGATGGGCCAGGACTAAGATGGAAGATGTTCATTGTTTCCAGTGCTGCAGTAACTTTGATTCTGTTGCCCAAAACACAACAATTGGCCAGGATGTTCTTCGTGTTTCAGTGTTGCAGTCATCACATTTGGGTTATCTGCTTGCAGTAGCCCTCAGTCGTCCTGATTATCAAAGTATTGGGTCCTGCGTCAGTTGCCATCTCACCTTCCATGACTTCAGGTAGTCAGGGGTATAAAGTTTGCAGCCAACGCCATTACATCAGTCTTTCTTGCCGTGCGGTGCCAGAAGCAGTTCGCAAGTGCTGGTCGGCCGACTCCTGAAATTTTCGTTTTCAAGATTCAGAACTGAAGTCTTCAACTAAAGCTAAGTACTCAGTTTGTGAAACTTTTTCTTTTTCTTAACCGATGTTAGTAAAAGTCAATAATTATATTTCTCGTGGAAAGCAAATACCTCATAAAGATTTTCATTCGTACTGTATTCCTTGCCTAGGCCCTGACCACGACGTACCTCACTGTCGGTTTTGTGCCTTACTTAAACAACGAACTATTCATCCTCGGTATATTTACGCTTCTAAATATTTTGGTACTCGGTTCAATTATCCAGATATGTGTTCGGTAAGCCATCCAACTACCGACATTTCGAAAAAATGCAAAGATAAAGACAGAGACAGGCCGCCTAGGTCCAAAGCTGCCGACGACGCTTCTCCTAAGCTAGTCACCAGTTCACCAGTACTCAGTGAGGTGCTTTTGCAGCCCCTGATACCCGCTACTTCAGATTTGCAGGCCTCTACTGAGACCCATTCTGGGTCCAGTATGCCGGAGATGCTTCAACTGTGGAACCCGCGGATGTCTCTACCTTGGATTGGTCTCGAGCCGCTGTGCAAGCACTAGCTTCTGTGGGTGTATTCAGGCCTACTGACCTGCATATTAAACTGACGCCATCTTCTTCTTCAAGGCCTAAAACTCAAACCTTGCCTAGAAAACCTATGCCCAGAGTGCATGGTCAGGCCTCTATGCCTACAAAACAAATGATAAGAATGGCTGAAGACCTTATTACTTTAATCCGGGGAAGCCAACCTTCCCTCTCTAAGAGACATAGGACTGAATTTGCTTCTGATCAGGATTCTGAAATTTCTGTTTCCTCTGATGACCAGGATTTACCCTTATCTACCTATGAGGATTCTGATGCAGAGGACTGTATTCCTTCTGCTTCCCCTCCAGAGGATTTCTCTTTTGGTGAAACCTTGCATACTCTTAGGGAGCATTTTCGCTGGGAAAGCCAGGAATGCTCTGATTCTAAAAAGAGGCTTAGGGATTTCTTACTTCTGCCCCTACACAGGCCTTTAGCTATCCCCCCTGTACTAGACATTGTTGATGATGCCTTTTCGGAATCTAGCTTGGCCCCTGACTCTTTACCTCCTGCTCCCAGAAAATCTGATAGATATTACAGGGTTCCTGACTCTCACAAGTTCCTTTTTAAAAATCCTATTGTGGATCCTGAGACCATTTCACAGGAACCCAAGGGCATTAAGTCTACTACTGCCAAAAATCCTACCCCCTCTGATAGAGATTCCAGGGCGCTGGATAGATGGGGTAAGAAGGCATACACTTCTGCACTTGGCCATTAGGTCCTTAAACTGCCAGTTTCATATGTTAAAGTATCAGCAGCATATTATTGGATTGCTTAAACAGAAAATGATGTTGATTCCAGACTGTACTGAAAATAAGGATTTACAGGATTTAATGCATTCTGCTGAACAAATTGGAAAACATACATGCAATGTGGTTTTGATTCACTAGAGGCATCTTGCAGGGCTGCAGTCACTGGGTCTGTACTTAGAAGTCATGCTTGGCTTAATGAGCAATCTTTGCCATATCATGTTAAAACTAATTTGCTGGATGCTCCCTTACATCAGGACTGGCTGTCTGGCAACAAAGCAGAAGAAGTACTTAAAAAGATGGAGGAAAAAGCTGAATCTATGCAAACTGTTAAAGATTTCCTACAAGTACAGCCTCCAAGATTTAGTAGGCATTGGCCCTCTAAGAATTGGTCCTTTCCTGCCTCTTCCAGGCCTTCTCAGTCCAAACCCAGAACCAGAAGAACACCCAGGCTTCAGTCCCAGGGTACGCACAGGACTTAAGCAGTGGGGGGGCTCCCACTTCCAAACCAGGGAGTAATAAGACTACCCCCTATGGTAAACTGTCTCAATGACTTACCTTTAAAACTTCCAAGCCCTTCCCAACTGACCGTTCCTTTAGGGGGAAAGATTGCTCTGCTGGCAAAAAACTGGGAACTCATTACCCAGGACAAATGGGTCTTAAATATTGTTTCCCAAGGATACAGATTTCACTTCCACACCTTACCAACCCCAAACAGTGGGCAGAGGCTAAAAAGCAAGTACTCTCTCTCTTAAGCATAAAGGCTATTCATACTGTACCAGAAGAAGAAAATTGACAAGGTTTCTACTCA
This sequence comes from Protopterus annectens, assembly GCF_019279795.1. Classification (NCBI taxonomy): domain Eukaryota; kingdom Metazoa; phylum Chordata; order Ceratodontiformes; family Protopteridae; genus Protopterus; species Protopterus annectens. The sequence goes on along the minus strand of NC_056750.1, from coordinate 418,441,451 downwards.
AGACTTTTCCTGGTACCCAGAAAAGACAACTCATGGCATCCTATTCTGGACCTTTCTATCCTAAACACCTTTTTGGTGATCCCAAAATTCAAGATGCTAACTCTTCCTATGCTAGGTAAGGATGCCTGGTTGGCAACACACTATTTAAAGGACGCCTACCTGCACATGCCAGTCAGGGAATCTTGCAGAAGATACCTACGCTTCAAAGCAGGCTACATGCACTATCAGTTCTCTGCACTGCCCTTTGGCTTATCTACTGCGCCCAGGGTATTCGCAAAGTGCCTAGCTCCAGTCATTGCATTTTGCAGGCAAAGAAATATTCAGATATACCTATACCTGGACGACTGTCTAATTCAGGCAGAAAGCCATGACATACTTTTGAATCATCTGGCATTTGTACAAAAGGTGCTAACTTGTCTGGGGTACACCATAAATGAAAAGAAATCACATCTTGTACCCTGTCAACAAATTATATTCCTGGTACCAAGCTTGAACACCACTTCCCAGATGGCTTTCCTCATGCCAGAGAAACAATTTCATTTGACAACTTACTTAAGACTAATGGCCACAAAAACCCTGCTATCTGCAAGGCAAATACTGCAAGCCTTGGGGTTCATGGCCTCCTGCATTCTCCTAATTCCGTATGCAAGTCTGCATATGAGGAAACTACAGTGGTATCTAAAAAGCGTATGGTGTCAACATTCTCAGGATCTAGAAGCAATGATTCCTGTCATACCTTGCCTACAGTTAGAGTTCCTTTGGTGGTCAGAGGCCTGCCACCAAAACAAGGGACTACCATTCACTCTACCCCCTGTCTCCCAAATCCTAACAACAGACGCATCAGACTATGCATGGGGGGGCTGACCTGGCAGGGAAGTGCATTCAGGGCAAATGGAACCCAAGTCAAATGCACCTACATATCAATGTAAAAGAAATGTTAGCTGTGCAGAATGCTCTGACAACCTTCAAGGACCACATTCTTCCAGGACAACTGTACAGAATGCTTTGACAGCCTTCAAGGACCACATTCTTCCAGGACAATTAATGGTAAAGACGGACAACACCACTGTTATGTGGTACATAAACAAGCAGGAGGGTACCCATTCATACCCCCTCTGCAGACTAGCCATGGCTCTGTGGAACACAGCCTTGAGCTACCAAGTGCATCTACAGGCTCAATTCCTGCCAGGAAAGCTAAATACACTGGCAGACGAACTAAGCAGAAATCTCTTGGACCCACAAGGGTGGGAACTGCAACCAAGTACTTTCAACATGTTGATAAACAAATGGGGGAGCCCAGATATAGGCCTGTTTGCCTCCCCTCAGAACTACCAATTGGACAAATTCTGCAGAAGGATTCCCCACAAACAAGCTTGGAAAGTGGATGCCCTGTCCTTCAACTGGAAAAATCTATCGGGTTATGCCTTTCCTCCTCTGCCTCTCCTCTCCAAAGTATTACTAAAGATCAAATAGGACAAACCAAGGACAATACAGATTGCATCAGACTGGCCACGCCAGCACTGGTACCCCCTCATGCGCAGTGTGTCACTGCTAGCTCCATGGCACCTGCCTCAGACCCCTACCCTGCTGTGCCAGCAGGAGGACCAGATTCTGCATCCTCACCTTCAAACCCTGAACCTGGCAGCCTGGCTAATTACCTAATCTCTCCATTACCATCCCACAGTAAACATGTGTTGGATGTCATTCTGGAGACAAGGAGGCCTAGTACTAGAAAATCTTATGCTGAAAAATGGAAAAGATTCTGTTCCTGGAACCAAACTCAAGGAATGGGCACAGCAGCATCCAATTTACCTCAGATTTTTCGATACTTAACTGAGATGCTTCACAAGGGCCTTTCTTTTTCCTCCATCAAAATTCATGCCTCAGCCATTTCAGCTCATTACAACACAGAACCACCCCTCTTCTCTCATCCACTGCTCAAGCAGTTCCTTAGAGGGGCCAAAAACTTAAGACCACCCAGGAGAGCCCCAACTCCAGCCTGGGACCTTAACTTTGTTTTGGAAGAACTCACTCTACCTCCTTTTGAGCCAGCTGCAAGTGCAGAGTTAAAATTCCTTTCTTGGAAAACAGCCTTCCTTTTAGGAATCACTTCAGCAAGAAGGGTATCTGAAGTACAGGCCGTTATGGCAGTGGAGCCTTTCATCATCTTTCATGCGGACAGGGTGGCCCTCAGGACCAGTCCCTCCTTCATGCCCAAGGTAGTATCCAGTGTGGCTCTTAATCAGTCCATTCATTTGCCAGCCTTCTTTTCTAATCCACAGAACAAAGGAGAACGGATACTGCACTCCTTAGATGTGCACAGACAATTGAGATTTTACTTGGACAGGACTAAACCTCAAAGGAAATCTGAAAAACTGCTGGTGGCATTTGCTGCAGGAGCAGAGGGGAAGCCCATTTCAAAGGAAACCATTTCTAAATGGATAGGCTGTTGCATTCATTTTTGCTATAAGCACCATGGAAAACCTATCCCACAAGGGGATAAGACCACACTCAACCAGAGCTGCATCTACCTCTACAGCCTTTCTCAGAGGTGTCCCTACCAAGGACATCCAAGAAGCTGCTACCTGGAGTTCTGTAAATACTTTCACCAAGCATTACCATTTGCCAATTTTCTCTAAATCCAGAGCTGGCTTTGCCACTGCATTTTTGCAGGGCCTTATAGCTGGTCCTAATGCTATCTAAATTCCTCCTCCCATCCGTAGCTTTGGGATTCTACCCAAATGTGATGACTGCAACAATGAAACATGAAGAACATAGTACAGTTGTGTACACTTACCATAAATGTAGATGTTCGAGTGTATTCATTGTTGCAGTCCTGGTTACCCTCCCTCCAGCCCCCTGACTTCTTTTGGCTATACCTCTATTCTCCTTTACTATGCCTAAAAGCTTTTTGGTGTATTTGCTTTTTTGTTGGAGGTATAACCTTTCATGTATATATTTAATTGCTTCCCATTAGGAGGGCACCTGATATTTGGGGCAAGAAAAACTGATGTAATGGAGTCGGCTGCATGCTTTATACCCCTGACTGCCTGACGTCATGGAAGATGAGACAGCAACCGATGCAGGGCCCAAGACTTTGATAATCAGGCCGACTGAGGGCTACTGCAAGCAGGTAACCCAAATGTGATGACTGCAACAGTGAATACACACGAAAATCTGCATTCATGGTAAATGTACACAACTGTACTTTCCAAAAGCTTTCTCTCTCCCTCACACTTCCACTCTGACGGCTGACTGGTTAGACCCAAGGAGGGGGAGTCACCAGTCATACTGGAAAATCTTCACTGATTTTTGCTGCCTTGTGAAGAAGCAGTTTAGAGGCTTCACAAGAGTAGTAGTCGGCCTTTCAGCTATTTTCTGTCAGTTAAGTCCTGTTTGGTGGAGCCCTTCCACACAGAAAATATTTATTTTAATGTGTTTAATATATATATATATATATATATATATATATATATATATATATATATATATATACATACACACACATATTTATATTTATATGAAGTACATCCAAGGAGAACTGAAGCATATAATGAACAGCACAACAGTATCCCAGCTTCTCTATTAGTACTGCTCTGTTGCTTCTCAAGGTCTTGGCTTCATGTCTTCACGAATCTGATGAAGTCCTGGTTTATGTTGGACGAAAACGCAATAGTTCTAAAAAAGCGTTTATTTTTTGGTGTTTGTTTTGCCTAATAAAACTTTTTTCGCTTTGGATACTTCTTTAGTTTTCTGGATACAATATTTACTGGTGGATATATATATATATATATATAGATATAGATATGTATATCTATGTCAATTGATCGCGTTTTCAGAAACTCGAAATTTATATTGGCAAGACAAAATGATCGAATTTCCAAAAGCTCAAACATTAAAACAAACACACAAAAATCTATCTTTTTTGAAGGCTATTTACCATGCACCTTCCACATCGTCTGCAAGTTATGCATACCAACTCTGAGATAGTACTACATTGAGGAAAGGGGCAAAATTCCCAATCCTCCTTTTACCACAATCTCTATTCAGAAGCTGCATGTTTTTGGAAATTTGATCATACAATTTCACTGATATGAATTTTGAGTTTCTGAAAACTCAGTCAACTGATAGGACTCCATATGTTTATATATATATATATATATATATATATATATATATATATACGTGTGTGTGTGTGTGTGTGTGTAAAATGTTTTTGTTTTGTTTTAATGCGTTTATCTGTTATGGTCCCCTTAAGAAACCCAGTATTTTTAACTACACTCTGTTTCCTCTCTGTGACTACTATTTTTAGCTTCCCCTAGTGTGAGGGCTTATTTGATGTAGAAATATACTGCTTATGCAATGTTTGTAATTTTTGTTTAAAACTTTTAATGTGGGGCAGTATTTCATTTGAGCAGGTATGATGACAGAACATGTAGTGCTTTTCTTCATGTTGTGACACCTTATCTGCCATGTATTCTGTCAGACCAAGTCCTACTACTAAGGAGATTCAGACATGATTTTAGTTTACAGTTTGTGCATTTACAGGGCATATAGTTCGTGTTAACACTATGACAGCTTACTTGCCATTTTTTCCTGTCAGATTAACTTTATTTCTTCAGGGTTCTTACAAGAGTTTTGTCCACCACTTGTGCATTTACAGGTCATATAGCTCTTGTGTTCACACTGTGACAACCTATTTTCCATTTATTTCTGTAAGACTAATTTTACTTTTAAGGGGTTCTGACAGGTTTGGTTGGTGCTTTTACAAGTCATGTAATGCTTGTGTTCACTCTGTGACAACTTACCCGCAGTTTATTTCTGTTAAGGTGGTTTTGCTTCTAAAAGTTGCTAGATTTTAGTGTACTGCCTGTGCATTACTGCATTTTGGGGACTTTTTCTCGTCAGGGGTAAGTCTAAATGTGCCACTTGTGTAGACGTTTGATAACTTACCTTCTGACTGACTTGTTTCAGCAGTCCTAGCCACATCCAGTGTGTCCTTTTTGGTCGCAATATAGATACTTGCCCCGCTGCTTCTGGTCTGACTTCTGCAGTTCATAGAAGAAGGGGGAAAAACTTGCCTGAGAGCCATTGCCAAATATGCAGATTAAGTCTGAACCTCAGTCGTTGGTGGGTGAGCCTGCATTGGCCATTTGTTGCTCTTTAGACCACTCACTTACCACTCTGGCATCCTCTGAGTCAGCCGCATCCCCTTTGGATGTCCCAGCATCCTGACTGGACATGGGAGAACCATCTTTACTGGGACATAGAGTTTTACTAGTGGATGTTACTGGATGTGTCTGAGGGAAGAGACCTCTTTTAGGGACACAGATCCTTTTCCTAATCAGTCTCAGAAAATGCCTGTTAAGATAGAACAAAAGGTTAAAATTTGTATGTAAAGAAATTGCATCTATAGGTAAAGATGATTTTCGTACCTTATCTGAGTAGCTAATATTGTCAGTCAGTCATGGTAAATGGCCTTCAATAATTGTTTAGTAGGTCACTTGAAATATCCTTAAGGAAGACTGGTCTTCAAAGTTTCTTGGGAGGTAATTCCTTTCCCTAATTGCTTCAAGTGTGAAGGAGGTGTTTTTGGGAACTAGTGTTACACTATATTGAGGAGATTTTATAATATTTTGTAAGTGGTTTTACCTCATTCCTCCTCTGCCAGTCTTGGATAAGCCATATTATATTACCTGTAACAATTCTGATTCACAGTCTTTAGTCCCCTTTGAAGGTGATATGCTATACGGAGTTTCTTAAACTAACAAACCTTTCATTTTCTCTCTTTAATTCCTTCCCTGTGCATATAGAGAGTAAGGTTTTTGGTACATATTTGATATTTTTTTATTCTTCCACTTGAGCATATATAATTACTAACTGTCAGTCCTTATCTGAAAGTTCAAGCCTGTCTCTATCTTATTTTTGACATGTTTATAATATATAAACACGCCTTAAAAGTATGTCTGAATGTGTAGGTACTGTGCCTAGGGCCTCTGTTTCTGATGCTGTTTGAGAAGATATGCCTGAAAAGAAGTCATAATTTTTGAATTTGGCATTAAGGAAAAAGATTTTATTTGGCCCATCTGGTGCCCAGATCCATCATCAATTAGATGAAAATTTAGTGAGTTCCTAACATTTTTAACCCCCTCCTCTTCATATCTCCCAGGCCCTCTTTTTTGCCTAAAACACAAACAGAGATGATAGGAACAGAACAATAGTAAACAGTAACCTTCTCAACAAAGGGACAGTATTCAACTTTAGGATGGCTATGCAAGCATACCCCCCCCCCAGTCCCTTAAAACCTGTCCTAATAAACTGACTGTGTTCATTCTCCTTGGCCAACAGATTGTGAGAGTCTCATGTGTGTTAAAGGCATTTCAGGAAGGATACTTTTGGCACAAGATACAAAAAGCTCCTTTTAGGGGAGTTCCTCCCCTCCCTCTGAACCAGGCAATTTTTTTTTCTCAAGCTCTTCAGCTTTGCTTGCCTTAGGAGTGATAGAACCAGTGCAATTTATTTAAGGGGTAAATAATTATATTCCAGAATGTTTCTGGTACCAGTTTTATATAGTTCCTTCCTATTTCAGTGTCTGTACATTACCTTTGGGTTATCTACTGCATCAAGAGTTTGTGCAGAGTTTTAGCTCCAGCCTTAGCAATGGTTTCAACTGTTCTGGCCAATCTGGGATTCCAGACAAATGTTCAGAAATTCTCCCCAGAATTTTCACACTGAATTATCTCTTAGGATGTCTTATACATACTCAACAGCAAAAGTTTTGACTGTGGAAAAGGTGTAGTTTTTTTCTGGAAAGCTGAGTGAGCTTCTCAAATCAGTCTTGGACTTCAGCCAGACAATTTGTTAGGATTTTGAGTCTCAAGGCATCTATGCTTCTTATGATTCGTGTTGTTAGGTTGTTCATGAGAAAGATACTCTGGCATCTAAATAACACATGGACCCAACAGTTGCATGCTTCAGATACCTAAATTGAGCTTTTTATTAATAGAACTGCACTAGCAGAGACTGCATATACAAGCAGTAACATGTACCCCCCCCCTTTTCTCCTCAACCTCCATGCTAATCTATGTTTACATATGCGTCAGATTTTCTTTGGAGGGCAGTTCCTATGATTGTAAAGGTGCAAGGTCTTTGGGAATCTTCAGCTAGGCCAAAAGCATTTATGTGAAGTTGTTCAATATCGCTGTTCATTCTTCACTAATGGGTTCGGAGCCGATCCTCTGCTCTGACACGGCCGGCTAGCAAGCTCAAAGTTTTCCAGTAGCTCGAGACTTAGCCCCTTATCCCACAATGCACTGCTGGAATTACCTCAGATCTAGTTTGCTGCGGCACTGATCTCTTGGTTTCCAGCATTGCTCAAGACCATTGTGGGAATTTTCAACTTTCAGCAAGTTTTTCCATTGCATTTTTATATCTTTCTATTATTATATTTAAAACCAAAGTCACCAGCGAAAACTGAAATAACACCAGGAAAGAAAGACGAGATCCACACAGTCTTTGTATTAAGCGCTTTCGTTTTTTAAGCGCTTTCGTTTTTTAATAAAAACTTCTTCAGAATTCTGAAGAAGTTTTTATTAAAAAACGAAAGTGCTTAATACAAAGACTGTGTGGATCTCGTCTTTCTTTCCTCGTGTTATTACTATTATATTTACATAGTATTACCTAGTTTAGCAGATTTTCCCCTTTTTCCCTGTAAATCTCTAGTGCTTGCCTTCAGCCTGTTGGCCTTGGGCCTTTTCTTACCTGCCTTATTGTACAGCTTGTTAGATTAGATTTGCCCTTTTGGGCTTTTTGAAATTTGGATTACTCTTGGTACTAGTTGCCTTTTTGGGCTTTTGTGCTGTCTTTTTGCATTGCTGTTTGTAGTGAATTGTATATAGCCTTTAGATATATTAGAGTTGCCCCTTTTGGGTTGGTTGAATATTATTATTAGATTACTCATTTCTGAGTTAAACTATTTTTATATAGTTAAATAGTGTTGATTTTTGATCTTGTGATTTTTTTTTTCAGGAAGTTAGTTATGTCTGAAGTGCCCAGACTGTGGACAAAAGATGTCCATTACGGATGCCCATGTGCAATGTGTGTACTGTTTGGGTGAGGTGCACCTGCAGAAGTCATGTAGTATCTGCCACTCTTTTTCCACTCGTGTGCTTGCAGAAAGGAAGAGAAAGTTAGTTGACAGGGGTATTATTAAACACCCTTTCACAGAGGCATTGTCTGACCAGGATGGGGCCAGCAAATCGTCCAAATCTTCCTCAGAATCCAGAAAAATAAAAGGGGGGGGGGTTGGAAAGTTTTGTGACATTGGCTCCACGTCTTCGAAGCCGACAGTCTGTTCTTTTTGGACCCGGGACACTGCTTTGGAACCGGTTGCCGAAAAGCCTCCCTCTCCACTTCTCCATTCAGCGCCATCTATTCACTTCTCCAGGTCTTCCGTCAGCCTGTCTGATCTGGATATGTACCGGCTGGTTCAGAAGCTCTTAAATGCACCAGGCCTAGATAAATTGCTGTTGGCTCAAACACGACCGTCAGAGCTGAAGACCATTACTCCTGAATTGTCTGCTCTGCTCCTCCTCCGAGCCATACCGGACTTTCGGAGCCGGAGGAGGCCGACCTGATGATTGTGGATTCCTTGGAGCCAACACCTGTTCCATTGTCGTCTGCTCCATCTGCTCAGACGTCCTTGGTGCCGACCGGGGACTCTAGGAGCCGACACTCTCCGGTCGGGTCCGGGGAGGATAGTCGCACGGACTTGGTGCCAACTCTTCCTCTCGGGGCTTCGGCTCGGGTGAGCTTGGCTCCTACCTCGGGCTCGGAGTCCATGGCTTCAGTGCGGGAGGGGATTGCGGCTCCTCATGGTCCGTCGACTCCTCCTCATTGGAGCCATGGTGCATTCGAAGCCATGAGGCGAGAGTTGTCTCCTAAGACTTCCTCATCTCCAGGTCTGGCCTCTTCCTCCCCTAATGTGCCTGTGTCAGTTTCTTTTTCCTCTGGTCATCCCAAGTGTAGAGATCCAGAGCCTCAGGTAGCCCCACAGGGTGCTCCCTGCTCTTCTGAGACCTCTCCAGAGGATCCCCCTGAAGAAGTTCCCAGGAAGGAATTATGCAAGAGGAGGCATTTGGACTCACCACAGGAGTCTCTAACATCAGACAACGACTTGGATGAATCAGAAGGGTCCCCTAGATCCCCTTCTGAGGACATCTGCTTTGAGGAGATTCTTGAAATTCTTAGGCAGAGGGGTGATTGGCAGTCCAAGAGCCCTACTAAGGACAAGTTGGTTCTCCTGAAGGCGTTCAGGTCTCAACCTTCCACCTCTTGGGTGTCTCCACCCTACGATGAGCTTATGGATCTGGTCTCTCGTAGGGCGTGGGAGTCATCAGAATCTATGGAGCCTGTCCCTAGGAGGCCTAATAAGTATATTTCTGCCACCGTAGATAAGTCCTTTTTGACCAAGGGAGTCTCTGCTGATGCCATGGTGGTGGTGGCAGCCACTAAAAAGGAATTGTCTGAGACTTCCTCGTCTATCCATCCTCCTAACAGAATCCTGGTTCATAGATAGATATGGAAAAAGCATGTTTAGTTCAGCGACTTTCTCACTCAGATCACTGAACTACTTGACCCATTTTACCAGACTGCAGAGAGATCTCCTTAAGGAGTTGGGAGATACTCTTCAGGGTGCTGTAGCTACGAGTGTATCCAACAAAGTTGCTACCCTTAATTCAATAGTTAACTCGTCCATGCGTCTCGTATCTTATGCAGCTGATGGTTCGAGTAGAGCTGCAGGTACAAGAATTGCTCTTCGTAGGCATGCCTGGATGCGACTCTGTTCCTTCGCAGAACCCTTCAAGTCTTCCTTTACGAATACCCCGTTTGACGTCTCATCCTTGTTTGGGCCAAAAGTGAAGGAGACTTTGACCAGGTGTGAACAAGAAGGAAAGACTCTGTCTGCCTTCGGAGTCCGTTTTTCCACCCCCACTCGACGCTATCCTAAAGGTCAGAGGGGAGGAAAGATGTGGTTCCGGAATACCCAAGGAGCCTTTCAAGACACATGCGGATAGCCCCCCTCCAGAGGCAGAGGAGGGGGTTACAATGGAAGACGCCGCCCTCACGGCAGAGGGGGTCCGCAACACCAGGGTGACAGAGATCACTTCTCTGGTCAGTCCTACCAACACTCCTGAAGGGAGGCCCGGCTGTCCTACTCTGGAGACAGTCGGGGGTCACTTGTCATTGTACCCAGAAGCCTGGCTAGATATAACAAACGACAATTGGGTACAAAGTTTCATTTCCAGAGGGTATTTCATACTGTTCTCCACCCAGCCCCATCTCGGATGTTCCACCCAGTCACAGGGAACAAGCAACAATAGAGGTACGCCACTTGCTAGAAAAGAGAGTCATCCAGCAAGTCTCGGTAGACCAAACAGGATTCGGAACTTACTCAAGATGCTTTTTGGTTCCAAAGAAAACAGGGGACTGGAGCCCCATTTTGGATCTCAGCAGACTCAACCAATTTGTGAGGAAAGAAAAGTTCCGAATGGTCACGCTATAGTCCATACTTCCCCTTTTAGGGAAAGACAATTGGATGTGCTCGATCGATCTCAAGGATGCGTACTTCCACATAAAGATGACCAGACCATCCAGGGATCACTTGCATTTCCGGCTGGGAGCCAATCATTATCAATTTTAAGCTCTGGCCTTTGGTCTCACTACAGCCCTCAGAGTGTTCACCAAGTGCATGGCAGTAGTCATGGCTCACCTGAGGCGTCTAGGATTCCAGGTGTTTCCGTACTTGGGTGATTGGCACCTTTCCTCCACCACCAGGCATCAACTTCTTCATGTGAGAGAGGCTGCTCTGACACTCTGCATTACAGTCAACTTTGAAAAGTCTGCCTTGTTGCCATCGCAGCATATAATTTTTATAGGGACAGAATTAGACATGTCAACCACCACTCTTCGTCTTCCACCAGAAAGAGTTTGTATTCTTCGCCAACACATCACGTACTTGGTATCAAAGAACAGAGCACCAGCTGCAGAGGTATTGAAAATACTAGGATTGATGGTAGCAGCAATATTGGCAATCCCGTTAGCAAGGATGCATATGAGTATTCTTCAATGGCGCCTATTCACGCAATGGTCTTACCAAGAACTTCTAATGAATCACACAATCCTGATAACGAATTCTTGCAAGAAGGATCTTCAGTGGTGGTTTGGTTAACATCTCTTCATGTCACAATAGGACGTCCCTTCATGCTACCCCCTCCAGTTGCCACTGTGACCACAGATGCTTCCCTGATGGGGGGGCATTTTCAGGGAAAGACTGCCCAAGGCACATGGACAGATCAAGAATCACATCTGCATTCCAATGTCCTGGAGATGAGAGCAGTACTTCTAGCGCTGCAGTACTTTCAGGACTCTCTTCCTCTAGGGACAGTTGCAATACAGACAGACAACATGTCAGTGGTCTGGTACCTGAACAAGCAAGGTGGGACCAAGTCTTACCCCCTTTGCTGAGAAGCCCTCAGAGTACGGCAGTGGGCAGTGTCATCCCAGCGCTTCCTGTTAGCAATGCACATCCCGGGCAAATCCAACATCCTAACGGACAAACTGAGCAGGACAGTTTTATTGCCCCACGAATGGTCTCTCCAACAAGAGATTGCGGATAGGATTTTCCACAAATGGGGCCAGCCTTCCTGCGACCTGTTTGCCAGTCATATCAACAACAAATGCAAAAGCTATTTTGCCCTGATTCCCCTGCCAGGTCAGTCCCCGAGGGATGCTCTTGTCCACGATTGGCCCCCGGGTCTCCTCTACGCATTTTCCCCAATTCCTCTGATACCCAGATTTTTACAGAAAGCAAAGTCGCTGGGATGGACAATCATCCTTATAGCCCCTCATTGGCCTCGGCAGATTTGGTTTCAATTTCTTTACCATCACATTCTGGAAGACCCATGGATCCTGGACGCAGTTCCAGACTTATTGACACATCCGTCAGGGGATCTCCATCCTTCATTGCAGACACTGAAGCTAACCGCTTGGCTGCTCCAATTCCCTGCATAGCCAGGCTTTATAATCTTTCCCATGACACTAGTCAAATTTTGTTGGCTTCCGATAAGCCTTCCACTAGAAAGTTGTATCGTAGTATGTGGAAGAGATTTTCCATTTGGGCTTCCTACCATAATATTGACCCTTACCAAGCACCATTGTCTTCTATTTTACAGTTCTTGACAGAAATTTTCAACAAAGGAGCAGTGGCTGTTACGGTGCGGGTACAACTAGCTGCTATATCTAATTTCCATCTAGGGATTGATGGATTGAATGTTATGGCTCACCAATTGTCTAAAGCTTTTCTAGAAGGTTGCTTTCACATGAGGCCTCCAGTGAAGACTCCTTATTCTCCCTGGAATTTGAATTTTATGTTATCTCGCATCATTCTTCCTCCCTTTGAGCCTGCATCATCTTGTGAGCTAAAATTTCTATCGTGGAAAACTGTCTTCCTAGTAGCCATCACTTCAGCCCGCAGAGTGTCAGAGCTCCAAGCCCTATCCATCAAGCCTCCTTATATGGTCTTTCATGCTGACAGAATATCTCTCAGGACAAACCCATCTTTTTTGCCTAAAGTATGTTCACAGATTAATATCAATCAAGTCATTGAGTTGCCTGTTTTCTTCCATAATCACACCAACCCAACAAATTGGAATATATGTTGCACAAACTTGATGTTCACAGGCAACTTAGATTTTATCTAGACAGAACAAAAGAGATTAGGAAATTAGATCAGCTTTTTGTGTCTTTATCTGAGGCCAGGAAAGGTAAACCAGTCGCCAAAACAACTCTAAGTGGCTGTCAGATTGTATCAGTTACACCTTTTCTTGTCATAACATGCCCTTGTCTAGTAAGGTAAAGGCTCATTCAACCAGAGCAGTTTCTACCTCTTCAGCCTTTCAAGTCAGATTACCTCTAGACAATATCTGTGCTGCAGCCACATGGTCTAAACCTCACACTTTTATAACTCATTACAAAGTGAATAAGGCCTCCAGGGACAGGGCTTCATTTGGTTCTACGGTTCTGAAGAGTTTACTTCCCTGAGCCACCCAGGATTAGGGTGCTAGGGACGCTACCCATCAGTGAAGAATGAATGGTGAGATTGAACAACTTCACATAAAGAAGTTATGTACTCACCATAACGTTCCATGTGAGTTGTTCCATCTCGCCTTCATTCTCACATCCCTCCCTTCTTCCCCCTCCTGGCTGGCAGTTGACCTGGAGGCTGTTTTCATCCTGGTTTCTCAATGTGTTTTCATTCCTAGGCAGAATAATTATAGTATTATGGTATGCAGCAAACAAGATCTGAGGCAATTCTAGCAATGCATTGTGGGATAAGGGGCTAGATCTCTAGCTACTGGAAAACTTTGAGCTTGCTAGTCGGCCATGTAGCTCCGAACCCATCAGTGAAAAATGAAGGCGAGATGGAACAACTCACGTGGAACGTTATGGTGAGTACATAACTTCTTTTTTTACACCTTTATTGAATTTATCGCTTAAAATATAGGCAAACGCATTTATATAAAAGAAAACAAACCATATTAATATATTCCCATTTAGAAACATTATACATCATGTATAAACTTTTGTATTATCATCAATCCAACATTACATAAACTGATCAATTCCTGTCTTCCCTTACTTATCCTCCAAAGCATTAGTCTGCATGTATTGTTCCCACAATTTCCATTGTTTTTTCTATGTAATTTGCTCCTACCTTTTTCTAAATATCCCACTTTCAGTTTTTTTATGTCTGTAACAATATTCAATACTTCAAATACAGTTGATTTAGACTTAAATTTCCATTTTTATTTATTTGTTTTAAATTCTTTAATACAACCAGCAAAACCATTATCCTATACTACCAACGCTTTATAATGTAAACTGAGTAAAATCAGTTTACATTATAAAGTGTTGGTAGTATAGGATACCACAAGCTGTAATGCTTTTGCTGGTTGTATTAAAGAATTTAGTTTGTTTTATTAGATTAAGTTATTATAAAGTTTGTATTAAATTTTGATAATAATATTAATTTATTAATCCATTAATGTATCAGGTCAGTGTGGGGGGAATCCATTATAATATATTTTAATGTATGTGTTGTATGCATTATAAGTCTTACCCCTTTAAATGTTTAAGTGTCTTGTTCCCTTTAATTAACTAATTGTTTAATTATTTTGATGAATATATAAGGAGTGGTTTTTGTGTAGGTATGCATTTGTCTCCATCTGATGAAGTGGTTTAAACGAAAACGCAGTGCTGGTGTAATCGTGTTAGTGGACTGTATAGTCAAACTTATTGTTTCTGCGTTTTATTGGACTGAAGAGTCGTTTTAATAAAGGAGTTCGTGTGGATTACGGATTTGTGCCTCTTCCATCTGTTCTGTATTTTTGGTGTTTTGGTGAACATTGGAACAGTGATTCTTTTTGGTTAGGTTTTTATACTCCCAAATGGAAAGCATCTTAAATCATCTGCCTGAACTCTGATACCCTTTTGGGCACCTCTTTTTAGAGGATGTGCAGCAGGTACAATAGAAGACAAGAAATCCTGCTACTAGAAAATCTTATCTTGACATATGAAAGAGTATTCTAGTTGGTGCCTACCCAATAACCAGGGACATATCTGAGATTGAACTACTGTTGTTCATATATTGGTGAGTTGTTTGCCTCTGGCCTTCATACCACCTTGTCAGGGTACATCTTGCAGCCACTTCTGTATGTGTGCCCCTTGATCCTTCTTTTTCTTTTCAATGTTTTCTTAGTAAAACAGTTGCTGATAGGAGTGTTTTACCTGAGATCACCTTGCAAAATTGTTGCTCTTTCCTGGGATCTTATCATTCTGATGGGAAAAGTTAAACACATCGCCATATGAACCAACGGGTCCACTATGTAATTTCGAAATATCACAATCTCAAGATTCATAAACTCAAGGCCAGAATCTCGAGATTGTGAAATCTCGAAACTAAGTAGTGAACAAAAAAAAAGAAAGAAAACAATGTTTTTACAGGGGGGCAAGCCGCCATGCACCCCCCACACCCCCCTGCAACTTAAATATACTAACTCTAAGATTGCGCTACATTGAAGAGAACAGTAATGTTCCCGTTCCACACTTTATACCGATGTGTATTACTGTTCTCTTCACTGTAGTGCGATCCAGGAGTAAGTATATTTAAGTTGCAAGAGGTGTGGGGGTTGCAGGGGGCTTGCCCTTCTGCAAAAACATGGTTGTACATGTTATCTTTTTTTTTTTTTTTTTTAGTTCATGTCTTAGTTTCAAGATTTCACAACCTCGAGATTGTGGACTTGCGTTTATGAATCTCGAGATTGTGGCATTTCGAAATTAAGAAGTGGACCCGAACCAGCATATCAGGCAGATTTATGGTTCATTACATGGAAAATTATTCTTCTCTTCGCTCTGACATCTGCAAGATGAGTATTTGAGTTACTAGCTTTCTTGGTGAGTTAACCCTATCTGGTTTACTTTTGGAGTACGGTATCATTAAGAGCAAGTCCCTCGTCCATGCCTAAGGGTATTTAAGAGTTTCTTTGAATCAGGCCATTAATCTTCCATTGTTCTAGCCTAACTCTCTGAACCATAGAGAAAAGATTATGCATGCTTTTTACATGCATACGCAGCTCATGTACTATATTAACAGAGCCAAGTCCAGTACAAAAGACAACTGGCTATTTATTTCTTATGTTGGGACTAAGAAAGGTTAACCCATGTCAAACAGGCTATTTCTAGTTGTTTTTTATCATCTATTGCCTTTTGTTACATCCACTATGATAAACCACTTCCAGGCAGTATTAAGGCACAGTCTCAAGGGCCTTGTCTACTTTGATGGCATATTGGAAAGGGATTGGACTCTAGAAATTTTCTAGAAACAGCTACATGGTCCTCTGTATATACCTCTACAAGGAATTACATACTGGGTTCTTTTTATTTGTAATATACATACTGGATTATTTTGTCTTGATGCAGGACTCTCTCTGCTAGAACCATTCTACATGAGCTCCTGTATCCATATTCTTCCTCCTCCCAGGTTGGACAGGGTTTGGTAATCAACCCATATAGTCTAAATGCAACTGCAGCAGTGAAAATGATAAACATAATTACAGTTATGTTAAGTTGCACTTATGAGAATTCTTCCCTGCTACAGTAGCTGCACCCACCCACCAGCCCCTAGTGGTGTATAGGATCATTTTCTGTTTGTTTCTTTAGTTCTGGATGAACATGCCGAAGAATTTCCATTCAGACTGCTGATTTTCCCTCCACAGAGATGACCAAATCATCAGTCAGGTGAAAGTGTGGGAGACAGAGCTTTTGGAAGCTCACTAGTTATATGTAATATGCATCTGCAAGGTTCTTTACTGTTGTATTTGTAACATGGTAGCACATGCAATATTTATTCTTCATGTATATACGTGTGTGTGTGTGTGTGTGTGTGTGTGTGTGTGTGTGTGTATGAATGTATATACAGTGCAAGTCTAAGACAGAAAGATAGAGAAGGTAGTCAGACACCATTCATGAGGGATACCAGAAACAACCTACTCACAGGACATCAAGTCAGATAGGAGGAGTGTTTCTAGCAGTTTCTGAATGAAGAAAACTCCACAGAAGTTGTACTGTCCCAGACACAGCCTGCAATGAAAGAAGAGGAGGAGCCCACCGTAGAAGAAGTAACAACAGCTCTAAGTCAGGGAAAGAAACAGGTGCAGATGATGTCACAACATATATAATCAAGATGTTGGGTGGGATGGGGGAAGAAATGGCTCCTGAGTGTACTCATAGCAGTATGGAGAGAAAGGACTATACCAGATGACTAGGGAATAAGCATACTAGTGCCCTTGTACAAGAGCAAATGGGACTTCCACAACTGTGGTCTGTACAAAGGTATCAGACTTCTTTCATACTGCATAAAAGTTCTAGAGAAGGTGATTGATTGATGAATATGCAAACTAGTATAACAATAGGAGATGAGCAGTTTGGATTCAGATCAAGTTGCAGCCAGCCGACCTGATGTTTGTAGTGAGACATATAGTTGAGAAGAAACTAGAAAGAAGGAAAGAGTCCAACTTGTGTACTCCTAGGCAAGGAGAAAGCATTTGACAAGGTCCCAAGAAGGCTAATTTGGGCAGTCCTGCAGTGGTTCAAAGTCCTAGAACATTGGTTGAACTAGTACAGACCATGTACAAGGACCCACTGACTCAACTATGAATAGTGTTTGGTCTCTCAAAGGGGATCCCAGTGGGAATGGGTGTGCATCAGGGTTCGGCTCTGAGCCCACTACTGTTCAAACTGCTGATGGACTGCATTAGCAAACAGGTCAGAGGGGACAGATCAACAAAGTTGCTGTATGCAGACAATGTGGCATGACAGGCAGACTCTGAGTAAGAACCTCAGCAAAAGTTAAGGAAATGGAAAGCAAAACTGAAGGCACATGCAGTGAAACTGAGCACAGATAAAACAGTTGTAATGGCAGCAAATGGGGAAATCAGAAGAAGCTCAGAATTGAAACAGAAGGGAAATAGTGGAACAGGTTAACAGGTTCAGATATCTGGTAGGGATGGTTGATGAGAAGGGAAGTCTGAATGAGGTGGTCAAAACTAGAATCAGATAGGTTGCAGCCAGCTGGCACAGAGTGTCGGGGTAGTGTATGACAAAAGACTCCCAAAGAAGTTGAAAAGGTGTACAAAGTACTGATGTGAGCAGTACTACTGTATGGTACAGAAACCTGAACAATAAAGGCAGAGCAATTGAGGAAGCTAGAGGTGATGGAGATGAAGTGTCTGAGATGGTTGGTAGGATGCATTCTGTGGGACAGATGAAGGAATGAGGACATCAGAGCAGAAGCCAGAATAGCTCCATTTGCAAAGAAGGGCAAAGAGAACAGATTACAATAGTTTGGGCACATGTGCAGTAAAGCAGAAGACAAGCTGGCAAAGAAGATATGGAGCAGAGAGGAAGAAGGCAAGAGAAAATGAGGGTGCCCAGAAAAGAGGTGGATAGATTGTGTGAGAGAACACCTACAACAGCTAGGCTTGACAGTCAAAGAAGGCAGGAGAGTGACACTGAATCGAGAGAGACAGTGGCACAGGAAAATAACTTTCTTGGGTGGCGTAAGCTATGGTACCTTGCTGGCTAGGCTTACATAGGCCCTTGGGCCTATAGCCTAGTACCTACCTATGAATCTATGAGAGAGACAGCATCATTTGACAATGGCACCCAACCTTATATAGAAAATGGGAAAAGGTTGTTGATGATTATATAGATAGATTGATTGATTGTTATGGGGGTACCATTTGCTTCATCCATTTGCTTTTCAGTTAATTACAAATCAGTGAAAAAATTAATTGAATACATTTTACTGAAAGTACATTTGGTTAGATCACAGATCACAGAATACTGTAGAGGGCTGTAGACAATCACTGATGGTGTGTTTTTAGATGTTACGATCATTGGAATTCCAAAGTAAATTAGTGTTGACTACCATTTGTACCTTGGTAATGTACACACTCATGTTGTACCTCCATGTCAAGAAGTTTGTGTCAGCAGTGATTCACTGTGTGAGATGTTTTCTCTTTTCCATGCAGCTGTGTGACTGTGGAGTTAAGATATTTAAGAAAGGGGCACAGGGGGGACTTGTCCCTACTGAAGAAAAAAAAAACAATTTTGCAGGAATATTTGCTGTATCTGAAATTTTCTGTGAAACTTGATTCCATGATATGAGCTTTTAATGAAATGGGTTTTCAATCATTGTGGTCAGTGATTTTCTGATTCAATTAAATGGCTATTTAGATCAAATGATACATCCAGTGACATTCATCGACCCTATCGATATCTATTTATGCACACTGGAAAAACAATGTTTTGTAATACTGCAATGCATTACTATATTACATTTTTAGTTGACTTTTTACATGCTCTAAGATTGCTGCTTAGCGCATGCATAGTAACGTGTCGATGTTTTGTTATCGACTTTGTAAATGTTGATATTTGGGTGTTTAATTTCAGTACACACACACACACACACACATACATTATATATACATGGATATAATGTGTAAATACATATATATATATATATATATTTTTTTTTTTTTTTATTAATACTGTTTGCGTGTGTCATAGCTCTTGACCTTTCAACATTAGAAGTAAGGACAGAGTCAAAGTCAAAAATTTTCAGAGACAAACAACCCAAGTCAGAGACACTTTATAAATATTAGTATCACTGATTTAGAAAGTTTACAGAGTCAGAATATGTGTGTTAACATGCATTTTCTGAAGTAGAAGTATGTAACTGTAATGTATGCCATTATTTGTCAGTTATAATCCACCACCTTTTTTCTCAAGCTATGACTGATTTTAGGCAGGTCATATCAAAATTATCAGCCAGAATCAAGAATAGCTACAAAAATCGGGGATATGTAAGTGATATGGTATGTTTGTGCATGTGTATGTCTGTGTGTTGGGGAGACAGAGAGAGAGAGAGAGTTCTTTGACAATTCTCCAGTAGTTATACTGATTTTTTGCAATTATTTTCACAACTATGCACATCCCAAAGGTAAGCTAGTATATCTTGTAAATGTACCCTGTTATGTTGACCCTTATCCAAAGAAGATACTACAGTTGTGTAAGGTATTAACCTTAATTATAAATCCTTTATGTGTAATGCTGCAGATTTGTAATTACTACTATTGCTAGTAATGTGTATTTCATGCTTGTTATCTACTTTATAGAGATAAATTACTGCTCGTTGGTACATTTTTCTACACTTTTAAATATTTATACATATTACTTCTATGACATTTAATGCAGGAAAACACTAGCCTTCAACTTCCAAATCAGCCCAAAACAATGTAACCGCACCAAAATTTCCCATTGTAAGCCAGTCTTTATCCTTTACACTCTAGCCAAACTTTGGAAAAAATATTTGTACATATTGATGTTGTACATAACTATGTACAACCTCCTTTCCCATAAATAGTACAGGTTCTGGTCCATTTGGAACACATATACATCCCTATGAACCTAACCAATTAAATACTACTAGATATGGAGGCCAGTTCACTTGTACCTTCTTTATTGACCTTACCAAGGCCTTTGACCTCTCTGACCACAACATCTTATTCAATCACCTGCTGCAAATAGGCATGTATCACATTTTCCTGCCTTGGTTGCAAACTACCCAACCCAATCAACACTTCTCTTTCAAAATTCATACCTCAATTTCCCAGTCAGTCAGCCTTCAAAAAGTAGTATTGTAAGGTTCCATACCTGCACCTCTACTATTCTCCATCTTTATAAACTCCCCCCCTACTCTATGCAAATGATGAAGTTCCCCATTTATCCAAGCAACTCAGTACCCAGCATCCAGAAAGACTTGCAAACAAATTTCCTAGCCATAGTCCACTGGATATCAAAAACAATAATAATTCTCTACTCTATCAAAACTGAAGCTATGATTTTTGGCACCAAACAGAAGCTTAAAAAACAACACATTGTTTGCATATCTGCTTCTACAACAACATTCTCATAGACATTACCCCTTTTAAATACCTCAACATTTTGGACTTGACCCCCTCTTTAATTCCCCCACTCCAGCCTTGCACGCACACACACACACACACACACACACAAATCTACCTCAGTTATACAAGGAAAAAGGTTATTTTCCTATTTTGGGCCAATAAAATCTCCCCCTTTCTTACTAATACTTGCCAGAACACCCACAAAATATAGCTAGCAAGTACGACTGGTGCAAGGCAACCGCACAACTTCAACAAGTAAAACAAAAAGTAAAGCCAGCACCAAGGGACTCCATATTGAAAAAGTATTTATTCCATCTTCCAATTCCACATACACAGACCGGTTTCGGCAAAAAGCCTTCGTCAGTGGTGAATGTTCAGTCTCCAAAGCTGCTTTATATAGCATTAAAAACACCAGTTATGATGTAACTTCCCTAATTACTTCATTGCAAAATTTAAATGCAAAGTCAAACACTATAAAAAATCCATATATATATATATATATATATATATATATATATATATGTCTCATGTACACAACAAATATAAACATAAATATAGTCAAATAAACTAGATATTTTACTAAATTACTTATGAATAAATTTCTTCATGACTTGTCATTGAGCCCTGGATGGAATAAAGCTCCTAATTTAATAATCCATTTCCTTTCCTTACTAGTTAGTATGGAATGCCAACCTTGTTTTGATAGTCTATTGCCCTTGACCCATTCAGTAATAACAAACATAAAACTAGCTGTTTTGTGGGATTGACAATGTCTGTGTAGTGCATTAGTTAGCGTATTGTGTCTAATTTCACTAAGATGTTCAGAAATACGACATCTCAGCTGTCTAGAGGTTTGCCCCACATAAAAAGCAAAGCATTGACACATAGCCAAATACACTAACCAGTCAGAACTACAATTGCCAAAAAAGTGGATATCAAATAGTTGACCAGTGTTCTTACTGCTAAAAACTGTAGTTTTGAACATATATCTACAAAAGCTACAATGTTCACAGGGATGAGAGCCCACAAGCTTGTCCCCCATAATAGTGAGTTGGTTGAAATGTGAATGGTTCTGAAGGGTCCTTTTATAATGAGCAAAATAAGAATTCCAAGTTTTGCCCCTACTAAAAGAGAATAGGCATCTAGCCGGCAGATGGGGACTCAATTCTTTATTAGCTTTAAGGATTTTCCAATGTTTATTAACTGTATTTTGCAACAAATTAATGTTATTACCAAATGTGGTAACCAGCCTCATGGTCTGTGATTTGCCCCCTTTGTTCTTGTTTTTGCACTCAAGCAGACCCAATCTGTTACAATTAGTAGCCCATTCACCGGCTCGATGTACATTCGGTGCCCTATAACCCCTCATTAGGAATCTATCCATAAGATCCTGCTTAGCCTCCAAAAATTAATTTGACAGCCTTACTGCTACAGCCACATAAACCTCAACCACTCCTTCCCTGCACTGGAACCTCTGCAAAATGAAACTCAACTGCACAGATCCCAACTTCTCTACACTAAGCCCAAAAAAGTGGGAAGCTATTCCCCAACAAATAAAAGACATCTTATCTTACACCAGATATAGAGCACAGCTAATGGCCCACCAGCTGTCATCAGCAAAATGTTATTGCCTCTCATCCAGCCGTATCACCTTACTTGAGCTACATCATTCTGTCTTTCGCCATATGACACTTTTTATTGCACACATCTTCACTTCTCATTCACAAAAGTTTTCTTCTCCTTTCAGTTACCCATACACTATATATAGAATCCTTCACTCCACTCAGTTATCTTGTCATTCTCACACACAGTCTGTAATTATCACACAGACACCTTGCTCTCTAATTTTCTTTCATAGGTATGTACTAGGCTAATGGCCCTGGGGCCTTTACAAGCCTAGCCCATAGGATTACCCTGGCATTGTGCCACCTGACCTTAGTTCCCAGTGCCTCTGTCGAGTAAAGCCACTGGGGTGAATTTTCTATTTCCCATCCACTCATCAAGATTTCTCTTGAAGAGGGCCAGTGAAGTGCTCTGCTTGACATGTATGGGACGTCTATTCCATAGCATGGGCAGTCTCTGGGTTAGGAACCTGTCCCTCCAGCATGTTTTGTTGATTGTGGTAATGAGGGACTGTGTGGTGCGGAGGGATTGGGATTTCTTTAGATGTAGCATTTCTTACAGAGCTGGGTCAGACATGTCTTTGGAAGTTAAGCAGAGATCTCCTCCAAGTAGGCGATATGAGAATGAGAATAGTTGGAGTTTTTTTAGTGTGTCCATATAGGAGAAGTGTTTAAGACCTAGGATCCTCTTTGTGAGGTACTTTTGCGGCCTCTCCAGTTCTTGCAGGTGTTTAGTGAGGTACATGCCATATGGGGCATTGTACTCAATGATTGGCCTAATGAGGGTAGAGTAGAGGGAGACAATGACTTCTTTCTTCTTGGATCCAGTACCCTTAGTTATGCACTAAAATGATAACATTTTGTGCATCAATCATTTCATCAATCTAACCATGAATGACAACCCTCTCCTCTTACTTCCCAACACTATGACTTGTGAAAGATGCATATATATAGTCAAATTGGAAGCCAAGCACTCTTCAGCCAAGACTGGATTAGCCAGTCAAGAGGAGAAGGTTAACACCTGCCCCACACCACATTCAGCACATAGCCCTCCAGAACTTACACCACCACAACCCTCACATAGTAGCACAAAACACACATACTTTCGCGGAGACTCTCAATAAAAATCTGCCCAAACAACAGAGACCTGTGAGCCAGAAACACAAACAACGACCACATCACAGCACAAACCATGAGACACATAGCTCACATAAACAGTGTGCCACTCAACCAAAGCCTATAAGGCAAAACAACTAACCCAATACACTAGTCATAGGTGACTCAATAGTAAGGCACACTGATGTCTCACTCACCAGGTTGAATAAGGAGAAAGTTATGGTCAGCTGCCTCTCGGGAGTTAATAATAGCTCCCAACTTGCAATCGTCTGCAAACTTTGTCAGCCAGAGTCCCTTCTGACTTGCTGTCAGCTACTTTCATACTGTGGGTTCTACCTGTGAGCCAGTTTGTAGCCCACCTAGTGATATAGGGGTTGATGCCTAGCTTAGTAAGTCTTTATATGATTCCTGAGTGGGAAATGATATCAAAGGCCTTGGCCATATCAAGGTAGGCTGTATGAACCATCTTGCCTTCATCCACAGCTCTGGTGATTAACTCAGAGACTTTGACCAATTTGAGCAGGCATGATCTACCCTTCACAAAACTAAATTCTGTGGGATTCAGAGTTTGGAGATTCCCTATATCCTTGTTTATTAGGTCCATAATGATGTGTTGCATAGATTTGCATATCAGCCTCGTCAGGCTAATGAGGCGATAGTTTCCAGGGTCTGTAGTCACCCCTCCTTTGTGGAGAGGGATGACGGTAGCAGTGCGCCATTCAGTAGGGAACAAAGCCTTGGGTGAGGCTGTGATTGAACAGGGCACACAGGTGAGGTGCCAGTTCACTCTGTAGTTCATGTAGAACACAGCCAGGGATATTGTCAGGTCCCATAGAAGCTGTATTCTTGGCCTTGGACAGTGCTGTTTTAACCTGTGCAGCAGTAATACTGGGTGCCTGGCAAGCTACTGGTATTGTTCCTTGGGGGGAGGGGAGGGGTAAAGTTGGCACTGAATCTGTCGGCCAGTATATTGGCAATATCTGTTGGTTCGGTATAGGAGGTACCATTGTGCCGTAGCTCAGAGCAAAGCAGGGTATTGCTGTGGAGATTCTTTACATATCTATAGAAGGCTTTGTGGTTTTCTTTACTATCTGCTGCAATTCTGTTTTTGTAGCTAGCTTTAGAGGATTTGACGAGGGATCTCAACTTTTTGTTGAAGCTGATAAGGGAGTTTTTCCAATCTTGGGACGTCGCCTTATTCGGCATCAGTTTTCTCCTCCTGTTGTAGAGTTTGTTTATGGCAGGGTACCACGAGATTGGTTTCCTTTTTTTGGAGGAGGGCATCTTGTTTCTGTTGGGTATGGTGAGATCCATGCATTTGTGTACGTGTTCGTACAGTGCATTGGTGTATGATTCGGCGGTCATGCAGCTGATCTCCATTTGCATGGGTGCGATGAAATTAGCCACCTCTAAGTTAGGTTTGGCAAAGTTTTTCATGGTGGTTACCTTTGCGGGGGGGGGGGGATTTCCAAGGTGATTAGTTTGTGGTCGGATCTAACTAGGGAGGAGTTGACTATTGCTGTAGAAGAACGATTGCCCATGTTAGTAATGACCAGGTGAAGGATGTTTCTACCTCTAGTGGAGGTAAGAACAAGCTGGTCCAGGGCATTGGAATTAATGAATTCCAGAAAACGTTGAGCAAGTGTATTGGTACATGAGTAGTTTTCCCAGTTAATGGAGGGGTAGTTGAAGTTGCCCAGTATGACAGTGTTAGGTTGGACCCTAATATTCTCCAGGGTGCTTAGGAACGTGGAGTGTGAGTCTTAGGGACATGGTTGGGGACCTATAGCAGGCTACGACCTGAATTGCTCTCTTACCCAATGTTAGCTGCACCTGCAGTATCTCAGATGCGTTATGTTGGGCTACTAGTATGGAGGTCTGTGCATCCTTTATGAATATGGAAACACCACCACCTTTGGAGCTTTGATCCACGTTCTGGGGCTGAAAGGTGTGAATGAGTTATAGCCTGGTAGTGCAGGGTTGCTTTCTGCTGCCTTGAACCAGGTCACTGTTACTGCACAAATGTCAATGTTAATAGGAGAATGCACAGGGGAACTGACCTTTAGACATGCCTGGAGGGGTGGCATTAATAATAAGTACTGGAGCTGTTTCCTTGTAGAACATTTAGTGCTGGTAGCACGTTTGTGTGCTACAGTAACTGATACAAGAAGTCTGGTAAAGTGCTAGACTAATAAGCTAGTAAAAGTGCAGGAGAGGAGAGAATTTGTAATATCAGGTCTCATACTTCTGAGAGAGAGAAGCAGTATATCGTACACTTTCAGTGCATAGTTGTATTTTTATTACAGGAACTACTGCTTCTCTCTCTCAGCAGTATGAGAGCTGATACTGCAAGTCCTGACAGTTAAAATTACATTGCAATTTTTACAAAAATAAGCAAATGCTAAACCTACATGCTGCACTTTTAAGGCATTTTTGCAGACACACACGCGCACACATATATATATATATATATTTATATATGGGAGCCCTTCATTTGTTCAAACTTGCAAATGTTCGAAACTCATATGGCCAACACCATATGAGCGAACGTTTGAAAGGCCGACAAATGATAGCAGAGATCCCGCTACAGTGCGGGACTGGGAGATTCCCCTTTACTGCACTGTAGTGCGATCTCGGAGTAAGAATATTTAAGTAGTGGGGGGGTGCAGTCCCCCACATGAGGGGTGCAGGGGAGGCTTGCCCCTCTGCATAACACAGTTTTACTGTGTTTACAGTTAGGTAAATGTAAATGGTGCTGTTTCAGGATGTCGATCTTTCGGAATGTTGATCATATGGTGTTGGCCATATGAAAGTCGGCATTCTGAATGGTCGACATTCTGAAGTCGACCCATATATATATATATATATATATATATATATATATATATATATATATATATATATGTGTGTGTGTGTGTGTGTGTGTGTGTAGTTCCCATTCAGAAGACTGAAACATTATAAGCTCGAAATTCATAAGCCTGAAAACCCAAAAGCCTGAAAACACACAAAATATATATACTGACTTCACATAAACCATATTAACTTCCACTAAGTATATGCAGGGGGGATTGCGGAGTTTATATATTTAAGTAGCAGGGGGTGTGGGGGGGCGGAGGCCCCCCCACATTGGGGGTGCAGGTGGGCGCATCCCCCCCTGCTCATACTTGGTGACAACTGCTATGCTTTGTTTTGTATGTGTTTGTGTGTGTCTTTGTACTGGCATATTAGCATTATTTGTATTCTGTGTGTTTTCAATCTTTTGAATTTTCAGGCTTTTGGTTTCAGGCTTATGTTTTTCGAGCTTATGATGTTTCACTCTTCTGAAGGGGAGCCATATATACATATATAGATATAGGTTTACTATCATTATGTCGAAAACTAAAACATATTGTGTACTTATCAGCAAAGTGTTTTGCCGAATGTACACAATTCCAAACCTTCCTAAAGTCGAAAACCAGTTGTTAATGTCGAAAATGTCGCTCGCAACATTTTCGACACTTAACAGCAATCCCTCCCTTCCCTTAACTCCCTAACTAACTAGCCTAAACTCACGTTTATGCAAGGGGGCAAGCCCCCCTGCATCACCCTGTGGGGGGCTATGCCCCCCATACCCCCCCTAACTTAATATTCCAACTCCGAGATCGCACTACAGTGAGGAAAGGGATGTACTTCCCTAACCGCACTGTACCGCGATCCCCTTACATGAGCAAACGTCATAATTGCGAATGCACAGTCCAGCCGCAATAATAACATTCGCTCACATCACCTTCCGTTGTTCGAATACTTCATAGCCGTGCAATTGCACGGAGAAATTGTCATAGTAAACCATATATATATATATATATATATATATATATATATATATATATATATATATGGGTTAACTTTGTAATTTCGAAATTCCACAATTTCAAAGCTCTAAATACCGAAGCTCAAAACATCAAGTTGTGGAATTTCGAAATGAAAAAAAAAAATCTAAAACAGTAACACATTACAAATCACATTTTTGTAGGGAGGCAAGCACCCCCCAGACCTCCTGCAACTTAAATTTACCAACTCCAAGATTGCACTACAGTGAACAGAATGGTAAAGTTCCCATTCCGCACTGTACGGCAATCTCCATTGACAGATTTCAAGATTCTATAACTTCGATGTTCTGAGCTTTTAGTATTTAGAGCTTCAAAATTGTGTAATTTCAGAATTACAAAGTGGATCCATATATGTATGTATGTGTGTGTGTGTGTGTGTGTGTAACACCTAGATCGCTGTACCTCGTATTAGGGTAAATACTCTTGAGATACCATATTATCAGAATTAGTCTGTATTACTCCTGTTATCAGTTCACATCTGTAGACTTAGTACTTTCAAAGGATACCCAGTCGGCATACATTTCTGTGTTGAGTTGCTACGTTTTTCTTGGTTGGTGTTCTGTTTTATGTATGTTACAAGTGCCGTTTAGCACTAGAAATTCCTTAGCATGACTTCTCTTCTGTGCAGGGATTCAGACTCTGAGAAATAATGAATATGTAGAACAAAATGAGAAATATAAGTGAGTCCTGTGCTGCCTGTGACAGTATCCTTTTTGTCTTGGTATGAAACCTGCATTGTTTCCTGACAAGGAAGATAGCCACTGCTTGGAAAAATCTGTCTGGGAAATGGGTACAAACAGTGGAAACATCCAGATGTTATGATTTAATGGTGTGTTGACTTCTCAAATATTTGCTGTTCACATGCATATCTTGCGCAATTGTTTTCTGTCAGACTTCTTCAGACCAGATTGAATGTATTGCTTCCTCAAGTTTGTATTAACAGCGTAGCAGTCATGTGGTACTTCAAAAAAAGGTGGGGGGGCAGCAGATCATACCAAATATGTCAAAAAGCTGTGCTGAACTGACATTGCACAAACTGTAACATACATTTGATGCAGTTCACCTAAAAGAACAAAATTATTTTGTGGATAATGTAAGCAGATGTATATCTCAAATCTATGTATGGTAGCTTCACACTTTAATCTTTTAAAGAACTGATGTCCAGATGTCTATTGGAAGATACCCCAAAAAAAAAATGAAAAAAAGAAAACGGATGGTTTTGTTTCACATCACACTGCGCAAGTACAGAGATTTTGTTCTTTGCATTGTAATTTCAAGGCTTGAAAAGTAGACGTCTTCACTTTATGTGAACTCAAGAACTAATATGTATGCCTTCTTTCCATTTCCTTTGATACTAAATGTGCTAATAAATAGAGACAAAAAAAATTTGGTTCTTCTTCCAGTTTGTCCCATTCAGCCATGATTTTGATCTCTGCGTCAGTTTTGTTTTCAGCCATAATTCAGGTAACATTGCAAAGTATACTGCTGTATCAGGATATTGTCTGTATCCCAATTTCACAGTAAAAGTTTCACTTAAGGCTAATCCTTGTTTTATGCCTTAAATAGTTTCTGGTAGTCTACAGTTACCCATACTATCTTCCAAATACGAGAGCAGTGAAGAACACTAAATACATACCTGACTGTTCACAGGCAGTCCAGTTTCTGTATTAGAAAAGAGCAGAAATGGATCATTTCATGATATTCTTCATAACAGGAAAACAAGACCTAAAACTGAAAAGTAAACCATATCAAAGTGGTTGGCTGATTGTCATAGTTACAACAAAATCATGGAAGGTCTTTCTAAGAAATATATTTTCAAAACTGTTTATTAAATCATCACTTAAGAAATTGGCAAACATGCATTAACAGTAAAGAAAACAAACCATGCTAACATTTTTTCTGTTTACAGACATTATACATTCCGCGGTGGTGCAGCGGTAGCGTTGTTGCCTCACAGCAAGAGGTTCTCCCGTTCGATTCTCGGCTTGGATTGGGAGTGCCTTCTGTGTGGAGTCTGCATGTCCTCCCTGCGGTCGAGTGGGCGTATGAAAGACATGCTTTGAATGGGCGTGCCTTCGTTGAAGGTTGGGCGTCGGGCTGGCAACTCGACACCATAAAAAAAAAACAACCGCCGATCATTAGCGGACCGGAGTTCTGCTGTGGCGACCCCTAACCAGGAAAAGCCGAAAGACAAACAACATTATACATCACATATATTCCTTTCCTTGCAACTATCATCAGTCCAAGATTATATAAATTGATCAATTCCTGCCTTCCTTTAAACTTCACTCCTCTCCAGAAGATTATTATACATGTATTGTTCCCACAATTTAATTTCATTTCTATATATGTTCCTTCCCTTTTGTAAAGATCCCTCTTTCAGTTCTTTTTATCTATTTTTCACATACAATTGGTTTAGACTTTGATTTCTGTTTTCTAATAATTACTTTTTTTGTCTGCCAACAGAATTAAAGTTATTAAGGCCTTACTTTTTCTAGGCAATTCAGATCCTGTATCCCACTTGAAAAGAATAATTTCCTTTGTTACAGTCATTGCTCACCCAGTATTTATTAGAGTACTGAGGGGAATTTTTAAAGTCTGCCAACTCATTACACTCCCAAAACATATGTTCCCAGTTGCATCTTTCTTCCCCATAACACCCAGCATTTTTTACTTGAGGACACTTTTTTGAAGTTTGCTTAGGGTATAAAAATACCTATGCATACACTTTCAAGCAAATTCTAATCCTTCTGGACTCTGCTGCATACTTGGGAACTATACATATGCTCTCCCATTTTCTCTTGTAAATTGCTTTTCCACACTCTCTTCTAGGTCTTTTATAACTTTCTTTGATTTATTCTTATAGTTACCATGCAGTATTTTATATGGCCTAAAAATATCCCTTTTTTCACAGCAGCTTCTCTTCTAGATTCAACTAAAAACTTTACCAGTGTGGTTCTTTCACTTAAGATTCCCATATACCTTTCTTTTTGCCTATACTCTAAAATCAAGCCCTAGTAATGAAGGCAGTCTCCAGCTTGTAGTCCAAATGTCATCTTTGCCTTGTCTCAGACTGTTGCCGTTCCATCTTTAGTTATTTGCTCCCACCACCTTGGTTATTTTGCCATTTATTTCCAGTTAAATACCACCCCCCTCTTGCCTGTTTTCTGTACCCCTACTTGCAGTCATTCCTATTGGCAAAATCTCCTTTCTCCATTTTCATGTTAGCTTCATTCTTATAGGTTCATAGTTGTGTACTAGGCTAATGGCCCAGGAGCCTTTACAAGCCTAGCCCATAGAAGTGCCCTGGCATTGTGCCATCCAACATCAATTCCCAGTGCCTGTATCAAGTCGAGCCACTGGAGTGATCACCGGGGTGAACTTTCTGTTTCCCATCCACTCATCATGATTTCTGTTGAAGAGGGATAGTGAGTTGCTCTGCTTGACATGTATGGGAAGTCTATTCCAGAGCATGGGCAGTCTCTGGGTTATGAAACTGTCCCTCCAGCATGTTCTGCTGATTGTGGTAA
Organism: Protopterus annectens; assembly: GCF_019279795.1. Taxonomy (NCBI): domain Eukaryota; kingdom Metazoa; phylum Chordata; order Ceratodontiformes; family Protopteridae; genus Protopterus; species Protopterus annectens. Next base: position 418,410,726 of record NC_056750.1, on the reverse strand, counting down.
TGAGTTTGAGGTCTCTGGAGCATGTGGTACAGAGGGATTGGGATTTCTTTAGATGTAGCATTTCTAACAGAGCTGGGTCAGACATGGCTTTGTAAGTCAAGCAGAGATCACCTCTTAGTAGATGATATGAGACAGAGAATAGTGGAAGATCTTTGAGTTTGTCCATGTAGGACATCTTTAAGGCCTAGGATCCTCTTTTTGAGGTACTTTTGTGGCCTCTCCAGCTGTTGCAGGTGTCTAGTGAGGTACATGCCAAATGGGGAATTATACTCTATGATTGGTCTAATGAGGGAAGAATAGAAAGAGAGAGACGATGACCTCTTTCTTCCTGGACACAAAACCCTTGGTAATGAGATGTGCCACATAGAAGGACTTTCTGACCACAGTGGCAATGTGGTGGTCGAAGGTGAGGCTGCTGTCAACCTGTGTCCCCAGATCTGTTATAACTCCTTCAGTGTTCAATGGGCTCCCATCGATGTGGTAATTAGTGGGAACTGAGTTTTTTCCAAAGGGGATGACGACGCATTTTTTGAAATTCTTAAAATACTTTCTGCCACTTTATGAATATAATATTCCGAATGATTGTTCTCCTCCTTAAGAATCTGTTTATTTAGGTTGGTGGAATGAACCGCAAGTATCCATTTTCACCCACAACCCTACACAAAATATTTTTGTTGGTGAAGCTAGTTTCATTTCTACAAGAAGCATCTTTGTTAAAATTTCACTTATGACATAAGCAATCATACATTCATATGTATGAAAACAAAACATATTGGCATATTTTCATTTGCAAACTTTGTACATCACTTATCATCTATCCAGTCATTGTTAATCAAACATTAGAAAGCTCATTGAGTTCCTGCCGCCTCTTAAACTTAATTTCTCCTCCAAATCATAATTCTGCATGAATTATTCCCACAGTTCCCATTTTTCATGTAATTTGTTCCTACCCTTTTCTAAAGATCCTACTTCGAGTTGTTTTATCTCTTTTACTCTATTTACTACTTCTAATACAGTTGGTTTAGACTTTGATTTCCATTTCCTAGTAATTGCTTTTTTTTGGCAGAAACCAGAATTGTACTCAGCAAGGCCATATTATGTCTAGGAATTCCAATACTGTAACATAGCTCAAAAATTATTTCCTTGGTTTTACCAATTTGCTCACGCAGTATTTCTATTAGAGTAGTCCGCAAGGAATTTTTAAAGTCTGCCAACTCATTACAGTCTCAGAAAATATGTTCCCAATTAGCATGTTCTTCTCTATCACACCTCCAACTTTGCATTCTATTAGAGGAAATTGTATGGAGTCTGCTTTGAGTGTAAAAATACCTATGTAGACACTTCCAAGCAAAAATCATAAATCTTCTAGACTTTGTCACATATTTGGGAGCTACACAGATATCACCTTATTTCTTTGTGAATTGTTTATCCAGTCTGTCTTACCAATCCTTTCTAACCTCCTCTAAGTGATTCCTAAAGTAACTTGCAATATTATGTATGCCCTACTAATTATCCTTTTTTTTTTTTTTAACAATAGCTTCTGTTTTAGATTCTGTGAAAAACTTTACCAGTGCTGGTCTTTCACTTGTGATCCTCCGGTTTCTTTCTCTTTGCCTATACTCTGATATCAATCCTTGATAGGGAAGGCAATCTTTAGCCTCACTCCAAATGAATTCTTGGCCTCTTCCCATTCTGTTACCTTTCCTTCTCTAATTATTTGCTACCAATACTTTGATTCTTTTGCCATTTTTCTCTAGGAAATGCCAGCCCCTCCCCCCCCTTTGCCTGTCCTCTCTAGCCCCAACTAAAGTCATCTCTGTCAGCAGAATCTCCAGTCTTCATCCCCATGTTGGCTTAGATACATTGTCCTACTTTATGAATATAGTATTCTTTGTGGTTATTGTTATTCTCCTTAAGGGTCTGCATCCAAAAACCCAGTCTCTCCTTATGTCTTGAGCTTCCCACCCTTTTCATCATCCCTTTCCATTTTGAATTGTAATCTTCTACTTATGTTATGTATATGAGCCTTAACTATGTAACTCTAAAATATAAATTCAAGTTATGTAATCCTAAACCAGCTTGTTTTATGGGAAGGATCAACTTATCCCACTTAAATCTAGCCATCTTCATCTCCCAGAGACATTTCTTAAACCGTTATTAATTATTGTTCATAACTTCTCCATTGGTTGATAAAAAAATATGCCTGACCCATATATAAACCTAAAGGGATTAAAACATTTTCACTGCTTGTATCTTGCTATCCATATCCATAAACAAGAGCTTCCTTTTTATATGTTTTTGTATTTAGTCTTTTCCCACACATCCTTAGCTGCCATAACAGAAGCCTTTTAAATCCATACTCCTAAATAATTCATCTTATCTTGCCCCCATAAATATGGATATTCTTGAACCAATTCATATGTGGGTAGATAATTTATATAGACTTTGTTTTATTTTTATTAATTTTATATCACAAAAAGACTTGAAAATATCTCAAAATGTTCCACAACACTGGACTTCCAAGATAACTGCACATTGAGTAACAGCTTAATGCTAGCTATCTTAGTGTGAAAACAGAAACTTAAGAGAGAAGGCAAGTGGACCTAGATTTCTGGGTAAATTTCAGTACCTGGCTAGTAAGTGCACTGCCTGGATGCCAGAAAAAAAGAAATATAGAGGACTTGAAGGAAAATCAGCTAACAAAGGTGACAAAGAAACACTGAGTGGGAATAGTACTGCAGCTGTTCAGCAAAAAGCAGTGTAAGCTTCAGACATGACTTTCAGTAACCTAGAGAAAAGTATAAGGCAACTGCACACAGACCTGATTAAAATAAATGAAACACTGACGGAGTATATCAACTCAGACAATAAAAGGATGGAAAAATGGAAGAAGCTTTAAACAGATATTCTTATAAGGTGGAAAAACTGCATAATTCAGAGGCTGAAATGAAGAAGAGGCTGGCTGAATATGTGATTGCACAAGAAGAGATGTTTTAAAAAATAATAGAAGCATGTAGGGAAAACCTGAGATTTTATGCTGTACCAAATAAGCTGGAAGGAACAAACTTTATTAATTTTATAAAAGCACAATTTAGCAACTGGACTGGTATTCCACAACATGAATTGCTGGCTATGAGAAAGTAGTCTAGACCTTTAATAGTAAAGATGCAATCTTACCAGCAGAAGGAGTTGATTCTTACAAAACTGTGGCATAAGGACAAAGTACTAAAAGTGGGAGACAGCAGAGTGTTTGTGGAGAATGACTACTCATTGTACACCAGTAAGAAGAGGAGTAAATGTATTCTAGGAATGTTAAAAAGCAGGTGTGAGATAGCTGTGCCCAGCTATCTTCAAAATATTTTCCCTGGAGGGACATCTTTTTTGATGAAGTACATGCTAAGGAAGAAATACAAAATTTGGCCAGCAAAGGGTGAGCTGTGAGCTGCCATAAACAAACTCTACAACAGAAGAAAGAAACTGTTGCAAAAAAGAGTAAAATCCCATGATTAGAGAAACTCCCTGGTCAGCCTCAGTAAGAAGCTAATATCCCTCATAAAATCCTCCAAAGCTAGTTACGAAAACAAAATTGCCACTGACTCTAAAGACAACCACAAAGCATTCTATAGCTATGTCAAGAATCTCAATGGCATCACTCAGATCTGCTCTGAGTTACAGCACAATGGTACTAAATATACAGAACCAACTGATATTGCCAACATCCTGGCAGAGAGGTTCAGTGCTAACTTTACCCCCCATCATCCCGTAAAGGGCCCATCTCTATACCAGAAGAATGCAAAGTTCCTTTAATCACGGCTGCACAGTTAAAAAAAAAAAAAAAACACTATCCAAAGCCAAGAACACAGCATCCATGGGACCTGACAACATCCCAGGCTGTGTTCTACATGAACTACAGAACGGACTGGCACCCCGCCTAAGTACCATGTTCAATCATAGCCTCACCTCAGGCTATGTGCCCACTGAATAGCGCACAGTGACAGTTATCCCACTCCACAAAGGGGGAGCCACCACAGACCCCAGAAACTACTGCTCCATTAGCCTAATGAGCCTGGTCTGCAAGGCTATGGAATGTATCATCATGGAACTTATAAACAATGACATTGGTAATCTCCAAACTCAGGACCCCACCCAGTTCGTGTTTGTAAAAGGCAGATCATGTCTGCTCAACCTGATAGACTTCTTTGAAGCAGTCACCAAAGCTGTAGATGAGGGTAAGGTGGTTCACACAGCCTATCTAGATCTCACCAAGGCTTTCGACACCATCCTCCACTCTGGAATTATAGATAAACTCACTAAATTAGGTATAAATCCGTACGTCACAAGATGGATTGCCAACTGGCTCACTGACAGAACCCACACTTTGAAAGTAGAAGACTCTAAATCCAACTTCTGACCAGTGACAAGTGGAGTACCACAGGCTTCATTCCTGGGTCCTCTCCTGTTTGGTATCTACTTCTCTGAAGTACAGGCTAACACAGAAGGTCTTTGGATAACGAAGTTCGCAGATGACTGCAAACTAGGAGCCATAATCAAAACTCTAAAAGATATGGAAACCCTACAAAAGGCCCTCGCTGAGACAGATACCTGGTGTCAAAGCCATGGCCTCATGTTCAGTGCCAAAAAGTGCATTGTCATCCCTTTTGGTAAAAACTCTGTACCCATGAACTACCATATAGGCGGTAGTCTACTTAACACCGAAAGTGCGATAAGAGAACTTGGGACACAGGTCTCTCCTTTGATAATCACATTGCCACAGTAGTCAGGAAATCCTTCTACGTGACACACCTCATCACAAAAGGTTTCTCATCCAGGAAAAAAGAGGTCATTGTTCCCCTCTACTCATCACTCATTAGACCCATTATAGAGTACAATGCCCCTTTTGGTATGTACCTCACAAGACATCTACAACAACTGGAAAGGCTGCAGAAACACCTCATGAAGAGGATTACCAGCCTCAAACAGATGCCCTACATAGACTGTCTAAAAAACTGTAGCTTTACTCCGTCGTATATCGCCTAGTCAGAGGCGATCTCTGCCTAACACACAAAGCTATGTCAAATCCAGAGCTTTTAGACATGCTGCACTTAAAGAAATCCCTACGAGATACACACTCTAGGGGCCTAAATATTGTCACCACAATAAACAGAACGTGCTGGAGGGATAGATTCCTGTCCCAGAGACTTCCCATACTCTGAAACAAACTACCTATCTATATCAAACAAAGCTCCTCATTAGCACTCTTCAAGAAAAATCTTGATGATTGGATGGGAGATAGGAAATTCACCGTGGGGATCACTTCTGTGGCTCTGCTCGATAGTAGCACAGGAAAATAATTTTCTTGGGTGGCGAAAGCCAGGGTACCTTTTGGCTAGGCTTGTATAGGCCCTAGGGCCAGTAGCCTAGTACCTACCTATGAACCTATGAGATGGGAAGAGAAAAACTTTGCCAGTGAAACCTTTTCCAATGTTTCAATGGAAGATGCTTGAGAGAAGGAAAAAACCACAATACTTGACTAGCAGAATCAAGAGTACGTTGGAAATGAAGCAAATACAGGATCTGAGAGATGGAGATAAATAGGAATAAAGCCAGTAATTTGGAAATTGACAAATGTAGGATTACAAAGCAATAGTTATATTTGTGAGACATGACAGAACACAAAAATATGGAAATCCTGGACTTTCAGTAACTTTGTTAAAATTGTAGGGGAACTTAAATGAGTATGCCCTACTTCATGTCATTAATGTTCAGAAAAAATACTCAGGAGTGGGGAAGAGGAAGAAGAAAGTTAACTGTAAGTAAAACAATTTTTTTCTTATTTGTGCTATTTTAATAGTGCCTAATTTTCTTTACATGCTGTAAAGTAAAGTGTTCATAGTTAAGTGTAATAGAGATACTATTGTAAGTAGATGCTCCTGTTTTTTTTTTCCTTTTTATTCTTTTTCTTCTCTTTCTCCTTGTTCAGTTTTAAGAAATGTAGGCACTGCAGTGTAAAAAATAAAAAAGAGAAGACAGAATTAACATTTGTGTGCTTTTTCTCATTCTTACATAGAGAAATGACTGAGTTAAGTGACCTTGGCGTAATCTATTAACAAGTTTTAAGAGAAAGCAAGCAAATGAAAAAGAGTATTGAATATTATAAGGCTTTTTTCTAGTAAACAAATATATGCTTGCAGTTTTATGTATGGTTCTCATATCTCTAGAAGACAATCTAATAAGAAACCAATTAGGCGTTTCCTAACTGAGAGAGCTATAAAGATAAAACAAAGCCAAATAGCACTTAGCAGCACGTGATGTAATATGCCTCTTATCTTGTTTTTGTTTGTTTTGTTTTAATGATTTCAATAAAACAAAAGTTTTGTAAGGTGTGACATAGGCTCAAATGGAGATGACAAGAAACTGTGTAAAAGATAAACCTGCCACTCAGTATATGCATGTAACACAAAAGCTGGAACGAGACATTTAACAAAAAGCTGTTATAAATAAAAGGTGGAAATCATAACTTTTCAAGAAAATTATGCTTTCTCTGATGTCTTTAAACATAAATTGTCTCACAGATACATACTAAAAAGAAACAGTTGTCAGCTGTATTAAAAATGTAGAGTGCAAATAGCTATGTTACAGGAGACCCACTTAGAAAAACGTGAACATGTGAATTTGCTAAAGAAAGGTTTTCAGGATGGTTATTCAGTGGAATACCTGTGATAAAGGAAAAGAGTACTTGTATTAATTGAAAGAGGAGATCCAATAGTGATAGAAGAGGATAAAAAAGATAATAGTTGTAAATTTGTAGTACTAAGGGCTACTGACAATGGAGGAGCATTATACTGGCATGTATTGATATTCCACCAAAAATTGCTGTAATGGAGCTTAAGAAAATTCTGGGAGAAATCATCAGCTTTCAGCAAGGAGTATTATTTACAGGTGTTGACTAGAATTTGATCTGTAACAGTGAAGATCTGTCTTTGGAGCCAGAAGGGAAAATGTAACAAAGGAGGGTAGTTTTTGAAAAACTTTATGAAAGTGTTTGGCATGGAAGATGTGAATTCAGTATTTGGAGTTCAGAGTGGATTTACATCTTTTTCCTCAAGATGCAAAAACTGGGCTGGCTGGACAGAATTTACATTTACCATGCACCAATAATAACTAAAATAAAAACAAGATAATTGAAATAAAAATGAGACACTGGTGTTTTTCCACCTATCTGTTGAAAAGAGAGGAATTTAAGAAATGGGTAGCCGAAATTATTCAGGTGCTATTAGAGAAGATAGACATTTCTTCAGAAAATATTGGTAGGGAGGTGGATAAAATTAAAGTGGATTTTAAAAATAGGGTGTAAATAAAAGAAAGAGAGATAGGGTTAAGAAGTAAAAATAATTATTTAGAGGGACTGACACGTGTTAAAGTATTACAAAACAGGGGGATCCCACTTAAAAAGAGAGGCAACTGCAGAATGCTCAACAGAAAATAAGGGATTACCTCAATAATATGCGTGGGTGTAGACAAATTGCTGTTAAGCAACTATTTTTGAATAATAACTGTAGAACATAAAACTTTTCGCACAATGGCACAGTTAACAGAAATCAGAAAGGGTCATCTCCAAGCTTAGGGAGCCCACAGCAAGGAGGATAACAAGAGATCCTGTTGAAATGTTAGAAATATTTTTGAAATTCTGTGAAAGTCTATATAGACTATATATAGTGTAACCAGTGTGTATTTTTTAATATTTGTACTATTCTAACATTTTTACTTAACAATTTTAAATTAGTTATTTTTAACTAAGTTGTACAACATGTTTATTTTATTAGCACTAGCACTTTATAATAATTTGCTATAAGTGAATTAATGTACATTTTATATGTAATTTTAAAGGTGATTTCTATTGAACACAGTACTTTGCTCACATTGATGTACTGTCTTTTTAAATAAGTATTTATTCATTTCCCCATTGCATTGATCATGTGACTGCGTTGTTTATTTAAGCTTACATTTGAATTTTAACAGTTACTCTGATGAAGCCCTGGGGGACACAGGGTGAAAGCGCTTAGTCTTTTTCTGCAATTAAGTTTGTCAAGTGTTACTGTACTGTATGGGTTTGGTGGCGTTTTTTATTTTTATTTCACTAGTTTTGAGTTTCTGCTCTTTTGGGTGCTTTTTTCTGGTATTTTTTCATCTGGAAAGTTTTGTTTAACAGTATTTTAAGAGGAGGAGGAGAAGTACCAGCATCCTAGAAGAAAGTGGTGGTAGTTGTAATACCTGAAAAAGGTAAAGATACATCAGATTGAGCTTCATACATGCCCATATCAATACTAAACCATGATTTTAAAGTCTTTAGGTCTATAATGGCTAAAAGACTGGCAAAAGTAATGCCAAAATTGATAGATAAATTGGTAGGAATAGATCAATGTGGTTTTGTTTTGGGGAGGTAAACATTTGACAGCATTAACAGAATTTTAATGATTCAGAGAGAAGCAGAATGTAAGAAAATACTACTATTGTCGGTGGGTCTTAATGCAGAGAAAGCATTTGATAGAGAACACTGGGAATTTATGAGCAGGGCAATGGAAGCATTTTCATTCCCTGGTAAAATTTTAAGGTTGATTAGGAGGATATGTGAGGGATCAGAGATCACAATTATAAGTGGCTGGGGTTCTCTTTGATAATTTCTGATTGAACAGAGGAACCAGGCAGGGTTGTTCTCTCTCCACTTTATTTGCATTATATTTAGAGCCATTGGCAAAGAAAATAAGACTCAGAAATTCAAGGATATAATTGGTATGGTAGTCAAACATAGCTGGTTCTATTTACAGATGATATTATTTTTATACCTGACAAAACCAGAAACCATTACAGGTTGTGGATCATTTCAAGACATTTTTAAATCTTTTCAGGATACAAAATTAATGAAGCTAAAACAAAGGCAATAGCAGTAAATTAGGTACCCACATACAAATTGGTTCAGCAATTCAGTGTTTATGGGGACATGATAAAATGAAGTATTTAGGAGTATGGATTAAAAGTGATTTCAGTGTGGCAGCTAAGGATAGGTGGGAAGACACTAAGTAAAAGATAATACAAAAACTGAGAAAATGTAAACTCTGTTGTATGGATATCGATAGTAAAATAAAAGGAGTTAAAATGTTTTTAGTCCCTTTAGTTTTATACATAGGTCAGGCATATTTTAACAACCAGAGGAGAAATTGTGCTGGCAATTAAAGAGGTGAAGGATTTTATCTGGGTTTAGAAGACTGCAAGAATCAAGTGGGATAAGCTGATTTTTCCAGTAGACAAGGCGGATTGGGCTTACCCGATTTGAAAGGGTATTTCAGGGCAACACAGTTAAGACTGCTGTACATAGCACAAGTAGAAAAGTATAATTCAAAGTGGGAAGGTATAATGATGAAACAGGGGGAAGCTCAAGAACAAGGAGAGACTAGGATTTTGGATGCAGACGTTTAAGGAGAATAACTGTAATCATACAGAATATTATATTGGTAACGTAGCAGAAAGTATTCTAAGAACTAAGCCAACAAGGAAATGGAGAAATGAGATTCTGCTGATAAGGATGGCTGCAATTAGGGATACAGACAGTAGGCAATAGTGGGCTGGAATTTATTGGAGAAAACTGGTAAATGGACTAAGGTATCTGGAGCAAATAACTAGAGAGGGAAAGGTAATAGAATGGGAAGACACCAAAAAATGTTTGAATTGCAGGTTAGAGATTGCCTTCCCTATCAAGGATTGATATCGGAGTATAGGCAAAGAGAAAGAAATGGGGGGGGGGCTGAACAAAAGACCAGCAGTGGAAGAGGTTTTCATAGAATCTAGAACAGTAGCCATCATTGAAAAAGGAATAATTTGGTAGAGCATATAAAATGTTGCATGATAACTATAAGAATCAATCAGAATAGATTAGGATTGGGAAGAGGGACTGGATAAGCAGTTCACAAAGAAACAATGGGGGATATATGTATGTCTCCTAAATACACAATAAAGTCTGGAAGATTTAGGATCTTTGCTTTGAAATGTTTAGATGGGTATTTTTATACCCCAAGTAGACTCCAAAGAATTTTTCCTCAGTTAGCAAATGTTGGGGGTGTGATGGGAAACAAAGAGGTAACTGGAAACATATTTTCTGAGAGTGTAATGAGTTGGCAGATTTTAAACACACTCTACAGACTCCTCTGTCAGATATACTGGGTGAGAAAATCGGTGTAACTAAGGAAGTGATTTTATGAGCCATGGACATGGAATTGGAATTGCCTAGGCATAGTAAGGCCTTGCTGAATCTAATTATGGTGGCTGCCAAAAAAAAGCAATTTCTAGAAAATAGAAATAAAAGTCTAAACCAACTTTATTACAAGTAGCAAATATAGTAATAGTATAAAACCCACGATAAAAACGCCGGTTAATAAAGTAAAAATGATATACTTGTGCTTTCCCACCTACCTGTTTATTATTTTTTATTGTTATTATTTTCCTTTGTCCCTAACATTGTGCTGAATATCCATCCTGAAATCCTTTCTTTGTCAAATTCACATATTCATTCCTTTCCAACTATGTCTCCTGCCGCACTGCTATTTGCATTCTGCATTTCTTAATATAATTCATTACTCTCTCCTTTTTGTTTATACCTGTAAGGCCATTTATGTTCCAAGATAATATATATAGCATAGCCATTATTATAAAAAGCTGTTGTTCCAACCTGTTCTACATGTCAGTGATTTTGAATGTGTATTTCCAACCTTTTGTGTTACATGCACAAGCTAATGTTTGTCAAGCTGATCTTTTATACAGTTGTTTCTTGTCCTTTCCTTTTGAACCTATGTCACATTATTCAAAACTTTTTGTTTTAATGGAACTACCCAATGCTCCTATCCCCTATCAACTTAGAACAAAAGCACAAAACTGTGCACATCTTCAAAAAATGAAGATTAACCTTCCAGATAGAAACAACTGCCCCAAATTGACAGATGCACCCACCGGCATTACCTAACCTAACTGTTCCATTTATTTTAGTCTCTTTTGGTTACATTTGGTTTATTTTTCCTCAAAATTACTGGAGGCCATCTCTTGTACTAAAGCTGAAGCTTGAACTGCTTTTTGCCGAACTGCTGCATTATTCATCCTAGTTGGTGTTTTCTCTTCACCTTTTTCTGGTTGATTTTCTTTCAGGTTCTCTAAACAACGTATTTGTTGGCATCCAGACAGTAACTGCATTTTACTCAAGCTGACAGTATCACTGGCTCTTATTTCTCCATTTCTTTTTTTCACACTGAGAGAGCTGAAATCAACCTGTTGTGCAGTCATTTTGGAAATTCTCCTTTTTAAGACGTATTCAGCTAAAGCTGCAATATATTCAACAACATACTTTAGGAAATGTTCAGGTCAGAGTATTCTAAATGCTACCACTTGTACTAAAGTCCATACCTTTATTAAATAAGGAGTCACAATCTAAAGGTAGAGCAGGTGCTGGCATTGTTATGCTAAAGAGGATCCTGTAACTATCTATAACTATGTGTCAGTATATATTTTCATATTCTTATTATATGTTAGGACAGTTAAGAAAGATAGTGTAGTTGTATGAGCATACTCACTGTAGCATTAGATCTTGGAGAAGGAGTTTACTGTTAGGACATATTTCACTGTCCTATTTCTAATTTAGTTACTAATTGCAAGCTTTGATGCCACTGGTATTAAATATTACATCTTGTAGTTTACCGTTTTTCATGTGGTTCATTTCTTTAGCAGATGAGCATTTCACATGACTAAGGTTTCTTATTCTGAAGAACTGATTTGTCAACATACCAAGGCAAACTATGTGGGATTAGTGTTGTACCACACATCTGTAATAATGGCAGTGCAAGGCAAGCATTGGCCATGTTTAGAGGGACACCCATACATCTATGGTAAAATTGGTTAACACACCTTCACTTCAAACTAATCTTATATTTTATGGTTTACTGCTGCACTGCTCACTCCATTGACGGGCTGTTGTTTCACTCCATGTCTTTTTACAGCTGCACTTTCTTTGTGATTCCTTCTGGGAAATTAATAATGATAGTATTCCTCTAGTGTCGTAAGGTTTTTAGTCGAAATTAAGAGCTCACTTAAAACTCTTTTAATAAGAAGAGATACACTGCATGCTCTTTTAAAGATTTGGTCATCCCATAATATGATGTAACCAGGAAGTGTGACTTCATTGTCTGAAATATAGTGCTTAAACTAAGTTACAGAGTTGAGTATGTAGTTGTGCAGTGTTTTATATGGGTTTTTGGCATAGATATAGATAATATTGAGGGCCAACAGGTGGTGATCAGACAGAATCATAGAGAGAATTCTGAGAACATGTTGTGGTTAGAATAAGTGGAGTTAGAACATGGATGACTTTCTCTTGAAATACTTAGACTGGGCAATGAGCATGGGGAAATTTTGTGTTTCACTTTTTTGGTGGTTTGTAACAGGAGGCAATTCTGTATAGATTGTTTCATAATATGATTACAAACAATTGCTTCTAAAATTTTAGCAACAAAGATGGCTGCACACAACAGTATAATTTAGTCTCTCTCAGTGTGACAACAGAAGCTGAGAAAAAGGAGTGCTATTAAACATTTTTTTCTGGTAAAATTCAGTTACTGGCTAGTAAATACACTGCTGGATACCAGCAAGGAAGAAATTTGGAAAACTTTAAAGAAAATCAAACAGAGAAGTGAAGAGAAACACTGTCTGGGAAGGATTCTGCAGCTGATCAGCAAAAAGTAATTCAAGCTTCAGCTTTGGTTCAATAGATGGCTTCCAGTAATTTAGCAAAAATAAAATCAAATGTACCCAGAGGTGATTAAAATAAATGAAACACTAAAGGAATATATCAGTTCAAACAAAAAAAGACTAGAAAAATTAGAAGAAGCTTTAACTAGCCATTCAGATGAACTTATAAAACTGCAAAAATCAGAGGTTGACATGAAGAAAAAGCTGGCTGAATATGAGGGTTATCAAGAACTGTTTAAAAATTGTAGAGTTAGAGAACAGAGCATGCAGGGATAACCTGAGATTTTCTGCTGGACCAGAGAAACTGGAAGGAACAGACAGTATTAATTTTCTGAAAATACAAATAAGTGACTGGACTGTGCACGCACACACACACACACACACACAGCAGAATTTGTTAATTAAAGGACACATCAAGTCTGTGCTGAAAACATGACCATGAGAAAGCAGCCAAGAACTAAATTAGTAAATATGCAATCATACCAGAAGAAAAAGTTGATCCTGACAAAATTGTGGCAGAAGGGCAAAGTGGCGAGAGCAGATGTTTGTAGAAAATGTTAATTCACTGTACAGCAGGCAGAAGAGAAGCAAATGTATTCCAGCAATCAAGGAATCCCGAGAGGCAGGTATGAGATTCAAGCTGCTGTAGTCCCACTGTCTTCAAAGTGTTTTTTTTTTTTTTTTTGTGGAGGATCAAAGTCATTTTTGATGTAGAACAGGCTAAGGAGGAAATAAAAAAAAAATCCAACAAAAAGTTATTCAGCAAGCAGAGGGGGAGGCTGCTTCTCATTCTTCTGACAGTAAGATTCATAGAGAGACTGCCAATAAATCTTTTCCAGTGTTCCAAAGGAAAATGCTTCAGAGAGAGAAAAAAAGCATAGTTGATTAGACGAATCAGCAGTACCCTGAACTTGAATCAGAGTCTAATGCTGGGAGATGGAGATGAATAGCAAGAAGTCCAACACCTCTGAAATTAGTGAGTAAGTGGAAGACAGTAAAACATCTTTATCACATTTGTGAAATATGGCTTTGCAAAAAAGTGGCTGAAAATCACTTCACTTATGTTGACTTTGTTAAACTTGTGGATGGACTGTAAAGCATATACCCCACTGTATATCATTAATGTTTAGAAGGACATTAAAGGAGGAAACTAATTCTAAGAAAAACTATTTTGTCATTATTAGTATTTGTATAAAACATTTTGTGATATAAACTGCATGCTTTATACAGTAAAATAGTTTTTGTATTGTATAGTCAGGTGTATTTTAGGAGTCTTTTCCTGTGACTGTTGTATGTGTTAAAGATATCAAAGTAAACAAGTACCTTTTTTATTGTAAGAAATATAGGTTTTACAGTATAACAAGAGAAAAAATTTGGACAACAGCAAGTTTTGATGTTCATATGCTCTGATCTTGGGTTGCTGGGGTGGGAGTAGGTTGTAAAAGTTCACTGATTGTATTACATGTAAAATTAGGATTTTTTTTGTCTCTTTTTATTTTACAAGGGTGAGTGTCTAGATTAGTACCCTTGACTTAAGCTGTAAACAGGTGTTTTTGTAAGCATAAACAGAAACCCACAACAAAAACTAAGTAACTTAAACTGCACAATGGGGCTGGTAACTGGAGGTGAAACAATTTACAAATATTCTCGAATAATCCTTAAATTAATCAGAGGATTAATTTAAGGATTATTCGAGAATATTTGTAAATTGTTTCACCTCCAGTTACCAGCCCCATTGTGCAGTTTAAGTTAATTAGTTTTTGTAAGCATGTAGGCTTTAAAAATAACACAAAATTATGAAAGTCATGAAAATGCTAAGCTTCTTAAAACTGTTTGGTGTCCACTGACAGGTGTTCAGTGGAGTCGATGCTTGCAGCTGATGGCAGTTATACATTCTTTTTGAGTGAAATTTACAAAGACTTACTGCTGAGTACATTTCCATGGAGACAATCTGTCTGCAGGTGCTAGCAGTTAATCTTGAGAATTCTTTGCTGAGGGAAATGCAACATTTAAAGATACTGTGGCAAGCAGTTCAGTGAAAAAATTTACTTTGAAATTATAGGAAGTGAATAACAGGTAACAGCTTCCCTAGCAACCTTAATACTTTAATGCAATTAATGGAACAGAGTCCAATTTAAGCTTTATTTGCAGATTGCCAGTGCACCATTTCTTAGAGTAAAAGTTAATGCTTGTTGACAGCATACACACTGTTTTTCATTATATGGGAGGGGAAGTGAACAAGATGGGGATGTTTTCTATTTAGTTTTTTGTTTAAGAGTTTTCATTAAAAACAAAAAGTCTTAAAAAATATGACATATGTTCAAATAGATATGAGAAAAAAACAACTCTACAAAAGATAAGCCTGCCAAACATTGACATGGCATGTAACACAAATGCTGGAAATACACATTCAGAAAAAACTGTGATAGTTTTCAGATGAGAACAATGTTTTTTATCATGTTGGCTATGCTGTCTATATTATCCTAGAACGTGAATGGTCTTACAGGTATAGATAAAGAGAGAAGAGTATAGAATTATATTAAGAAATGCTGACTGCAAATCACAATACCGCAGGAAACAGATCTGGAAAGAAATGAGCATGTGAATTTGATAAAAAGGATTTCAGAATGGATATTCAGCAGACTGTCAAGGATAGAGGAAAGTGGGAGTAATTATACTAATTGCTAGAGGGGTTCCAATAGTGATAGATTAGACAAAAAAAGACAAAAATTGTAGATTTGTGGTAGTAAGGGATTATTGGCAAGTATTTATATTACACTGAAAACTGCTCTTAAAAATGTTTGGGGAAAATAATCAGCTTTTAGCTGGGAATATTTATATGTTGGGACTAGAATTTGATTTGCAGTATTTGTAACATATCACGGGGACCTAGAAGGGACAATATAACAAAAGAGAGTAGATTTTTGAAGAAATTTAATGAAGTATTTATGAGTGGGGATTGGAGACTGATTTGTAATAGTGAGGATGGATCAGGTGGACATACTAAAGAATATATTATATAACCAGGTATATTCTGAAGAAATTTATGAAAATACTTATGGAAGATGTGAATTCAGTAGTAGGAACTCGGACAGTATTTACATATTATTCCCCAAGGTACAATAACTGGGCTAGACTAGATAGAAATTATTTTCACAGGAAAGTATGCATCTAATTAAAAGCTAAGACAAACATCCAATAACTTCTTTTGATCATGCACCAGTAAAAAATAAAATAAAAAAT
Source organism: Protopterus annectens (assembly GCF_019279795.1). Taxonomy (NCBI): domain Eukaryota; kingdom Metazoa; phylum Chordata; order Ceratodontiformes; family Protopteridae; genus Protopterus; species Protopterus annectens. Next base: position 418,394,700 of record NC_056750.1, on the reverse strand, counting down.
GTAATGTAATGAAGTAAAAATAAGACAGTGGTGTTTTACCACATACATGTTAAAAAGAAAATAATTTAAGGAATGGGTAATGGAAATTATTCGGGAGTTATTAGGGAAGATAGACATTTCTTCAGAAGTTTTTTGCTAGTGACTGGGATAAAATGAAAATGGAGTTTAAAATAGAGTCAAAATAAAAGAGAAAGAGATATGGTTAAAAAGTAATATAAATCATTTAGAGGGCCTGACAAAGATTAAATGTTAAAGTTTTGCAGAGTAAGGGGAATTTCACAGAACAAGGGGTGGATGAGGAGCAAATGCAGAGTGCTAAAGAGAAAATAAGGGAATATCTAGATAACATGCATTAGTTTAAAAAATAACTGCAGTTAAGCAACTATTTTGATAATTTCAGAGCACAAAAACATTTACACAACAACTTAGGCAGCAGAATTTTGAAAGGGTTGTTGCCAGCCTTAGGGAACCTGTAATAAGAAAAAGAACCAGAGATCCTGTAGAGGTTTTAGAGATATTCTCGAAATTTTATGAAAATTTGTCTGAAGCAGAGAAATGTAGAAATCAAGAAAGATACAAATGGAAATATTAATGGAAGACTTAATTATGCCAGTGTTGGCAGTAGATGAGACTCAGCAACTAACAATTAAGGTAGGAAGTGATGAGATAAAAACAGTAACTTATAATCAATCTTCAGGAAAGTCTCCAGGAACAGATAGTATGTAGATGTTTGGATGTTAGGAGGGAAGAAAGTGATAACGATTTGGAAGATTTTGTTTAACAATATTTTAAAAGTAAGGAGAAGCACAAACATCTTGGAAGATAGCTGTGGCAGCTGTATTAACCAAAGATGGCAAAGACCATTCAGACCCAGCTTCATATAGACCCATTTCAATTTGAAAACACAATTGTAAAGCATGTATACCTATACTAGCTAAAAGAATGGCTGAGCTGTTGCCAAAATTGATAGATCTGGGTCAGTGTGTTTTTTGTGCACAAGAGGCAAATATCTGACAAAATTAATAGAACAGTGATCCAGAGGGAAGGAGAATATAAAAAATACCTCTGTTGTTGGGTTTTGATGCAGAGTAAGCTAGGATTTTTAGCGTAGGACATTGGAAGCATTTGCAATCCCTGAAACAGTAATATGGTTAATTAGAAGGATATATGAAGGATCAGAGGCAAGAATTAAAGTTGGAATGTCCCTCTCAGATAAGCTCTATTTAAATAAAGGAGCAAGGTGGGGATGTCCTCTTTCCCTTTCTTATTTGCTTTATATTTAAGGCACTGGCAAAGAAAATAAAGTTCTCAGATATACAAGGATATAATTGGTGTGGTAATCAAGAAAGTTGGCTTTATTTGCAGATGATATTATTTTGTACCTTATAAATACAGAAAAGGGACAAATTGCACTGTTGTGGAACATTTTCAGACAATTTCAAGTCTTTTGGGGATATAAAATTGATGAAGATAAAACAAAGGCTATAGCTGTAAATTATGTAGTCACACACAAATTGGTTCAGCAGTGTATTTGTGGGGACATGATAAAGATGTAGTATTCAGGAGTATGGATTAAAAAGGCTTTTGTTATGGCAGCTAAGCATATGTGGGACGAGACTAAAAAGATAATACAAAAACTGAGAAACTGGCAACTTATTGGGTGGAATTTATGGATATAGATAGCAAAATACAAACAGTGAAAACGTTTGTAGTTCTTTTATTCTTATATATGGGTCAGGCATACTTTTATTAACTAGAGGAGAAGTTGTGGACTATAATTAATAAAGAATTGAATGAATTTATCTGGGAGGGAAAGAGGGCCAGAGTTAAATGGAATAATTGATCCTTCCAGTAGAACCAAGGTAGTTTTGGTGCATCAGATTGGAAAGGATATTTTAGTGCTACATAGTTAAGGCTTATATACATAACGGAGACAGAAGGTTACAATTTAAAGTGGAAAGGGATGATGATGAAGCATGGATGATGCTCAAAAAGTAGAGAGAGAGAGAGAGTGAGTGAGATTTTGGATGCAGATCATTAAGGAGAATAACAACTGTACAGAATATTATATTCATAAAGTACCAGGAAATATTCTAAGAACTAAGCCAATACAAGAATGGAGAAAGGAGATTTTGCCAATAGGGATGACTGCAAACAGAGATACAGAAAATAGGCAAGAAGGAGATGGAATTTACTGGAGAAACCTGGCAAAGGAACCAAGATATTGAGGGCAAATAACTCAAGCAGGGAAGGTAATAGAGTGAGATGATGAGGCCAAGAAGATGGATTACAGGCTAGAGACTGCCTTTTCTTCCATGGCTTGACCTCAAAAAAGTGATAGGGGAATTTTTAGTGAAACGCTTACTCTGTTAGAGTTAGTTGAATCTGGAAGAGAAGCAGCTGTTAAAAGTGGATAATGGGTAGGGCATATGACAATATTGTATGATAAGTTTAAGAATCAGTCAGAAGAGGTTAGAAAAGATCATTAAGAAAGAAAGATTGGAAAAGCAATTTACAATAAAAGAATTGGACGACATATGTGTGTCCCCCAAGTATGTAACCAAGTTCATATAGTTTTACGATCTTTGTTTGGAAGTGTTTGCGTAGGTATTTTTATACCCCAAGCAGACTTCAAACAGTTTTTCCTCAGGTGGATAGAAAATGTTGGAAGTATGATGGAAAGGAAAGCAGTAACTGGGAACATATGTTTTGGCAGTGTAATAAGATGGCAGATTTTAAAAATTCCCTACAGAGTTCTCTATCAGAACTATTGGGTAAACAAATGACTGTAAGTAAGGACATTTTTTTTTGAGCTGGGATACAGGATCTGAATTGCCTAGACATAGTCAGGCCTTATTAAGTTTAATTCTGTTGGCTGTCAAAAAAGCACTTACTAGAAAATAAATATCGGAGTCTACACCAACTGTATATGAAGTGTTGGATATTATAAAAGAGTTAAAATAATTAGAAGAAGGATCTTTGAAAAAGAGAAGGACCAAATTTACATAAAAGTAAATAGAAACTGTGGGATCAATAGATGCATAATAATGATCAGAAGTAGGAGGAAGAGTGAGGTTTAAGGGAAGATGGGAATTCAGCAATTGTTTAAATGTTGGACTTATGATCGTACCAAATAAAATATATGTGAAGTATATTGTATTAAAATGTTAAAAATGTTAAATGTTTCTGTTAATATAGGTTTGTTTTGTCTTAAGTGATAATTTTATGAAGGTGTTTAAAAATAGCTACATTTGACAACACATACAAGTAGCAGCCTGCTATGGATGGGACAATGTAAGCAGACTAATGATAGCAACGTGTTTTAAGTATAGCTAGAGCAGAATCTGAGGTAAAATTAAGACTGATAATATAGATTAGTGGTGGCTTAGCAGTGATGGGTGCAGCCATTTTTAGAAAGTTGGAATTTATTTCATTTTGAACAGCAGCGGTTTTATTTGGCACATTTCCATAGGACTTTTCTGTTTTACTTTAGACAGTTCTGAAGTAAAAAGTTATTCCAAAGAGCCTATTAAAATGTACTGAGTAGGATGAGCTAAAGATTTAGAAGAGAGCTATGCACATGATGTATACTTCCTATGTTGATTGAGGAAATGAACATCATTGTATTGGAGGAGAAAATTAAAGTTGTGTAAAGAACCTTGTTTGGAATAATGGGAGTCAATAATGTCTTTGATTATTTTCTAGAATCCTCTTGTATGTGAAGTCACCAGTGATTCTTGTAAGTAAAGCCATTTTAATTTCTCCAGATATTTTGGGTTTCTGATGCTATGGATCCCATTACTAAGTCAAAGTATGATTAAAGTTCATGGAATTAGTATTGTTTCAATCTTTGACGTCAGCCAGAAGTACTCTTTGCAGCACCCGCAATGTGCCCAGTAATGACTCCTCCTGCAGTTCATATACTGTTACATGTGTCAGTAACATATCTAAATACGATTATAGTTTTTTATTTTTTTTTTATAAGACTCATTGCTCCTACTACTATTGGAACTGTCTGGGTATCTTTCTTCCACATTGCTCTGGTTTCTGCCTGTAAATCTTGATATTTTATGACTTTGTGTCTCTCTGTACGCAAGACACTATAGTCACTGGGTGTAGCAATTTCAATGATCAATGCTACTTTTGTCTTTTTTTCATGGACCACTATATCTGCTTTACTTGCATCTGTCTTTTGAACTGTTGATAATGGGGGAGTCCATGTGATGTAGACTTCATCATTTTCTGTTATGCTCTGTGGCTCATCAGTGTTTTTCATGTACTTCAGTATTGTAATGTTTGCACAATCCCCAGTGCAACAGTCTTGCGACAGTCGTTCTGCCATTAGTATGTCACAACCAGCAACAAGGTGTTTCCAATTCTGATGTACAAAACCTACATTTGTCTGTTTCTCCCACATGTTCAATGGGCTTTGTAAACCAACATGTACTCAGTCCACTATCTTGGGCCACCAATATTAACCTTTCATCCTTTGGTTTGAATTTGCCTGTCCATAACCATTCCTGTGTTCGATCCTGATCAACATGAGATTTTTCCAGGAGTTTTCTATACTTGCAACTGTAATTATGCATTTTTCACTTTTCTTGCCTTCTCATCTGATCCTTCATCTTATATTCTTTCTTTTGTCTTTCGGCACATTCAGTTGCTGCCTGATTTTTATCTACTTCTGGTTTGATTTCCATTCCTGCTTGACGCCAGTGTGCTTCTGCTAGACTAAGAACGGAAGTCATCTTAGATTTATTCTCCTCATGTTAGAAAACTTTTACTATGTTTGGGTCTTATGAGGTCAGCAGATATGTATGCAGTCCTACGATTGTAGATAAGGAGGCCCATACCGCCTTCGGAATGGAGAATATATAATCTCTCTGCACTGATTTTTATAAATCATTTGATGAGCATGAAGCATCCTTCTTGTTTTCCTGTTTAATCTATCCATCACCATTTGGGGCAAGTCAGTCAGTCCAAAACTGTAAGTTAGGACAGGAAGAACAAACTGGTTTATAACTTGAACTTTGTTCCTAGATGTCAACACTGTTTTCAGGATTAATTTAGTCTTCTAAAATATTCATTACTGAGTTTTATTAACATTTGTCCATGGTTTATTGTTGATCCTTCATCAGTTCCCAAATATTTATACACTCCCTTTTACTCAAGTTCTTTTACATCACATTCTTGTCCCAAACTGATGTTTTCTAGGTGCTGCAGCTTTCCTGCTTTAAATATTGCTTTTGTTGATTTGATTGCTGACCTATGGTCTATTTTAACTATTCAGTATTCATAAAGAAAAAATTGTTTGTATGCTTCCAGTTTTGCCATATGGTCCCGCTTTTTCTAAGCGTGTTTTGAGTGTATACATTAACAAAAGACATTTACTATTTCTGCAACAATGCAATTTTTGTGGGAAGATATTAATTTGTATCTTACTATAAATATGTAGGAACTGCCATGTTGGGAGAAGAACAGGCTCCATTCAGAAGTCAAAAATAAAGCCTTTGAGGCAGAGTTGTTTTTGACTAATGGAAATGAGCTTTTTTATTTTATTTGACATTTATTTACCAGGAAAGTCCGATTGGGTATGTGCCCATTTTCACGGAGGCCCGGGGAGAAAAGCTCCAGAGAACATTTTATGCAGATTACAAATTGACATTGGTTACAAAGACTAAGACAGTATCACAGAAGTACAATTTGTGGATACAATAAAATAAGCAATATGGTTAGAACACTGTGTGTACCTGAACATGATAAGACAATATCACAGGACTACAGTTTGTAGATACAATAAAAAGAAACAATCACGTTCCAACACACTATATTCATGATACATGAGAATTCCTAATATATATGATTCATGGGTTCCACTTCATATCATTGAATTTCATTTCATTTCATCGAATTTCAAAACATCGAGACCAAATCGTCGAAAACCCATATCATCAAATCTCAAATCATTGAAAACTAGAAAGCAACTAGAAATAACATCCCAGACACTGTTTACTACATTTATGCAGGGGGGGGCAACTATGTATAAGCTTATTTTGTGAAGCTGGAGTATAGGTTAGGGGTGGGGTAGAGTAAAGTTGGGACCTGGGTCAGAGTGGATGTCACCACAGTGCTGAACAAAATTGTAGAATGTACAGGAAAGATAGGATTTAATTTTGGTCAGAGTGCCAGTATATTTCTTGTTGAGCAAGTATAGATGTGATAGAAACTGTTTAGGTTTAAAGATTAATTTATTGTCCATGTGAAATAGATGAGGAGTGATAGGTAGGGAGTAGTGATGTGTGACATGGGAGAAAGAAGTAGTGTCTGTGGGAGCTCTTAGTTTAGGTGGAATAGGTACTAGATTGATGAAAGAGACGAGAAGAGAAAAGCATTACAGTTAGGAGAGTAAGGGGAATCGTACTGTACTGGAAGGAAAATAAAAGGTTGAAAAGAGAGCGAGTAATAGTAAATTATATAGGTATAATGTTAAGATGAGGAGGCTTGAGGGAGTTAAATCAGAAATAATGCCTTGGTGGACAATTGGAAGGGGTGTAGAAGAGATGTTCTTCATCTCACATTGCTGCAGTCCTTACATATGGGTAGTCCGCTGTCCTCGGTCGGCCCGAATACCAAAGTATTAGGCTGACGTCGGTCATGGGCGCTCAGATCTGACATCAGAGCGTCAGGGTATAAAAGCGCATGACCGACGTCATATCCTCAGTCTTTTTTGCCGCATGGTCCGATGCAGAAGCAGCTTTGCAAGTGCCGTTCGGCGTTCTGAAATTTTCGTATTCTGAGTTTCAGACCGAAACCAAGTTGGGCTAAGTACCCCGTTGGGGAATATTTTTGTTTTTTCTTGCCTCAGTTAATTCCGGATGTCAGAAAAAGTGAATAATTGTATTTCTTGTGGGAAACAGATACCGCATAGGGATTATCACTCTCTTTGCATTCCTTGTTTGGGACGGACCACGACGTAGTCGGGTGTCGGTTTTGTGCTAGGTTTAATAAGCGCACTATAAAAAGAAGGTTAGATTGTGCTAGGTTAGTCTTTGGTAAGCGGTGTAATTATAATATGCCGTCGGATCCTCCGACGCCTGCTTCCACGAAGAAGCGCAAAGACAAATCCTTGAAACCTAGACAGGTTGATTCGTCCGTTTCGGACGCCGGTCCTGCAGAAGCTACAGTGGAGCAGGTGGATCCGGCTGAAGTTTCTGTTGAGTCTCAGGGGGAAACTTTGATTTTGCAGGATGTGGCCTCACAGGAGTCAGGTCAAGCTGAAGGGGCCTCTCAGGTTACTGTTCTCCCTTCTATGCCTAAGGTGGTTAGGCCTTCTGCTTCTATTTCTAAGGCTTTTTCTAAGGGCAGGTCTGTTTTGCCTTCCTCTGGTGTCCCTCCAGGTACTTCAGGGTCTGTGCCTAAAAAGCACATGCTTAAAATGGCAGAAGATTTGATTACTTTAATTAGAGGTTCTATGCCCCCTCCTGATAAGAGGCCCAGGGTGGAGCCAGAGTTGGAAAGTTTGGATCAGGCCTCAGACGACTCAGACTCTTCTGCTGAAGATATTCAAGATTTTCCCCCTTATTCGGATTCTGATGCAGAGGATTCCACTCCTTCTGCTTCTCCTCCAGAGGATTTTTCGTTTTCAGAAACTCTGCATTCCATGAGGGAGCATTTTAAGTGGGAAGGACAGGATTTCTCTGATTCACGAAGAGGCTTAGGGAATTCTTGTTTTACCACAACATAGACCCTTGGCTATACCTCCTGTTTTGGATGTTGTTCAAGATGTTTTCGAGGCTTCCCTTAATCCAGATTCTTTGCCTCCTGCACCAGTTAAACCGGACAGGTATTACAGGGTGCCTGAGGCTCATAAATATCTGTATAAGAGTCCTAGGGTGGACCCAGAAACTATTAGTCAGGGGCCTAAGGGTGTTAGAGCTTCTGTTGTAAAGAATCCGGTTCCTCTAGATAAGGAAGCTAGAGCTTTGGATAGATGGGGTAAGAAGGTGTATACCTCTTCTACTTTAGCAATGAGGGCTTTAAATTGCCAGTTTCATATGTTGAAGTATCAGAATTTCCTCCTTTCTCAGCTAAAATCTAAAGTGGATGCTTTGGCAGAGGGCATAGAGTGTAAAGAATTGCAGGATTTAGTACATGTCTCTGAACAGGTGGGTAAGCATTCTTTGCAGTGTGGTTTTGATGCTGTACAGGCCTCTTCTAGGGTGGCTGCCACTGGATCAGTTCTTCGTAGGCACGCCTGGCTTAAGGATCAGAATTTGTCCGAGCATGTTAAAACTAGAATTCTGGATGCCCCTTTACAGTCTGAAGTTTTCTTTGGTCCCCCTGTGGAGTCGGTTTTGAAGAAAATGGAAGACAAGGCTAAGTCTATGCAGACTGTTAAAGATTTTTGCAGGTGCAACCTCCAAAGTTTAGTAGAAATTGGCCTACTAAGGGTGGACCTACCCTTCTTCTGATTCTCAGTCTAGGGGTAGATCTAGACGTGGCAGGGGCAGAGCTCACAGTACATTCAGGCCTAGAACTTGGAGTTCACCTGCACAATCTGCAGGTGAGGGCAGGGGCCAGTCCTTTCGTAAACAGGCCCAATGACCTGCATTTTCAGCTGCCAGATTCTTCTTCCCTGGCAGCTCCTTTGGGAGGAAGATTAGCACTCTTCAAGCAAAACTGGCTTTTAGTCACCCAGGACAAATGGATATTGGACATTATAAACCGAGGCTACAAGTTCTATTTCCACACATTGCCTCCTTTCAAAGGCATGCCAGACGTTCCTCCTCGGCAAAGGATAGAGGCTCACAAGCAGATTTCTTTACTTCTTCAAATAGGAGCTATACAGCCAGTTCCTCTGTCAGAAGTGGGACTAGGATTTTATTCTCGCCTGTTTCTAGTACCAAAGAAAGGGAACACGTGGAGACCAATTTTGGATTTATCTATCCTCAACACTTATCTGGACATTCCAAAGTTCAAAATGCTGACGTTACAACAGCTTTTACCTCTGTTGGGAAAAGATCAGTGGATGGTAACTCTGGATCTCAAAGAGGCTTATCTTCATGTTCCTATCAGGCCCAGTTGCAGGAGGTACCTGCGTTTGGCTGGAAATTTACATTATCAGTTCTCTGCATTGCCCTTTGGCTTATCTACTGCGCCCAGAGTGTTCACAAAGGTTCTGGCTCCAGTGATAGCCTTTTTCAGGTTAAAAGGAATACAGATTTATCCTTATTTGGACGATTGCCTGATTATTGCACAACACAAAGACGAACTTCTGCATCATCTACAGTATGTGATGGTAGTGTTAAGATGCCTAGGGTATTCTGTGAACGAAACAAAGTCCAGTCTAGTACCCTCTCAGGACATGTGCTTTCTGGGTGTGAGACTGAATACAGCTTCCCAGATGGCCTTCTGACCCCGGACAAACAAAGAAGCCTTTCTCTTTATTTCCATCAAATGTCTCTACAGTCCAGGCTGACTGCAAGGACAGTCCTTCAAGCCTTGGGGTTCATGGCATCTTGTATTCTGGTGCTTCCCAATGCCAAACTGCATATGAGGAAGCTTCAATGGTATCTCAAATGTATGGACACAACACTGCCAAGATCTAGACACTGTCATTCAGATAATACCTTGCATTCAGAAAGAATTTTTGTGGTGGACTCAGGAATGTCACCTAAACAAGGGACTCTCTGTGACCCGACCAGAGGCGAGTCAGATTCTAACGACAGATGCCTCGGACAAGGCTTGGGGAGCACACCTCAATGGAAAATGGGTGCAAGACACGTGGCCTGTCAGACTTCAACATTTGCATATCAACTTGAAGGAGATGTTAGCAGTCCAATTTGCATTGATGGCTTTCAAGGATTTACTTCACCCAGGACAGGTGTTGATTCAAACAGACAACACTACTGTCATGTGGTACATCAACAAGCAAGGGGGAACCCATTCGTACCCTCTTTGCAGGCAAGCGATGATTTTGTGGGAGACTGCTCTCAGTTTACACCTCAATCTTTAGGCAAGGTTTCTACCAGGAGCACAGAACTCCTTAGCGGATGTGTTGAGCAGACAAATTGTGGATCCTCACGAGTGGAAACTGGATCCTCATGTGTTTCAAAAGTTGACAGTGTTATGGGGGACTCCAGACATAGATCTGTTCGCTTCTCCACTTACCAGTTGCCAAAGTTTTGCACAAAAATGTTTCATCCCACAGCTTGGAAGGTGGATGCTCTATCATTCAGTTGGAGCAATCTTCATGTCTATGCCTTTCCACCTCTGCCTCTCATTCCCAAGGTACTCCTGAAGGCCAGAATAGACAAGCCATCCATGATTCTGATAGCGCTGGATTGGCCTCAACAGCACTGGTACCCACTACTGAGGAGTTTGGTACGGGAGCCTCCATGGCCTCTGCCTTTGATTCCGCATCTTTTGTCTCAGGAGGGCAATCACTTCCTCAATGTCAAGATTCAGTCTCTGCATCTCACAGCCTGGCATATTCTGTTTTAGACCCTGGAGGGTCTCAGCTTCCACAACAAGTTTTGAATGTTATTTTGGAGGCCAGAAGGCCTAGTACAAGGAAAGTTTACGCTGATAAATGGAGGAGATTTTTTCTTTGGAGCAAAGCGAAGGACTTTGATGTTTCCAAGCCTGATTTAAGTGTTTCTCTTCAATATCTTACTGAGTTATTGGACAAGGGTTTGTCTTTCTCCTCGATAAAGGTTCATGCTGCAGCCATTTCTGCTCACTATGACTGTGACCCTCCTTTATTTTCCCATCCTTTGTTTAAGCAATTTCTTAGAGGGCAAAGAACATAAGACCCCCACGTAGAGCTCCTACTCCTGCTTGGGATCTCAATTTTATGTTGGAAAAGCTTACTCTACAACCTTTTGAGCCTGCAGCTACTGCCGAGTTAAAGTATTTATCATGGAAGACTGCTTTTTTGTTGGCCATTACCTCTGCAAGAAGGGTTTCTGAATTACAGGCCCTTATGGCAGTGGAACCTTTCCTGATTTTTCATAAGGATAGGGTGTCTTTGCGTACTAATCCTTCCTTTATGCCTAAAGTGGTTTCTAGTGTGGCCTTGAACCAAACTATTCATTTGCCTACTTTTATGCAAACCCTCAAAATAAAGGGGAGAAGATTTTGCATACTTTGGATATTCACAGGCAGTTACGTTATTATTTGAGCAGAACCAAGGGGTTCAGGCAGTCTCAGCAGTTGTTTGTTTCTTTTGCTTTGGGTTCTCAGGGAAAACCTGTTTCAAAACAAACTATTTCTAAATGGATTGGGTTTTGTATTTCTTTCTGTTATTCCCATCATGGTAAGGAGATTCCGGCTGGAATCAGACCTCATTCCACTAGAGCTACTGCCACTTCTACTGCCTTTCTAAGGGGGGTAGCTACAAAGATATTTTGGAAGCAGCCACTTGGAGTTCAGTACATACTTTTTCCAAGCATTACCACCTTCCTCTTTATTCTAAGTCTAGGGCTGGATTTGGCACTGCAATATTACAGGGCATTTTAGCAGCCCCTAATGCTTTATGATTTTGCCATCCTCCCTTTACCTCTGCTTTGGGATTCTACCCATATGTAAGGACTGCAGCAATGTGAGATGAAGAACATAGTACAGTTTTGTACCTACCATAAATGTAGATGTTCGAAGATCCACATTGCTGCAGTCCAATTTACCCTCCCTCCTTCCCCTCTGTAGTTTGGCATGCTTATATGGTTTGGGTGATGGTTGTTGTTGGGCATGTTTTTGGGAGGTATCCTGTTTTTGGGCTGTGGCCTTTCTTTTTAGGGCCTTCTGACATCTGGGGCAAGAAAAGACTGAGGATATGACGTCGGTCATGCGCTTTTATACCCTGACGCTCTGATGTCAGATCTGAGCGCCATGACCGGCGTCAGCCTAATACTTTGGTATTCGGGCCGACCGAGGACAGCGGACTACCCATATGTAAGGACTGCAGCAATGTGGATCTTCGAACATCTACATTTATGGTAGGTACAAAACTGTACTTTTCTGTAAGTGAGGGAAAGAGAGTAGTAAGTTGATAAGGATGAATGTTTGATAGCTATAGTAATGAGTTGATTGGTTAAGCATACAAAGGGTATGGGTGGAGCTAACAGAGGAAGGGGTGTGGCATGTATAGGTTTAAATTTTCAATGTAATGGGGGTGGGCAGGATTTGTGGGTAGGTGAGATGTGGAGGTACGGCAGTGGAGCGAAGTGAGCCCAAGCAAAGCTAGGGCGAATGGAGCAGTTTGAAACCCCAAAGACAAAGAATCACCAGGTAAATCCCCCAGAAAAACTGTCAGCGAAGCAGCAATACACAGCTAGCTTAAATACTTAAAATAGGGTCAATTCCAGTATTGGGAGCACAGTTAAAGGGAGAGAGCTTAGGCACACAGCATTCGATGACCTAAACTAAACATCATACTTTACATGCATGTATTCTATGCACAGTTCTTTTACTAACTGCCATGATTACCTTATTAACTAATTTCATCTGTGAGGGGTGTAGCCACACATGTGGAAATGTGCACACTATACAGATTATAAAACGTAATAGAGCTATATCAGAGCTACTATACCAGCAAATAACACAGCATACAGTATTGTTGATTATTAGAAAAGAGTTAATAAAGACTTTATTTTTGTTTTATCATATCTAGTGAGGAATTTCAGGTTTTAGAGTGAGTTTTCAGGTGCGCAGAGTCCACAAGTGGTAAAGACCATCCAGGGGCCACCTTGCCGTTTACAAATGAGGGGGATAGCAGGGCTCTTCATCCTTGTATTTCCTAATGCCGCATAGCAAGTCCTGTTAATTTTTATCAAACATACAGTCAGTACTACCCTTTACTATCCTCAGCACCATGTTTTACTGTTGTAGGGTAAAAACTTGCTCAAGTAGCCCCTCCGAGTCCCAGTGTGACTTGTACAATCAGCTATGCTTTTATTTCTGTATTCTACACAAGGAGCAGGTCCATAAAGATGATGACTAAAGCAAGGAGGGACACCCAACTATCAGCTGCTCAACCTTTTAAGGAATATCCAAGTGGAGAATGGACATTAATCACTTATGGTATTTGGGTTGCACTGTATTTATACATCTCTAAGGAACATTGATGGTGATGGCATCTAAAAATAGAATGCTTACCAAACTGGATTTTGTAGATGGTTTCTTGGTATTGTGGCATAGTAGTTTCTTCGTAAGTCCCACCTCCCCTCAAACTGCATATATTTGTAACAAGTTGGACTGGTAATTGTATATCTCTCTAGCCCACAGGTTGCCAGCCTCCATTTACTGGTATGCCTGTATATAGTATAGTAGAATGGACCAAGAGCTGCCACTGCTTCTCACAATAGTTTGCTTTGCTTATGAAGATGGTCCTGTCCTCTTCTGCATGCAGACATCATACCTAGGGTCTGACTGAATGAGGCATGGTTACTCAGAGAAGGCCCTCTCTGGACAAGGAAACAGAAGGATCTTCTGACCTACATGTCTCTCAACCCAGATTCTAATGCTCACCATTCTGATCTACTCAAGAGCCATCTAGTAGCATGCCCTGCCAACATTTCAACCCCAGCACTCTACCTAGTCCTTCTGTAAGAAAGGCAAGCAGGCAGGCTCCTCGCCATTCCTTCCCCTTCCCTTGCCAGCTTCAATTTTCATTGTTCAGTATCGGTGTGTCTTTGGCATAGTCAAAACATTACTTTTTTATGCCACGGAGCTGGCACAAGATCGTATATTAGGCCTTTTGGAGTTATTATTAATTTGTGAAATGCCTTAGTCTAAGTATGTGGTTATAACAGGAATATTATTTAGACTGTCTAACCAGACAAAATCAAAGTCACACAGAAGTACAAAGTATATTTGTACTGTGTATAGAGTACAGTAGAATCTTTGAATAGAAGATGGAGGTGGAATGAAGGTTATGGCAACAAATAGTTTGGTCTTTCCACCAAAACTGTTTCCTCCTGTAATGAACTACTTAAGGCTATCAATTAATATGGCTTTTTTAGCTAAAGTGAAGCATAAAAAAATTGGGGTAAGAAGTATGGCACCACCTTCTACCTTTGGCCCTATTACGTTATCTAGGAAAGTAATATGTTAAATTAAAAAATAAAATATTATCATACAATTTTTGTATGAGGATAGAAGAGCAACAAATGTGACTTTAGCACATAGTGCACAGTACAGAGTAGGTCAATATGAACAAGTTACACTGCACCATGAACATCATGTGTAAGCCTTCCTTGAATAGTAATGTGCAGTGATACTTTCTCTCTGTAGGAATATTACTTGCAGTCATCCTTTATTCCAAGCAGGTGTAAGCCATTTGTGTCAGTGTCAGCTCTGAACTCCTTTAGGATATGACACTTCAGCTGCTGCCTGCTTTTATTTACATATTACACATCACACACACTACTGCCTGTGCTTGCCATTTCTGTTGGCCACATGTATGCTCCCTTCATCTGTCTCAGGGTTTTACAAAATTGGGGGCATCTGCACTATAGTGAAGAACCATTTACAGGCCTGCCTGTCCAACTTTTTCTCACTCATTCTGTCTCTCTGTCTAAGCTAAGGTCGTCTTATGTAATGAACTAAAACACACCTTGTTTTTGAATAGCCAATCAGACCTGCAGTAGGAATGTGGTGCATCATAATCTATTTTTGTACAGTCTTAAATATTTGTATGCCGATGTGTATACTGTGCCTTTCCATGCACATTTCCCAAAGTATCAGTATCTATTTCCTAAAACTAGTATTTCAAATTTCTCTGATTCAAATGGTAATGAATGGTCAAACTTTAGAGGATATAAACTCTACATATCAATAGTGAAAGTGAAAAGCATAAGATGTACTTGCTTCACTCAAGTGGCCTTTATCTACTGAATATTCTAAACCTGGTTGTTGCATTTTATTTATGATTTTAATATTGCTTCCCTTGTTCATTTTATTCCATCTTTTGACAATTGCTGTAAATGTGCTAGTAGTATAGCACTTTGTTACAACTCTAGTCTTTCTTGCTTGTTCTCAGAAATATGTATCACATATTTGTGTGCACAGATACATTGTTGTTGTTAAAATCAAACAGGTGAAATATTTTCTGTTGCCTTTATTGACCTCCCTCTTAATTTTCATGGGTTTACTGTTAAAGAAAGTTGTAGTATTAAAACAGAGCTTGTCTTTCCGAGTGATTTTTATGATGGGTGGAAATTTGAATGGAATGCCTATAGTTATCCTTCTGTACAATTTTGTGGCTGTCACAGTCAGCCATCCTCAATAAGAGAATAAACAAGCCCTCATGTTATAAGAATATGCTTCACTCTATATTAACTTCTACTGTAAACAGTATTTCTGAGCTTAACACATTGTCTGATTCAAAAAAAAAAAAATCTTGCTTTTTTCCCACTTTTCTGAGAGTTAAAAAAGTTCAGTTACAGGCTTGCTGTTCCTGAACTGTTTGAAAGTTTCTGTGAGGCCATTTTTGCTTGGGCTGAAGGAGGGTCTCTGTGTTCATCAGTGGCAGTGACTAACATTGAGCAGCTTCCCTGCCCCCCGGAGAGGTGGTTACTGACTTGAAACTGTAGTTTTATTGGCCACTAGGGGTCATTTCCATAACTCCTTCATCTTCCTCTCTTAAAACCTAGTTGCCTCGTGGTTTGAGCGTCTTTTCAGGCTTGTTGGCTGTTGGTGAAGCACCCTCCAAGAGGAAAAACCGCTGAGAGAAGAAGGAGCCACTTTTGAGATTTTAAGTATTTTTTCTCTGTTTATTTGCTAAGTTTTTCTGCATAGCTGCCTAGCTTGAGCATTTTCTGGCTTGTTAAACTTGATTTCTGTATTAGTAGCTGTATTTAGAGCACAACCAAAAGCTGTTTGCTGAATTTCCTGTTTGCACTTAATTTTAAATCGGTTTTTTCTTAAAACTTGCATATTTTCTGTCCTTGACCTAGCACTCTTGTGTGGGGTCATTTACTGCACTGTTATAACTTGATATTACTTGTGAACCTCTGCTATATCTGTAAAAAACAAAACAAAAAAAATCTTGCTTTTTCCCACTTTTCTGAGAGTTAAAAAAGTTCAGTTACAGGCTTGCTGTTCCTGAACTGTTTGAAAGTTTCTGTGAGGCCATTTTTGCTTGGGCTGATGGAGGGTCTCTGTGTTCATCAGTGGCAGTGACTAACATTGAGCAGCTTCCCTGCCCCGGAGAGGTGGTTACTGACTTGAAACTGTAGTTTTATTGGCCACTAGGGGTCATTTCCATAACTCCTTCATCTTCCTCTCTTAAAACCTAGTTGCCTCGTGGTTTGAGCGTCTTTTCAGGCTTGTTGGCTGTTGGTGAAGCACCCTCCAAGAGGAAAAAACGCTGAGAGAAGAAGGGAGCCACTTTTGAGATTTTAAGTATTTTTCTCTGTTTATTTGCTAAGTTTTTCTGCATAGCTGCCTAGCTTGAGCATTTTCTGGCTTGTTAAACTTGATTTCTGTATTAGTAACTGTATTTAGAGCACAACCAAAAGCTGTTTGCTGAATTTCCTGTTTGCACTTAATTTTAAATCGTTTTTTTTCTTAAAACTTGCATATTTTCTGTCCTTGACCTAGCACTCTTGTGTGGGGTCATTTACTGCACTGTTATAACTTGATATTACTTGTGAACCTCTGCTATCTCTGTAAAATACAAAACAAAAAAAAATCTTGCTTTTTTCCCACTTTTCTGAGAGTTAAAAAAGTTCAGTTACAGGCTTGCTGTTCCTGAACTGTTTGAAAGTTTCTGTGAGGCCATTTTTGCTTGGGCTGAAGGAGGGTCTCTGTGTTCATCAGTGGCAGTGACTAACATTGAGCAGCTTCCTGCCCCGGAGAGGTGGTTACTGACTTGAAACTGTAGTTTTATTGGCCACTAGGGTCATTTCCATAACTCCTTCATTTGTCCTCAGAGGAGTGGTTTAAGGCAGTAACGTGTAGTTTATTGGCCATTTTGGGTCATTTCCTGTCTTTTCCAGCCCCCTGCTATAAAGACGCTTTAGCGCCAAGATTAGCGATTTAGCCCGATTTAGCGGAGTTGCTACCGTTGCACACTAGGGCAGCAGCGGTTAAGCAGGTTTAAACTATTCGGGCTACCTAAAGTCCACTCTTCAAATTTTCCCTTAAAACTACCTTCCTCGAACTATACTACTGATCTAATCAGCTTATCCTATAATTAAAAGATCATCTCTACTTGACTCCAAGTAGACTATTCTCTATCTGTTAAACGTAGCACTTGCTCCTACAGTACTTATTACCTTGATACGGCACTCTTGTCATAGATAGTACCCCAAAAAGGCAACCCCCATTTCTCGGTCACCCACGTCCCCTGGAATCTTTTTTAAAGTTTTTTTTGTCTATTCCTTCTAGCATGTCGAGGGATCAGTTGCTAGTGTCCTCTCCTGCTCAGCTGGTGAACCTGGGAATATTGAGGCAATGTTACAATTGCCTCATGTACACAGACAACCCTCTCCTCCTCCCACAAAACACAAATACATGCGAGAGATGCAACTATACGGCCAAACTGGAGGCTGAGCTCTCTCAACATAGGACTGGCAAGACCAGTCAGGAGGAGAAGGTTACCACACACACTATAGACCCAGTCTCACATAGTACCATTACAACCTCAAATTATACACATAAACACACAAAGACATACTCGGAGGCTCTGATAAAAAATCTACCAAAACAGCAGAGGCCACCAAAGCAGACACCCAAACAACCACCACCTCAGAACACAACACCTGCAACACATAGACCTCACAGTCAGAGTGTCAAACAGTCACAGCCCTTAAGGCCAAACACAATGCCAGACACACTAGTCATTGGTGACTCCATAGTCAGACACACTGACGTCCGCTCACCAGACTGAGTAAGGAGAAGGTCACAGTAAGCTGCCTGTCGGGCGCTAGAATCCGCCACATAACGCAAGCACTCAGGTCTCTCAACAGCAGGTACAAATATGACTCAGTCATTGTCCACGCTGGTGTAAACGACCTGAGACGTACCTCCTTGGACTACATGAAAAGAGACATTGAGGAGCTCTCTGATTATGTAGCCCAGGCAGGTATGACCCTGACCTTGAGCAGTATCCTACCTTCACCAAGAATGATGCCACAATACAGAGATAAGATGATCAGCTTTAACAATTGGCTTAAACACTGGTGTCATTCAAAGGGGATCCAGTGTCTGTCTGCCTGGGATGACATGCTGGACAAGCCACTCTGCTTCGCAAGGGACGGCTTGCACCTGTCACCCCTGGGATTCCGGATATTGGCAAAGGCTCTTGCCACCCCATAGTGCCTTTTTAGGCAAGGCTCAAATTCTAAACCTACCACCCTAGAACATAAAAAAGGAAAAAAACTAAGGGTAATGCTGCTCAATGCCAGAAGTCTAAATCTCAAAATGCACGCACTCGAGGCCCTTCTCAGTATGGAGAACATCGATGTCTGTGCTGTGACAGAAACCTGGTTCAAGGCTCCTGAGAGCACCCCAGCTATCAGGTTTTACCTCATATCATGCGTTCCGGCCCCAAAATCTGGACAATACCAAGAAAGGACGGGGGGTATCCATATTCATCAAGGACACCCACACCTCAAGACTGGTGGCAACGCACGATGCATCGGAGACCATCCAGGTGCAATTAACCATAGGCAAGACTGCTCTGCAAATTGTAGCATGTTACAGGCCACCCTCACAAACTCAGGAACCTCACATGGCCTTCCTGAAAACACTAGAGGGGATAAATGTATCAGCAAACACCATCATACTAGGTGACTTCAATTACCCTAATATAGACTGGGAACACTACTCAAGCCCAAACACCCTAGCCCAAAAGTTCCTGGAATTCATAAACTCAAATGCCATGGAACAACTAGTCACCATCCCCACAAGAGGAGATAACATACTTGATCTCATCATCACGAACATGGGAGCACAATGTTCAACACCGGAGGTGTACCCTCACTGGTGAGATCAGACCACAAACTAATCTCGCTGGAGGTCCTCATCCCACCCCACCTGAAATAAAAAGACCACAGTAAAGAACTTCTCAAAAGCCGACTTCACACTTCTAAAGACTAGTGTGGTCTCCTTTAAGGCCCCCGAGCTGGCGGAAAACAGTACTCAAGCCGCTGAATCACTTATAAATGCCTTCTACCAGCACCTGCAGGACTGCATGGATAAGGCAATCCCAAGCAAAACAAAGACTCTTTGTACCAAAGGCAAGCGTCCAGTCTGGTGGACCCCAGCTATAAACAAACTCTACAACAAAAGGAGGAAGCTACTACAAGATAGAGCAAAATCCTTAAAAGGTAAGACACCCTTGATCACTATAAGTAAAAACTAAGAGCTCTCATAAAATCATCCAAAGCAAATTTCGAGAGAAAAATAGCTAAAGACTCAAAGACAATCATAAGGCCTTCTTTAGCTATGTTAGAAACCTGGGAGGAAACTCCCAGATATGCTCAGAGCTAGTTCAAAATGATGTGAAGATTACTGATCCTACAGACATTGCCAACATACTGGCTGACAGGTTCAGTGCAAACTTCTCCCCCCCCCAAAAGGAGAGATATCTATACCAAACGATTGCAGCCCCCCAAACATCTCCAGCGCCCAAGTGAGCACTGCTCTCTCCAAAGCAAAAAACACAGCATCCATGGGACCTGATGGTGTCCCCGGCTGTGTGCTCCATGAACTCAATGAGGAATTAAACCCACAGCTAGGACAGCTGTTTAATCAAAGTCTTACCTCTGGATACGCACTCCAGGGAGTGGCACACTGCAACTGTGGTACCACTTCACAAAGGCGGTGCCTCCACCGACCCTGGAAATTACCGGCCCATTAGCTTGACAAGCCTTATCTGCAAAGCCATGGAGAGGATCATAATGGACCTCATAAAGACATAGGGAATTTGCAGACTTTGGATCCAACCCAGTTTGGCTTTGTCAAAGGCAGATCATGCCTTTTAAACTTGGTTGACTTTTTCGAAACAGTCACCAAAGCCATTGATGAGGGAAAGGCTGTCCATACAGCCTACCTCGATCTGGCTAAGGCCTTCGATACAATACCCCACTCGGGTATCATTGAAAAACTCATCAGCTTAAATGTCAACCCATACATCACAAGATGGGTTGCAAACTGGCTGAGTGACAGAACCCACAGGGTCAGAGTTGCTGGCGCCATGTCAGACTCAAAGCCTGTCACAAGTGGTGTCCCACAGGGCTCAGTCCTGGGCCCACTCTTGTTTGGCATCTACTTTTCCGAAGTACAAGCAAACACAGGAGGGTTATGGCTGACAAAGTTTGCAGATGACTGCAAACTGGGCGCCATAGTAGAAAACACATCTGATACAGATATCCTTCAGAAGGGTCTCACAGAAGCGGATAACTGGTGCCAGAGCCACGGCCTAAAGTTAAATGCCAAAAATGCATAGTCATACCCTTCGGGAAAAACAAGGTTACCCCTAGCTACCAAATAGGTGGCAATCCACTGAGCACAGAAGAAGTTATCAGGGACCTGGGGACCCAGGTTGATAGTAGTCTGTCATTCGACACCCATGTAGCTAAAGTAGTTAGGAAGACCTTCTACATTGCCCACCTTATCATGAAGGGATTCTCATCTAGATCAAGGAGGTCATAGTCTCCCTTTACTCATCACTCATCAGACCAATGATTGAGTACAATGCCCCATTCGGAATGTATCTGACCCGACACTTGCAGCAGCTGGAGAGGCCCCAAAAGTTCCTCACCAAAAGGATAAAGGGTCTCAAAAATCTGTCCTATGCTGCCCGACTGAAAGAACTCCAGCTCTATTCAGTCGCTTACCGCTTGCTCAGAGGTGACCTTTGCCTAACATACAAGGCCATGTCAAACCCAGATTTGATGAATATGCTTCACCTCAAAAAATCTAGATCCATCAGAGCCACAAGGGCGGAGACTTAAACCTTGACACGGCTATTAATAGGACGTGCTGGAGGGATAGATTCATCACCCAAAGACTCCCTATGCTGTGGAACAAAATCCCGGTACATGTGAGGCAGAGCACCTCGCTGGCCTTGTTCAAGAGAAATCTTGACCAATGGATGGGAGATCACAGATATACCCCAGGGATTACCTCAGTGTCACTGCTCGACAGAGGCACAGCAAAATAATGGGTATAGTTCCCCATACTAAAGGGGTGG
Organism: Protopterus annectens; assembly: GCF_019279795.1. Taxonomy (NCBI): domain Eukaryota; kingdom Metazoa; phylum Chordata; order Ceratodontiformes; family Protopteridae; genus Protopterus; species Protopterus annectens. Next base: position 418,373,498 of record NC_056750.1, on the reverse strand, counting down.
CGTAAGCCACAAAACGATGGGCTAGGCTTGTAAATGCCCTCAGGCAGATAGCCTAGTATGAACCTATGAACCTATGAACCTATGAGAGCGCATTCTTTCATATGTACATTTTCTAGCAACTACAAAGTAATATTTCTTTTATTCTAGAAAAATAGGACATTTGATCCTGAATCTTTTATTAATGTCTTAGCTCCATCATATGGTCCTCATTTCATAAATTACATCTGGATGATGTTATGAGTTGTTTTAATTCTGTTCTTGTAAAAATACTGAATAACATGAGGCAACACAGCAGCGCAGCTGTAAACATTACATTCGTTTATTTCCTAGGTGGGACACCTTCTTTGTGAAGTCTGCACATCCCCCCTGTGTTTTTGTGGCGTTTTGCCAGCTGCTGTCTTTTCTTCCCACGTCCAAAAGATATGTTGCTGATTGAACTGATAATCCTCTGAATTACCTTTAGGTTGCATTTGATGTCCGAGTGAATCTGAGTATACATCCTGCAGTAGACAGACATTCAATTCAGGATGGTTATTCTCTCTCATTTGCCCTCATTTCTTACTGGGATATGGTCTGGCTGCACCATGACCTCCCTGAGTAGAATAAAGCAGGTATCTAAACCTGAATTAATGAGTAAATGGCATGACTCCTTCACATAAGTGACATTCCCACATGATCTCTGGTTAATGCTTTGGCTCCTCTGCATACGTGACATGTCTGTATGACTGATCTTCCCTTATTCTGTTTAATCTGTCTTCACATTAAGTCCACAGTGTCTCATAAGGACTGTCTTTAGCCATTCTGTCATCACTCCAGACTAATAACAGATCCTCTGTGTTGTCAAGATTCTGCTACTTTCTTTTGTAGATCATTGTCCTTTTAATCAACAAGAATAACATACCAACAATGTAAAACATTCTGAGATTGTATTCATTATATTCTTAGCTCAGATCATTCAGCCATGTCCTAATCTTCTCACAGCTTCCTCATAATCAAATAACCACTTGCTTTGCTTTGCTTTGCATTGCATTTTTAAGATTCTGTCTTGCAGTTTGCCCTCAACCAGCCATTGGCATGCAATACATATTCTGTTCATCACTGTTCTGTCTTCACTTTACATACCGTTTTGCCATTTCATTTTTTTAAATCCTTCATAAACTGAAACTTAAATTAGCCTTCAATGATAAAATACTCTTGCAATTTCTTTAATTTTCTCCTAAAATTATAGCTTATCCAATTGCATTCTTATAATTTGCTCAATAAAAATAGGTTTCTTATATGTTTGGAGGAAAAGATGCTCATTGTGCAATTGCACAAAGGATAGACTTCCAGAACTTTAAACAGTCTACTGTCCCTTTGTCCTTCTGTTACATTCTGTAGAATTTTGAAAAATGTATATTTTGACATTCTTCAGGCTCTGCTTTGCAGTTATTTTATTTCCAACCGTCACCATATTTTCAGAACTGGGCATTGAACAGACAGTGCTTTGTTTGATGCTCTTTAATTTCTTCATTTGTAGTTGAGCCTTCACTAAGTTCTTAAGATTGCTCTTCCTCTGCTTATCCAAATCAATTGATGTCAGCCATTAATGTCTTTTACAACTCCTAATCACTTACAGGCTTTCTTTAAGTGCATGTAGATTGTTCATGGTTCACGAGCTGTCACGAAGACAAGTCCCAGTCTGTTAAATGAGGTGATATCTACTATTCTCCAACAGCTGTTCTTGGTATACCACATGACAAATTATTTGGCCCACTACATTTTTTATTTTTTCAGTGTTGTGGCATTATGCTGTGGCAATCCTAGTCTAGTTCAGTATGTTGATGATTCATTCATCCTTCTTACTGCAGCCAATCACTTTAGTTCAAACAGAACTACAGCATCTCTACAATAAACTCCAGACCTTGTTAGGTTCTGATGATCTGTACGTTGACACTAGTAAAACTAAGTCCTTAAGCAAGTTCTCTTTTTCTGTTCTGAATGCTGGGCCTCACAGTGTTCATGTTCTTACTCTTGTTGAGAAACTAAATCTGACCTCTTCTAATAATTCTGTATCAGAACCTGACAGTTCTGCAGAATGTTTGCTCAGGTATCTGTAACAAGATCATATCTCATAAGCACATATTGACTGTTCTTTACATAGCCAAACATTTCTATTAAACGTTACAAAACTTTGTATTTTCACAGTGTATTTGCTTCCCTCATTCCTCTTTTTTTGCATGTCCTTATCAAACTCTGTTTGTATTTATCAAAAATGTGAAGAAGGAATCTATCCCTGTATCTTGCTTTGCAGTCATAAATGGGTGAAGGTTAATCTGCAGCTAACCATCATTCAAGAACATTAGCCCACTGATGTCTTTCCTATTTTAAACTTTGGCAAATGCTCTAAAATGGTACAAAACTGCAACGCATACTACCTCATGGTTACTTTGTAGCTGTTTCTGATTCCTTAAATTGATTGTGTGTGATGCTATTATCAAGTACTTGTTGGTAGGATGTGATGGAAGTTGCTTCTCTAAATAAGACAAGCACGAGAAAAATAAGATGTGAAGTTGTTCAATCTCGCCATTCATTCTTACAAATGGTTCGGCGCCAATCCCTCTGCTCCGAGTCGGACGCTTTCACAAGCTCGAAGTTTTTGAGTAGCTCGAGGCCAAGTCCCTATCCCATGATGCTCTCTGCCTCACCTCAGATCTAGTTTGCCTCTGCAGAAGATTGGAGGTCGAGAGTGGAGCTCAGGCCAGTATTTTTCATCCTTTATAGAATTTGTCTATATATTTCTAGAGTAATTGTTTAGAAATGTGTATTTTGCCATGGGTTATCAATAGACTAGTACTAGTCCTTTTCTTTATCCCTTTTTGAGGTAAATCTTCGTTTATAGAGCAGCTGCCCTTAGGCCTTTCATGGCCGCGTTTTACTTAGTCCCTAATCCCATTTACAGCGTCTATAACTGTAGCTTCTTAGTGCTCTAGTGTTTTTCTTTACACCTGTTGGTACCTTTTTCTGTAGATATTAGAATTGGGTGTTAGCCTAGCCAGGGTTCTTGTTTGTCTAGGCAGTTAACTGTTTGAATCTTTAACTGTTTACCTTAGGGTTTGGTATTAGCCTAGCCAGTGTGTTCGTTTGCCTATGCAGTTATATATATAGATATTCGGTTATTTCTTTGAATTATGGCTGATCATAAGGAAAAAGAGAGACAGAAGTCACGGTTTAAGAAATGCCCTAAATGTGGACAAAAAAATGTCAATTACTGATTCACATGTTATCTGTGTTATTGTCTGGGTGCAGTCCATCTGCAGGACTGCTCCATTTGTCATTTGTTCAGCAGCAGAGTCTTGTTAGAACGTAGGAGAAAGTTAGTGGATAGGGGGTTGTTAAACCTGATTTTCAGGATGCTCTTGATAAGGCTAACCAGACTTCTAAATCTTCAAAAGCTTCTTCGGAGCCTAAGTCTTCAGCTCCGAAATTGGCTGAGAAGGTGCGGTCACCGGTTCCACAGTCCTCGGAACCAAGCACCAAACTTGTTTTTTGGAGCTGGTCCCTGGTTTTGGAGCCGGTCTCCGAAAATTTGAAATCACCAATTTTACAGTTGGTGGCTTCATTTATCCCTTTGACTCATTCTTCGAGGAGCCTCTCCGATGAGGATGTGGACAGAGTGGTACAGAAGCTCCTCCAGAATCTGGCATTAGCCAAATTGTTGTCGGCTCCGGCCCAACCGGTCTCGGAGCTGAAGACTTTCTTACCTACTGTGTCTGCTCCTCCTCCGAGCCGAGCATGGCCTTCGGAGCCGGAGGAGATAGAACTGATGATTGTGGAACCCTCGGAGCCGAGGCCTGTTCCAGTGCCATCGGCTCCGTTGACTCAGGCTACTTCAATGCTGTTCAAGGAGTCTGGGAGCCGACACTGTCTGGTCGGCTCCGGGGGGGGGGGGGAGTCGAACCGATGGGTTGGTTCCGACCCTTTTGCTCGGAGCTTCGGCATGGATGAGCTCGGTTCCTTCCTCTGGGTCGAAGCCCACTGGTTCGGCGTTGGGGAAGTTACCATTTTCTTTGGAACCGGCTGATTCCTCACACCGGAGCAGTGGAGCCTTCAATGCCATGAGGAGAGTTATGTCTTCTAAGACACTCACTTCATCAGGGCCTACTTCCTCATCCCCAAAAATGCCACTTTCTACTTCTGCATCACAGGTCCCTTTAAAGCGTCGAGACCAAGAGCCTCAGGTAGCCCCATTGGGTGACGCATGTTCTACTGAGACCTCATCAGAAGCTCCAGCTGATGAGGTTCCCAGGAAGAAGCTTTGCAAGAGGAGGCATTTAGACTCCCCTCAGGGGTCTGTCACATCAGCCACTGTCTTAGAGGAGTCAGAAGGGTCCCCACGGTCCCCCTCAGAGGATATCTCTTTTGCTGATATCCTGGAGATCCTAAGACAGAGGGGTGGCTGGCAGTCCGTTAGCCCTACTGATGATGAGTCAGTGCTTCTGAAGGTCTTTAGGTCTCTACCCTCTACCTCCTGGGTGACGCCACCCTTCAATGAACTAATGGATTTAGCTGCTCGAAGGGCGTGGGAGTCTCCTGATACTGTGGAACCTGTCCCTTGGAGGCCCAACAAGTTTATTACATCACCACAGGACAAAATGTTTCTGACCAAAGGAGTGCTGGTTGATGCCATGGAGGTGGCAGCTGCCACTAAGAAAGAGATGTCTGAAACCTCTTCTACTGTCCATCCTCCTAATAGAGATTCCAGGATTATGGACAGGTATGGGAAACCCATTTTTAGTTCAGGGACTTTTGCTATACAATCGCTCAACTACTTGACACATTTTACCAGACTTCAGAGAGATCTCCTTAAAGAGCTTGGAGATGCTCTACAGAGTATTACAGCTGAGGGCGCTCCTGATAAGGTGACATCCCAGCTCAATACCCTTAATTCTATAGTTAACTCGTCCATGCGCCTCATTTCATATGCAGCTGATGGCATGAGTCAGGAGGCCCTCAGTAGGTGTGAACAAGATGGAAAGACTCTATCTGCCGTAGGAGTCCGTTTTTCCACCCCTACTAGACCTTACCCCAAAGGGCAACAGGGGGGAAAAATGTGGTTCCGCAAAGAGCCTTTCAGAGCACACAGAGAATCCCCCTCCAGGGACAGAGGAGGGGGCAATAATGGAAGACGCCATCCAGGCGGCAGAGGGGGTCCACAAATCCAGGGCGGCAGGGATCAGTTCTTTGGCAAGCCCTACGACCGCTCCTGAAGGATGCCCGACTGTCCTACTCTGGAGGCAGTCGGTAGTTGCTTATCTTTGTATCCAGATGCCTGGCTAAAAATTACAAATGATTCTTGGGTAAAAAGAATTATTACCAGAGGATATGTCATTCCTTTCACAGAACCTCCCTCCGTACGAAAGAAAATCCCAGACGTTCCACCCAGTCTCAGGGATCAAGCAACCATAAAGATTCAAAGGTTGCTGGAAAAAAGAGTCATCCAGCCAGTCCCAGCAGACCAGATAGGATACAGAACCTACTCCAGATTCTTTTTAGTTCCAAAGAAAACAGGGGACTGGAGGCCCATCTTGGACCTCAGCAGACTCAACACTTTTGTAAAGAAGGAGAAGTTCTGGATGGTCACGTTTTAGTAGATTGTTCCATTTCTAGGAACGGGTGATTGGATGTGCTGTATAGATCTCAAGGATGGTAACTATCATATTAAAATGGCCAGACCGTCCAGAGATCACCTGGGTTTCCAGCTGGGAGCCAGTCATTATCAGTTCTGAGCACTGCCCTTTGGACTCACAACAGCCCCCAGAGTGTTTACCAAATACATGGCAGTGGTTACGGCTCACCTGAGGTGTCTAGGATTCCAAGTGTTTCCGTACTTGAACAACTGGCTCCTCACCGCCACCTCCAGGCATCAACTAGTTCAATCCAGGGATCACACTCTAAAACTGTGTTCTCAGTTAGGAATTACTATAAATTTCGACAAGTCTGCGTTGTCACTATTGCAGAATATTTCCTTTATCGGAGCAGATTTAGACACCACCGCCACCTTGGCAAAACTGCCACTGGAAAGAAGTGTCACAGTTTGGCAACAGGCATCAGACATTCTGACACACAAAAAAGTACCAGCCTCTCAAGTTTTGAAACTACTAGGTACTATGACAGCAACTCTCATAGCTGTTCCTCTAGGGTGCATGCACATGAGAATATTTCAAGGGTTACTCTTCACCCAGTGGTCTTACCAACAACTTCTGATGTCATTCTTGATAATCATTACAGATTTATGCAAAAGGATCTTCAGTGGTGGTTGACCAGCCACCATGTAACAGTAGGTCGTCCATTTGTTCTTCCCCCGCCATTAACCATGGTGACCACGGATGCTTCTCTGATAGGGTGGGGGGAGCTTTTTCAGGGAAGAACAGCTCAAGACACCTGGTCAGAGACAGAGTCACAATTGCACATCAATGTCCTGGAGGTGAGAGCAGTACTTTTGGTGTTGCAGTACTTCCAAGACTCTCTTCCTCTAGGAACGATTGCGATTCAGACCGACAATATGTCAGTAGTCTGGTATATCAACAAGCAAGGGGGAACCAAGTCTTATCCCCTATGCTGAATGGCCTTAAGAGTCTGGCAGTGGGCTATATCCATCGGGCGCTTTTTGATAGCGATGCACATCCTGGGGAAATCCCACGTGATCGCGGACAAACTAAGCAGAGCCATTCTGATGCTGCATGAGTGGTCCCTCAAAGACGACGTAGCGGAGATGATTTTCCACAGATGGGGCCAACCTTGCTTTGACCTGTTTGCATCCCCCATGAATGCCAATTGCAGAAGCTACTTTGCCCTGAATCCCCCACCAGGGGAAAATCCAAGAGATTTTCTCGTACACGTTTGGCCCTTGAGACTCCTATATGCATTTCCACCCATTCCCCTGATTCCAAAAGTTCTGTAGAAAGCCAAAGCCTTGGGGAGGACTGTAATTCTGATAGCCTCATATTTGCCTCAACAGATTTGATTCCCCTTCCTTCGACTCTACCAACTAGAGGAGCCTTGGATTTTGGACCCAGTTCCAGATCTGATGACACATTCGTCAGGGGCTCTTCATCCTTCACTTCACTCCCTCAGATTGACAGCTTGGCTGCTCTGATTTCCAACATAGCCAGGTCCCACAATCTTTCCTCAGAGGTGAAGCTTATCCTTGTATCCTCATATAAAGCTTCAACCTTAAAGTTATACGCCAGCAAGTGGAAGCAGTTTGCTTTCTGGGCTTCTCAAAATGATATTGACGCGTACGTCGCCTCAATTGCTAGCATATTAGAGTTCTTGAATAAGCTTTTTAATGAAGGTGCTGTGGCAGCTACCATACGTGTTCAGTTGGCTGCAATTTCAAATTTTCACCTCGGATCGGAAAGTTCTAATCTTATGTCTCACAGGTTATGTAGAGCCTTCTTAAAAGGAACCATACATCTCAGGCCACCAGTTAGAAAACCTTTCAATACCTGGAGCCTAAATTTTGTTTTATCCAGGATTATTCTTCCTCCATTTGAGCCTGCATCTTCCTGCCAACTAAAATTCTTGTCTTGGAAAACCATTTTCTTGGTGGCCATTACATCAGCACGTAGGGTGTCCGAACTTCAGGCCTTATCTATTAAACCCCCATATTTGATTTTTCACCCTGACAGAGTGTCGCTCCGGACTAACCTTTCCTTCCAAAGGTATGTTCAGAGGCTAATCTAAATCAAACTATTGAACTCCCAACTTTCTTCAGTAACCATTTCAACAAGTTGAAGCATATGTTGCAGAAACTTGATGTTCACAGACAACTCCGATTTTATTTGAATAGAACAAAAGAATTTAGAAAATCAGAACAACTTTTTGTCTCTCATTCTGATACCAAGAATGGGCTACCGGTGTCAAAAGTCACTCTTTCCAAATGGTTGACTGATTGTATAAAATTCACAAATTCTTCCATGAATCAACTGTTAGAACATAACGTGATGGCGCATTACACAAGAGCTGTTTCTACTTCTTCAGCTTATATGGCTAGACTGCTGTTAGACACTATATGTGCAGCTGCCACTTGGTCAAAGCCACATACCTTCATTATGCATTACAAAGTAGATAAGGCCTCCAGGGACAGGGCTTCCTTTGGTTCTACCTTCCTCAGGAATACACTCCCCTGAGCCACCCAGGAAGAATGGTGCTTGGGACACTACCCATTTGTAAGAATGAACGGCGAGATTGAACAACTTCACATAAAGAAGTTATGTACTTACCATAACGTTCCATGTGAGTTGTTCATCTCGCCTTCATTCTTACATTCCCTCTGGCCTACCTCCTCCAGGCTTCTCGAAGAATGAGTAAGAGATTTGCAGTCTGGTGGGTCATTGTGTAGGATTTCTTACGCCAGCTGGAGTAATGTTCATGTTTTTCTTATATTGTATATGTTGGAATCAGCAAACTAGATCTGAGGTGAGGCAGAGAGCATCATGGGATAGGGACTTGGCCTTGAGCTACTTGAAAACCTCGAGCGTGTGAAAGCGGCCGACTCGGAGCCGAGGAATCAGCTCCAAACCATTTGTAAGAATGAAGGCAAGATGAACAACTCAAATGGAATGTTATGGTAAGTAACATAACTTCTTTTTTTCCATTCTCCAGGAGCTCCTCGGTCATAATCCTTCTTCTCCTCAAATTGGCTAGGCTTTGGTAGTCAACCCATGTAACCTAAAGGCTATTGCAGCAGTGGAAATGCTGAGCATGATATAGGTGTGTAAGTTGCACATACCCATAACAGCAGATGTTCAAAGATCCTCACTGCTGCAGTAACTGCATCCATGTTCCACAGCGCAGTATTTTATACTGTTATTTTTAAGAAATATTTTGGAGGGTTTTTTTTGGCATACCTCTCAACTGCCAGATCAGAGAATCAGGGAGAAAGGACCTTAAAATCAGGGACACCTAATTAACATAAGATATGTAGATTTAAATCAGATCATTAATGGAGTCACCCACATGTTCAGTCGGTACACCCACACGTTCAGTTACACAAAGACAGGGCATCATTTTAAGCATTTTTTTTTTATTGGAGAATTATGTACATAGTCATGCTCAAAATAGAAGACTATTCATATTTTTCAGACAACTGTATAAAATTAATGTAATACATGCTCAGCTCATCCCCCTCACACATACCCATAAAGACAGGTGCATAAACATTTGCAAAACACATGTTTAACACAGAAAAGAAAGAATACACAGAATAAGGCAAGTACATTCAGATTATTGATTCAACTTCAGCATCTTGGCAGGTAGAGGCAGTTTCTGCAACTGATGCTCTGGTAGAATGTTTTTGTTGTAAGAAGCTGTTGCTTTTCTTGCCACTTCTAGCATGTCCTTTGGATGTTTCACTCAGTAGAAGTCATTGTCCTTGTTCATCTTTATTGCCAATGAAGAGTTTAATGTTCTTGGGCCAAGTTACTGAGCTCGGTTTTTACTTTGCGAACCATGCTGTATGCCTGTTCTGCTTCACTGTTTTAGTGTGAGAAGCAGAGAACATGAGCATTAGCTTTTGAAATGTTGGGAGATCTTGTACTGCAGGGCTACCAAACACTATGGACCAGTACTTTAGAAAATTAGAAGTGTCAAATCCATATGACCACTTAGTCATCTGATACACTGAAAGCTCATCATTCAGTTTGCAGCGCTTTACTTGTGAACTACAAAAACCGAGGTAAGTGTCAATATCTGTAGTAACAGTTTTAGAAAGCTGCAGTTTCATAGCTGGATCCAATAAGCTGGCCATGTTCTGCAGCAGAGGATCTTTTGCAGGGAAATGCTTTTTCATTTTGATTAGGACTGCAGAGTAAAACTGCCTGTATCTCTTGAAAAGTTTTTCTGCTCCCATGTAGTACTGCTGATATCATCCATATTGTCATCCAAACGTGTTTCTGCATCAGGCCTTATACGAATTTTAATGTCCTGTAAGATGTTATCTTGCACTTCAAGAATTGAATCAGCAGTACTTACATTGCCCAAAAACTGCCTAGCAACTGGTGGTTTGAGTAACCTACTAGCATATGCCTGTAGTACTTTCTGGACATTATTATGCAAGGTGAGAAGTTTGCTTTCCCTGCTTTGCATTTGCTCGTTGAAGTTATGCAGCGGTTCAGTGCCATACTGAAGGAACAGGAATGCCAGCTTAATGTCATGACTCTGCAGTCTCTTAGCAATTAGGTTCACTTTAACAGACTGTAGTTCATAGGACAAAAATTAGGATCTCAGGGCGAGCCACAAGGCTAGCATTCTTGTGATGACATTTGACAAACTTACCCATTGAGTGGGGGAATACTTGTTAATGTTGAGAGGCCAATTCTACAAACAGTGCAAACTCCTTAAGCTTCTGTTGATGCTGTGCACTGCTGGAAAAGTGACAATAAATGTCAGCTATCAATTCCTCTACAGGTATAGCCATTGCTTTTACACCAGATTCAATACATAAATCTGTAATGTGGCATAAGCAGCCCATGTTGAAAATATGTGGTTTAACCTCTTTTAATCTGGATAGCAGAGAATTCTGTTAACCAATCATGGGTGCAGCATTGTCTGAAGAATAAGCCATCATGTTACTCACAGGAATGTCAAACTTGCTCAGAGTCTTCATTATACAGTCATAAATGGTTTGGCCAGTTCCACCAACACAAGCAGGCATGTCAAGGAATCTAACATTTTTACTAATGCCATGGTAAAAAAACAAAATCACAAGTAATTTGTCATCTCCCATATTTGTACTCTGGTCGTGGTACAGACAGTATGCCTCTTTCTGACTAACATCCTGCTGATACTTGGCCCCATTACATCCATTGAAATGCAAGCAGCCTTTGTTGGTCCACAAGTCATTTTTTTGTACCACATCTGGCTCCATGCGAAATGCTCCCCAATCATAAATGGCAAGTTGTGTTCAGCAAGCAAGCTGTTAAAAACTACTTCAGCCTCCAATACTTTAGAATTGGTTTACGGAGTGGCAGACATTTCTGTCACCCTCCTCTTAGCTGAATGTTTGGTGCTCATCTTGTGCTTTTCATTGTCCATATGCAATTGCAGATCATTCCTCCCTCCATGCCCAAAATTAATATATTAGTAGCACGCATCTTGTAAAATGCATAGCATGGACCATCCAGCTGCTTTGGAACATGGTCATTCACTTCTTCTCAGAGGTAGCATCTTCAGAAAAAAAGAGGGGGTGTAATTAGAAAGCTTCAAGGTAATTCACAAGTGTACAATAAAATGGTGGCAAACAGTAGTCAAAAAATATTACCCTTTTGAGTTGTTACACTATAACACTGTAAGAAAGTTTGTGTTGCACCCCTTCCATTGTGGCTTGTTCCATGCTGTTGTGTGATTCAGCCATTATTTGCTTCTGAAGAAAGTTAATGATTCAGATAAAATAAGAATGCAAGCCAGAAATCTCTTAAAATGTATGTAACTCCATAAGACTGAGTAATACACAGCACCATACATAGGTCATAAAATGTGAATGAGCATTATTGCAAATGACTCATAACATATCCAAGGAAAAGCTCATTACTGTAAATAATTCATAATGTATCCAGGGAAAAAGCTCATTATTGCACATAATTCATAATGCACCCAAGACACTTATTGCAAATAATTCATAACATGTCTAAGAAAATGCTTATTGCTAATGTTTCGTAACACATCCAAAACCAGCTCATTATTGCACACACCCAGAAAGTGCATACTGTAAAACTGGCAAATCATGGATACAGTACTTCACATCAAAACTTAAACTTAGTTAAGTTTTGGTTAGCTATTTTGTGTTAGTATTTTTCAGAAATCTATGAAGCATAACACTCAAGTGTCTCACATTTAGTGAAATTATGGGTGCGCGGTATGCGTAAATTATCAGACCTTTACTCACAATCTAAAGACAACCATTGGAGACAGAAATCTGGGGGTGAGGGGCAAAAGGCTGAAATCATGGAGGCATACTAGATTTTTCAGTACTGCTCCTTAAACTTGGCCCGTTAATAGGTTGTGCAGTAACATGCATTTTCTGAAATCACTTTGCAACTTAGTCTGAGTGCCATACAATCTCTCACCCCATTCAAAAGAATAGTACATTTCAGTCCACCACAGCATGCCTTGCTTCTTAACCCAAATGCTGCAAACCAAGTCATTTGAGCATCATCCTCCTAGAATCAACACTAACTGGAGGGTGTAGTACCAAGGGGAATAAAGTCAATGTTGCTTTATGATTGAAGTACTACAGAAGTTCTTTACGCACTACAAATAATAAACTACCACTCTCTGCCCTGCCTAAAACTGGTGACTTTGGAAGAAAAGGTGGTGAATTAAAATGACAGTTACAGTTATAAACTTAATTTGCTTCAGAATATGTATCAATTCACATTTTCTCTATTTAGTCAGTGCCAAAACATTTTAAACAAACCAAACAGACAATGCCAAAGTACAAACTCCCAGAAATATTCCTTGAAAGAACAAACGTGGCAAACAGAGCAAACAAACATTTTCCCATTTAACAGACATCCTGCAAATGGAATGCATTTAAGACAATGACAATAATTACAGTTAAAGACATTTGCTTCAGAAAGTGTGTAGTAGACTTCTTTTGCTTCAGAAAACATTAAATTCTCATTTTTTACTCGGTGTCTCTTAAAATTCCCATCCAGCATTCTTGTCGACAGTCAAGTCAACTAACAATATGTTCGAGACATACAACCGGAAAGACTAAAACTTACTGTCTTATTACTATTAGGTGAGCAGTATCTTTATCACTGTATGATGACAAACAACTTCTACTTAAACGTATTACAAAGGTCCAAGGTGCAATTTATATTTCTCTTTCATCTATAATGTGTAAACACTCTTCATAAGAGAAGCGTGCCTTTAGACAAACAAAAGTCGGCACCAGAAAATAAACTTGAGAGAGTACGTTATCCATATTATCTGCAAATGGTGCTGTTTGTGTGTTACAAATCATTAAATTAAAGTACACTTTCATTCATTAATAATTAATCATGCATATAAATAGGTTCTTATCAAAGGATATCACAAATAATTACTACAAAATAAAAAGAAACCTCAAAATAACAAGAACCAATACCAAAAAACTACGAATCAGTTAAAAGTAGTCCAACAAAGCAGCCGAGGTCAGGTAAAAGTTTAATAAAAGGTTTACAACACAATGACTGAGTGCTTTTGTCCCATAAAAGAGAGACTTCATCAGATAACAAATTTCCACAATTAATTCAGTTTAAATACTTATCCTAGGATGGTTGGTATACGTCATTAATTAACCCCAACCATGGTAACCCTTAAATGACTACAATATCAAAAAATTGTTGTCCACAATCTATAATAATAAAAAAATGTCATTTTAAACTTCAACATCATAAAAACTTTTATCACTTTGCACAAATTTACACCCTAAAACACTATCTTGGATATCATTTTGCAATGCTTACACTAAAGCCGCTCTCTCCTTTAACACAGGCATAAGAGAAACAGAATCATTAAATCAAGGGGGGAGTGGCTCTTAATATCAACTGCCATTTTACCTCCTTTTTAACAAAATAAGTTTCCAATCCCCCCCCCCCCCGTTAATGTTGGGTGCCAGCATATCTATAATACCAAACCTAAATCCACAAAAGTTGGCACATATCCTAGCATGTTTATAGATTAGTTTATTTTATTATTATTATTAGCATTACTTTATTTATTCATATTTATATTGCAAAGATGTTAAGAAATTATTGTTCTTAAAGTTCTTTCCATTTTGCCAATATAGAAGGCAGGGCACCCTTCGCATTTTACCATATATATTAACCTTGTGGAACAGGAGTTCCCACTTTTGAATTCTACCCTGCTTCCCAGTTGATTCAATAAAATAATATAGTCCCCCTTAAAAATAAAGGGGCATTGTTTACATCTACTACAGGGTTTTGTGCCAACTTTATGATTACTAGGGGGAATAGTTTTTGATTAAAATATTTGTTTGGAGCTCTTTCCTATTTTAAAGGAAAAGAGGGGGGCTTACCTACAGCTTCTTGTACTTCATTATTAACCCTAAAAAGACACCAGTTTCTGTTAAAAATATATTGCACCCATCTGGTTTACTGGTTAAATTCAAGTATTAAAGCTCTGTCATAAACAACTTCAGGGTGAGTCTCCTTGATCTTATCAAGTCCAACACCTAAAAGTGGTTTGAGCATTAGTGCCCCAATCCCCTTGTACCTCATTGATAATGTCCGTTACCAATCTATTAGGATAACCCCATCTAAAAACATCTCTTGCACTTTTTCCAGTTCAACCTTAATGTCAGTTTGTTCAGATGTCATTCTGGCAACTCTAATCGCCTGTCCCCTAAGTAAATTTTTCTTTTGCCTAAAAGGGGGGGTTGCTAGTAAAATACAAATTATTGCAGAATGTTTCTTTCCTAAATACCTTGGATTTAAAGCTAGTATTTGTTTGATGACTGGTGGTGTCAAGGTAGTTGATGGAATTAGGTGTCCAATTAGAAGTAAATTTAAAATATTTGGAACATCCATTCAAGTACACCATAAATTGTTCTATTCCATCCTCTTCCCCATTCCACAGAATAAAAATGGCATCCAAGAATCTGACATACAAGTGGAGGAACTTAGAGAAAGGACTCTTAAAAATGTCTTCCTCTTCCCACCCTAGCATATCCAAATTGGCATTTACCGGGGCACATTTTGTGCCCATTGCAACCCCGGTGACCTGCTAGTAGTACTGCCCTTGAAAATAAAGAAAATTATTGTCAGTGACCAATTCCATAAGTTCATGTAATAAAAGTAAGGTATCAGTGGAAAGTATGGAGTGATGGTGAAGGGTGTAGGAAAAAGATTCTAACCCTTCTTTTTTAGGGATAACTGAACAAGATCTTTCACATCAGTTGTAACAAAAATGAATCCCTTCTTCCATAAAGATTGTTTTAATTTCCCCAAAATGTCCCAAGAATCCCTTACTAAGTGGGAAGTTCTAAATACAACTCATTTAGCGTAATGGTCAATAAATACTGCCGACACGTGAGTTTTGGAACCTTTAGCCAAAACAATGGGACAAAAAGGAGGAGAAGTAATCAATTTGTGAATTTTGGGTATACCAAAGATATTTGGAATAGAGGAGTATGGTTGTTTCAGAAATTCATAGGTACCTTGATCAGTCCCTACCTTCTAACAAATATTCTTCCAGGTAGGAATCAATCTTACTATATGCTGTAGCTATTTCACTCTTAGACACTGAGGAGTGTGTCTCACAATTTAATAACACGTTGGTCATAATATTGTTGTAATCTTCCATGCCTAACAATACCACCCCCTCCCGCCTTATCGAGTTTCATAACACTAATACCACCATCACTCCTTATCACATTTAAAGCTTCTCTTTCACCTATACTAAGGTTGAAAGAATATTTTTTGTGTTCCGCGAATAGTTTATAAATGTCCTGTGTGACACAGTTTTCAAAAACCTGAATAATGGAATTTATGGGTGGGTTAAATACACTGTCTTTTTAATCCCACTGGCTTCGTACTATTACCATGCTCATTAAAAAACAAATTTGAATGCAGTTTTCTCATAAATAACTTCAATTCAAGGAGCATGTCAGCTACATCCCCTCTATTGGTGGGAATAAATTTGAATCTTTTGAAAAACAAAGTAGACTGTTCCCTGGAAAGGGGCCTGTCAGTATAATTATAGATTTTAAACCCTTTGTAACATGCTACGATACCATCATGATGGAAATAATCATATCGGGGCGGCACAGTGGTGCAGTGGTTAACATTGTCACCTCACAGCAAGAGGTTCTCCGGTTCGATTCTCGGCTGGGGTGCCTTCTGTGTGGAGTTTGCATGTTCTCCCTGTGTTCGTGTGGGTTTCCTCCGGGTACTCCGGTTTCCTCCCACATTCCAAAGACATGCATCTGGAGAATTTCTCCCCGGGCCTCCGCTGAAAACAGGCTCTGTGGAACCTAGTCGGACTTTCCCGGTCAACAAATGATAAATAAATAAAAAATTAAATATCCTCCTCTGTGCCCCTAACCTGTTTTTCCTCTTTGTCCTCGTTTGAATGAGGCAGACCTGTTTCCCCTGTTTGCTTGCTTTTTCTCGCTAACCTCTCTGATTGGCGAGTGGAAAAGAATCCAGTTCGTCTAAGCCAACCCTCCCATTGTTGTTACCTAATCTCTCAGTTTTCAAGGTGGACTGGTCTAATATTGACGGAGATCTTGTAACAATATCGTTCTTCACAATTTTAAGCACTGGGTAAACTTTATTGTCTGCATATTGTCTAACATCCCTAGCTCATTTTTTCTGTTTGTATTAAATAAATTCACACATTTTCTGTCCAGCCTAGCTAAGATACTATCATACAATCCAGCATATTCAGAAAATAATAGGTCATCCAAAATGTTTTGATTTAACCTGTCTAATTTCGGGCCTAAGTTTTCTAATCATTGTATTTTATCATTTTGTTAATAAGGTCCAAACCACATTTATCAAAAAATCTTACAAATTCAGCAACAGTATCACTATCGTATCAAATCCCAAATGGAAATTTACAAAAACGAACCCCCTGAGGGACAATCTTAAACATTTACGGCGATAATTACTTTCTGTTTGTATGCTCTTAAACTTGAATAACAACTTCTCAAGAGAATAAATAATTTTCTTTAAGTTGAGTATACATTAACATGTTCCTGTTTGTCAGTTATGTTGATCTGACCTTTGTTATACGAAACTCAAATAGTGTGTCTTTAATAGTCTTAAATTTATAGCGTATATCATCACCAACAGTTTTTTGTCCAACAGAACATTCAGGAGATTGCTTAACGGCACTAGCATCTGATTGTACAGTACCTTTATAGCTCTTGCCATGTTTAAAATGTTGAGCTCCACTCCTGGGACTGGCAATAATGCCATTGTCAGTCTGAGCCATTCTAAAGTTGTCACTACCATTTTAGTTTCCATCCTGATCAGCCGTTAATGTCTGAGATGCCAAAAGAGAGCAATCACTCCCTGTTGGAACCGGATACACTGCAGCCCCATTTGTTTTGTTAAAGGGACCTCCTTCCTTTTGAGTCAGCAGTTCAACAAGACGAGTAAGGTCCCCTTTTAACACTGCTGCATGTTCTTTAAGCTGCAGAAAGTCATCCTTAGAAACAGAATTATCCACACTTTGCTCGAAGGAACCCATGACTAATTTGCACCTCCTGCCAAGCTGGAACCACGTAGTATGTCACACAAAACTTCAAAATAACAAGAACCAATACCAAAACGCTTTGAACAATGTTAAAAGTAGTCCAACAAAGCAGTTGAGGTAGGATAAAAGTTTAATAAAAGGTTTACAACACAATGAATGAGCGCTTTCATCCATTAAAAGAGAGACATCATCAGATAACAAATTTCCACAATTAATTCGGTTTAAATACTCATCCTAGGATAGTTATTATACGTCATTAATTAACCCTAGCCATGTTAACCCTTAAATGACTACAATATAAAAAAATTGCTGTCCACAATCTGTAATAATAAAAATTCTCATTTTAAAATTCAACATCATAAAAATTGTATCAGTTTGCACAATTTGAAATAAAAAATATATGTGAATATATTTAAATATATTTACACCCTAAAACACTATCATGGATATCACTTTACAATCCTTACAATAAAGCCGCTCTCTACTTTAACACAGGCATAGGAGAAACAGAATCATTAAGTCCAGGGGGGAAGTGGCTCTTAATCTCAACTGCCATTTTAACTCCTTTTTTAACAAAATAAGCCCCCCCCCATTAATGTTGGGTGCCAACATATCTATAATATCAAACCTAAATCCACTAAAGCTGGCACATATCCTAGCATGTTTAAAGAGAGCATTAGTTTATTTAGTCATATTTATATCGTAAAGATGTTCATAAATTCTTGTTCTTAAAGTTCTCTCCTTTTTCCCCAGTATAGAAGGCAGGGCACCCTTCACATTTTTCCATATATTAACCGGGTTCCTATCAGCAGACCGAAGACGCATGTTTTCAAATGCGTCTTGGTTGAACTGACAAAACTGAAACTGCAAAATATCAAAGCGGCATGTAAGCAAATTATTTCCCTGGGTACTTTGCCATTTTCGGCACTGTAGTGTGGTCTCGGAGTTGGTATATTTAAGTGGGGGGGGGTGTAGGGGGCGAAGTCCCCCACTTAATCTGATGTTTTAATGTGCTTATTTTATTTATTTTTTTTTGGAACAGCGATTTGTTTCCCTTGGAAAAAAAATCGCTGTTCTGACAGTTCGGTTTTGTAAGCTTTCGCTTACATGGAGTCGATTAATCACCATTCGCTTGCCTAAGCATTCGGTGAACTAATGTAGACCCTATTAACCTTGTGGAACAACAGTTCCCACTTTTGAATTCCATCCTGCTTCTTAGTTGGTTCTCTAAAATAATATATTCCCCCTTAAAAAATAAAGGGGCATTGTTTACATCTATCACAAGGTTTTATGCCACCTTTACGATTATTAGGGGGAATAGTTTTTGATTCAAATATTTGTTTAAAGTTCTTTCTACAGCTTCTTGTACTTCATTATTAAACCTAAAAAGACACCAGTTTCTCTTAATATCTTGCACGCATCCAGTGTACTGGTTAAATTCAAGTTCTAAAGCTCTGTCATAACTTCAGGGTGAGGCTCCTTGATCTTATCAAGTCCAACACCTAAACGTGGGTTTGAACTTTAGTGCCCCAACCCCCTTGTACCTCATTGATATTGTCTGTTAAAAATTTGTTAAGATAATCACTTTCTAAAAACATCTCTTGCACTTTTTCTAGTTCAAACTTAATGTCAGTTTGTTCAGATGTCATTCCGGCAACTCTAATCGCCTACCCCCTAACTAGATTTTTCTTTTGCCTAAAAGGGTGGTTGCTAGTAAAATGCAAGTAACTATTACAGAATGTTTCTTTCCTAAATACTTTTGATTTAAAGCCAGTATTTGTTTGATGAATGGTGGTGTTGAGGTAGCTGATGGAATTAACGTTCCAATTAGAAGTAAATGTAAAATATTTGGAACATCCATTCAAGTACACCATAAATTGTTCTATTCCATCCTCTTCCCCATTCCACAGAATAAAAATGCCGTCCAAGAATCTGACGTACAAGTAAAGGAGGTACTTGAATTTAACCAGTACACCGGATGGGTGCAAGATAGTGTTAAGAGAAACTGGTGTCTTTTTAGGGTTAGTAATTAAGTACAATAAGCTGTAGGTAAGTTCCCCCCCCCTTTTCCTTTAAAACAGGAAAGAACTTCAAACAAATATTTGAATCAAAAACTATTCCCCCTAATAATTACACAATTGGCACAAAACCCTGTGGTAGATTTAAACAATGCCCCTTTATTTTTAAGGGGACTATATTATTTTAGAGAACCAACTAGGAAGCAGGGTAGAATTCGAAAGTGGGAACTGTTGTTCCACAAGGTTAATATATATGGCAAAATGTGAAGGGTGCCCTGCCTTCTATATTGGCAAAATGGAAAGAGCTTTAAGAGCAAGAATTTATGAACATCTTTATGATATAAATATGAATAAAAAACTAATGCTGTCTATAAACATGCTAGGACATGTGCCAAATTTAGTGGATTTAGGTTTGGTATTATAGATATGTTAGCACCCAACATTAACAGGGGGGGGGGGGGAGATTGGAAACTTATTTGGTTAAAAAAGGAGTTAAAAATGGCAGTTGAGATTGAGCCACTTTCCTCCCTGTACTTAATGATTCTGCTTCTGTTATGCCTGTGTTAAAGGAGAGAACGGCTTTAGTGTAAGGATTGTAAAATTATATCCAAGATAGTGTTTTAGGGTGTAAATATATTTAAATATATTCACAGATATTTTTTTTATTTCAAATTGTGCAAACTGATAACGTTTTTATGATGTTGAAGTTTAAAATGACAATTTATTATTATTCTAGATCGTGGGCAACACATTTTTGCTATTGTAGTCATTTAAGGGTTAACATGGTTGAGGTTAATTAATGACGTATACCAACCATCCTAGGATGAGTATTTAAACTGAATTCTTCTTCTTCTTCTTTTGGCTTTGCCACAGCGGATCACCTGTCGGCTAATGATTGGCAGTAGAGTTTTACAGTGTTGAGTTGCCAGCCCAACCTTCCACAAAAGGCACAGACACGCACTCACACCTAGGGCCAATTTAGAGTGTCCAATCTGTCTTTGGGATGTGGGAGGAAACCGAAGCACCCGGAGGAAACCCACGCAACCACAGGGAGGACATGCAGTCTCCGCACAGAAGACACCCCAGCCGAGGATCGAACCAGAGAACCTCTTGCTGTGAGGTGACAACACTAACCGCTGCACCACCGTGGCCGCCCTAGTATTTAAACTGATTTAATTGTGGAATTTTGTTATCTGATGAAGTCTCTTTTTATGAGAAGAAAGAGCTCATTCATTGTGTTGTAAACCTTTTATTAAACTTTTATCTGACCTCCGCTACAGAATAAAAACACACAAAAATTATCACCCTCTTGTTTAATTTTCTGCAGTTGCATACTCATAACCACCACATTAACCACAGACCCATAAACATAGCATAAACACAACACAAGTAAATGTAATGTAGGTGCTCCTATGTAGCTTCTAACAAACTGTGTACCCCCCATCAAACAGACTGAAATGGTTACATTTGTCATTTCATTCCCTTTGAGACCTTTTAAAATTTCACCTTCCAAGCCAGATGTTTAGGTACAACGTGCATTTCAATTTTCTGCATAGGGGCTAGATTCAAGGTCTTAAAACCTGCTCATACTAGCTATTCACAAAATGCAGTGCTGCTGCATACAAAAAATATCCCACATTCTGTATATTTTAGGTAAGAACTCCTGGGAGAGATATCCCTCAACTTTCCCTGATTTTGACTCAAGTTGTATCTCTGCCCCTCTTAATTCCTCCAAAACTGATGACTTTTGGGGAAAAGGTGGTAAATTACACTTAATAAAATAATACATGAATTAAATGATCATATGACTATGACACTGCACTATTCAAGCCTGGATAGTTATTTAAGCACATTGCCCTAAGGGGTAGTGAACATCAATTTAGTTTTCAAGTTCTAGACCACATTATAGCTTCACCTAGAGGAGGTGATTTGTCTAATTTATTGGACCTCAGGATGGTTAGATTATTAGCAGATAACTATCCAGGCTTGAATAGTGCAGTGTCTTTAAAGCCAGTTTTAAATAAAATTCAACAAACTAGATTAAGTTGATTTTATAATGTCTATATACTATAGTGTATATTACATTACATTATATTGTATATATAAATAATCTTTTTAATAGTTTTGAACATGTCATTCACTAGATAATGAACAGATAAATATTGACATTAGTTTTATTGTTGGCCAAATACTTATATGTCCTTTCAAGTGTTTTTTCTAGTGTTTTTTCAATGTATTTTTTATGTGTTTATGCATTGGTTTTGATCATGTGATGATGGCTGTAGGTCATATGATCATTTAATTCATGTGTTATGTATATATAGGGGCGTTTTAAATATACTGTTTGTGAAACATTGAAAAAGGGTTTTTTTAACCTGAAAGCTTTGTTGTTTATAAAAGGTTTTTTCTAACTCAACTTTTCGTTGCTTGGATTCCTTTGGACTTTATTTCAGTGCTTCTTATTGTGTACTTAATAAAATAATGAAATTAGAGTTGTAGACTACTTTTACTTCAGAAAATGTATGTTAATTTTGAATCTGTCTGGCAATGTTTCAAGTTAAAAAGTACATTTTAAAAGTGTCCCTGATTATTTCTTGACTTTCCCTGATTCTGTTGAGATTTGTCTCTGACTAGTTGAGCTGTGTCTGTGAAATTAAGGTGGCTGAACAGAAACCTGTGGTGAAAAAAGTAAAAATACCAACAAGTACATAATTACACTCATGAGACATTCCTGAATTCACAAAATAAACACCTTTTGGAGTTTGTACTGTTAATTAACTGTAATTGTAGAAGCACTAGCTATCCGAATAAGCTATACATAAAAATAACTTATTGTAAAGTGTTCACCCTGAAAAAAAGTTAATTGAAAACCAGGGAAGTCATTTTCTGCCAAGCAAACCGATTTCTTTGCAGTTCCTCATTTAATAGCTTGAATTGGAAGAAATATGGCAGTACCCAAAATGCAGCAGTTCAGGGTACATTAACATGCTCTTGCACACTGTATAAAAAAAACAGTCATTTCTGAATACAAGAGTAAAAGAAGTTCGTTACTAAGTCTTAAAAAAGGACAAATGGCTGCAACTTGATTTTAAACACCATCATTTACCATGACAGCATTATACTATGAAAAACAAGACACTATATTGTTAGGAGAGGGGGATAATCCCAGTCAGTCAGTCACAAAATAAAAGAAATGTGGCTAGCATTGCTGCCCTCAGCCACCACTGGTTCTTTGTGTGCTTTAACTTAAGTGGTGTGTAATATACTCCTGCTATAATTCTTGTAAAACTTATTTTTACCATGCCTCCATACCCCTCTTGCATTTGAGAACTCTAACACTACAAAACAAAGAAAGGAAGAAAAACATCAACTCTATCCATACCAAACACACGGCTCTGGCAGTCACTACCTCTAAAGCATCAAAAACCTACAACTTGGTAAGTACAAGAAATACAAATTGACAATCCTCCTTTTGGCAGTCTGACTTTTTTTGGCACCAATGCATCTGACCATTAGCTGACGTTGGTGTCTGTTCTCAAGCCTAAATGTTGAGTCACCTGACTTTCTCTGACCTTAACCAATACTTATCTTGTAATCATTACAAAGAATGAGACTACCAATACAATGTTATACTTGTTGTCATGTGATTTTTTTTTATTGCGTCCTAGCCCCCAGCCCACCATCATGAACAATGTGCAATTTCATAAGGCCATTAAGAACAAGAAGGCCCTAGTGGTTGTTAACCTGGTGAACACCTCTGAACCTCTACCAGTGAGTTAATAACACATCCAGCCTTGGTAAATCTACAGTCCTCATCCACCATACATTACATATATGCATGTTTAACCTCTATGTAGCACTTCCAAACCTGCATTGCTGCAATCCACCCATGTACATTTGAAAAAAACTCAT
Source organism: Protopterus annectens (assembly GCF_019279795.1). NCBI lineage: Eukaryota > Metazoa > Chordata > Ceratodontiformes > Protopteridae > Protopterus > Protopterus annectens. The sequence goes on along the minus strand of NC_056750.1, from coordinate 418,350,315 downwards.
ACAGCTACATCCTTAGAACTTCAGTTATAAGCCCCCACCCAGACTGTACTTCACTGTGTGACATAACTACCTGTCCAAAACCACTGTCAGCCAAAACCAGTAACACTTTTGATAAAAAAGAACGTAATGTTATCATTACATCAGTTGATGAAATAGTAGTGATGTGGAAAAAAATAGCAAACAACATATGAGATGGAAATGTCTACCTTATTAGCCATGTAAAGATATTAATTTGGTGCAGCATGAAGAAAAAGGGTACTGTAGAAGGCTGTATAAAAGTGAAATGAAATACTATCAAGATATTTATAAAATAAAGAATATATTTAACTGCAACAGATACAAACATGATTTTTATGTCTATATCAGCTGTACAAATCAAAGAAAGAATATAAATTGTAGGTAAATATGTGTATTTTGAGTCTGACATGAACTGACATTAGAAGTGTAACTCTACACATAGAGATAATAACTGCATCCAGAAATGAAAACATGGACAGTACAGTCATCTTAACTTGCTTGCAGGGTCACAGATACCCATGCTGTAAGTCCAAATCAAACATTATGTACATATATACTAAAGAATACCTCACAGGTCATATATCATGGCAACTTCCATGCAAATAATAGCTTATGACATAATATAAAAACATATAGCTATTGCATACAGAAATAGCACTGCATATAGTATACATAGAGTACATGTTTATAATATGGCAGTGTGCTTGCCTTAACCACATAAGTAGTATATCCTTGAGAGTGAGTATTGTAGTAGTCAGTAACATGTGGGCTCTTCCTTAGCATCCCCATCACTAGTCCTTTGTCAGTCTTACACTTTCCCAACAGTACCTGCATTTCCCAGTTGTGAGCATTCCTTAGGTTATGCTCTTGGAATTACTGGTATCTTTCTCATTCCTTTCATTTTAAAGTAAATGTTGGCTTTTTATTGTACAGTTATTCAAGCAAGATAATGTCTTTACCTTTAAAGGGTGGTCAGACTACATGAAATAACAATGTGAACCATGACTGAAAACTGGATATTACAAAATGTTTTCCTACAAAACTATAGAAGGATAACAGCCATTAAAACTTCATACAAAGAATGGTGGATTGCTTTACTCCTAGAATATTACTCCCCTGAAGACCTACTATTAAGGTATGTCATGTGCGCCACTCCATTGCACTAATTGTGAAGAGGTGTGTTGAAGCAGTCAATAACATATGGGTCCCAACCTCAAGCAGTGCCTAGCTCATACCTGTTAACCTCTTAGAACAAAAAATGTTGACAAAGCCATGAATAAAAGTGGGACAAAGGACCAACAATAAAGGCATTTTTTAAATATTGATCTTAAAAACTTAGAAAGTTGATAGAAGAACAGGTTTTACATTAGCATGAATTTTCTGAACAATATGAAGACTGAAATTCAAATGTCTGTCATTATTTTTTAACTTCAGTCTTAAATGATTTGCCACTAATTTGTCAGAAAAACAGATTAAAAAAAATGGACCAAAAATATGAGGCAAAAATCTGGTCATTATTCGAAAATCTGGACAGCTGAGAGGTATGGAGCTCTTACCTACTTACCTGTACACTGCAGAAAATAAAAATTTAAAATAAAATCCTTGATCACACTCACTAACCACCTCAGCTCAGTCCTGCTGGGAACAATTACAAAACTCTTCACTCTGACCATGCTGCTGGAAGCCGTCAAATTAAATCCACACTCAAGATCCAAATGCGATCCATGGCCAAAATTCAATCCAGGCACATCTCACTTCTAGCTGTCACTCCCTTGAACCTCAGTCAATGAGTTTGCTTCTCTCGGTCTCTGTATCTCCAGCTCCAACGGTAACTGTTAATAAACCCTTCCATCTCCATGCTGATTCTGCTTGATATACAGACTGAGTGGACCTGATTGAGCACTAGAGGCATACTAGGTCCACCACAGCCACTTCAGCACAACAGGAAATGAAGCCAGCCAGCTGCACAGCTGCATGCAAAGCAGGTGCAGTAAAGCAACTCTCTGATTGGCTATCTACAGCCTTAACAGAACTTTCTTTACTGTAAATCTTGGGTGTACTTGCACCCAAATCAGACATTCAGGAAGGTAAGCTTATTTAAGCTTAAAAAATGGTGTCCTCGGACTGTTTGGGTCAATTGAGAGCTATGCTTGTTGGTGTATATATGTATGTGTATATATATATATATATATATATATATATATATATATCACAAAGAGTATGCTACTTCTTTACTTTTAGGCAAGAGAGTGCTGAAGATTTTCCACTTAACTGCTAATTTCCCTCCCCAGGGTTATCCAATCAGCAGAAAAAATGCAAGTGTGGGAGGGATCCAGAGGTTTTGGAAGCTGGTTGATTGTTGTGTCCTGAGCAAAAATACTGTAGCAGTAAGGAATTATGCATCTACTGTACGGGAAAGTGCATCTCATACAGCTGCACTGTCTTTGAGGGGGAGACTTCTAGAACAAAATTTATAATATTTGAGCTTCTGCTCACAAGTGTCACTTGTGTCGTTATTTTATTTTACTAGAAAGTTGAATTTTCCCTAGATTACTTTTTCATGTTGTATCTTCACCGGTGTTATTTGATATGCGCCCTGTAAAAGTACAGTGTTGCCACCTTATAATCACTTACTTCACCTACATCATTTAAGCCAGTGGGACACCTCACAGAAGCTTAATATGCTACACCTTAATAAAAGAAAACTTGTTGCGGCTTGCTTTACTCAGTGATCAAAAATTGCCTTTTCAGCCTTGATTGTCATCAACTTATAACAGTTTTTGTAATTTTGTCAATTCTATATTGAATATAAAAACATTCCCCTGCTAATCTTTAGTTCTGCTGCAAATTTTCTGACCTTTACCACACAGCAGTACTTTTTGAAGTATCATTAAAGCCTTATTTTGTTGAGCTACAAAATTATGCAGCTTACTGCCTTTTCAGAGTAGAACATTTCTTTCACTTTATTAATCTGAGAAAAGATTATTTAAGGATGGGTCAAACATATTATCATGTTTGATTTTCTTGCACTTACTAGCATTGAATATTCTGTTTTCTTTTTGTTTCTTTACTATGTAACTGAAGTATAATTTAGGCTCCAAGTAATGTATTGTGCTGTGTGGCTGCATCTTCTGCTGTAGTTATAATTTTGTAGCAACCTTCTCTGTACATGTTTTTATACATTTATAAAAATGCTGTTTTCTTTAATTTTGATTGCAGGGTTTTACTGAAAAGGGACCTTTGAGGCCAGTTTACATACTCAAGATAAATACATACATAAATAAGACATATGTTTATAGATTCTGTGATTGAGAGAATCCTTAGGACATTGGTTTTACTGGTTGCACAGATAAGTACAGACATATGAACCAATTGCTTGTTGTTCTTGTTGGATGTACTGCTAGAGTTTATACACCCATTTTTTGTAAAAAGAGTCTCTTGATCTGTTGCAGTGATTGCCTTGCATTTTTTTGTAATCAGACTCATCTGATGTTGTTAATCTTCATTCATTCCTTACTGATGGATTATCGGTTCTGTCCTCGGAACCAAGTCGGCCAATATCAAGCTTGCGTCAGCCAAAAACTCTCAAGCCAAGGTCCTACCCAGAATGCTCTGCTCCCTGTTACCTCAGATCTCGTTTGCCGCGTTGCTGTACAGCCATGTCAAGCCACTCTCTCAGCTGTCTAATTTTTTGAAAGTTTTATACATTGTTCTTACTTTAAATATTCTCAATAGTTTATACTAGTATTTTCCTACCCTACCATATACTTTAGACTCTCTCCCTTTAGTCTTTTCCCTTTTTTACCCTCTTTTCTTACCTTAAGGTAATACTTCATTACCATCGTTGGTAATCCTTCCTTTCTCTTCTTACCCTTTTTGGGTGGCCCTTCTTCTTCCTTTTGGTAAAGTTCTTCTTCTCCACATCATTATGTTGGATAAGAAAAGTAGCATTGGTTTCAAGCAGTATAAGGATTGCGGCCATAAGTTACCGCTTTCCGATGGCCATGACTTATGTGTCTACTGTCTGAATGTCTTCCACCTTACTGTGGATCCCCTGTGTGGGATTTGTAAAGATTTCTCTACCAGGACTCTCAACAAGAGGAAGAATAAGTTAATTTTGAAAGGTCTTCTCAAGTCTTCTTTCTCTGAGGCTATTTCTGGGTCAGAGGGCTCAGCCCCTCCTGTTAAACCCCGTAAGAGGCATTCTTCCTTTTCTTCATCAAAGTCGCTCCCCTCTTCTCCCTCTGGAGATCACAGATCGTCAACTCTTAAGAAGGTGAAACTGATTACTACTTTGGCGCTGCCACCTGTGACCCTGTCGGCAACAGGCTTGGCACCACCCCAAATGATTCTGGCTTCAGGCATGTCTTCCTTATTGATACCAGCACCGGAGTTCCCGGTGAAGACAACTACGGTTCCGACAGTTCTGTCGCAACCCTTACCGGCACCCTAACCGGCACCGTCCATGCAGGTTCCGTCCCCTTCAGCACCATTGGTACAATCCCCTTCGGCTCCGAGTAGGACTCTTCTGTACTCCACTGTGCAGACTTTTTTGGCACCAACGTGCTTCGGTGCAGTCCTTCTTGGCACCGTCCATATTACCGGTGCAGACACTTTCCACGATGGCAACATACCTTCGTGGCAGACTTTTGCCTTTATGGTGCAGACACCTTCAACTACTATGGTGCTGACGTCGGTGCAGACTACTTCCACACCGTTTTCCTTGGTGCAGACATCCTCGGTTCCGGGCTCTGCATCTATTGAATTAGCAAGGACCAAATATTCTCTTTCACTGGATCCATTTGCTGGCAGTCAATATAGTCCTTTTCTAGAAAGGCCAGAATCACCATCAGCTTTCTCCATGAGGTCAGCCAAGAGTCTTTCTGAACAAGATGTGTTGAGGCTTGTTGACCAGTTGCTTGTGGCCAGAGGTCTCTCTCAACCATCAAAGTCCATGCTCCCTCATTCAGGTGAATGTATATCTCCTCAAACCCCAACGTACACTCCTCCTTTGACTTCTACTCAAATTTCGAAACCTATTATTCTGACAGCAGCTTCCCTTCCTCCAACTCCAATAGTGGATCTCACTTTGGAACCAGAGTCGTCCTTGTGGCCCTTGGTGCACTGGGCATCAGGCTGTTCTCAGGCCAGTGGCTGTGCCGTGGGTGAGGGCATTTCTGGCTCCATGCCTATTTTTTCATGGCACCCTCCAGGGATCCTCTCTCTCTCTCTCTCTCTCTCACATGGTTCATGGTCCTTTTGAGACTCCTGGTCTGGGGGTAGGCTTGTCGGGGCAGGGCATGACCTCGGTTCCGAGGTTGAAATGCTCAGTTCTGGGCTCCCATCCCTCCTTGGGTGGGCCAGCCTTCCAGACCATGGAGATGGCGCTTGCCTCTGCTGGTAAATCCCACATGTCAGAGTCCTCTCCCCCCTCTGTGCTGCAACTGTCACAAGCCTCTACCGCCAGACACGAGAGCCTCAGTTTACTCCTCCTCCTCAGGAGACCCCCTCTTTGCAGTCTTCCCCAGAACCTCCCACTGAGGAGGAAGTACCCCGCAAAGCGTCGTGCAAGAGGAAGCACAGGGACTCCACTGAGGAGTCATTGACTGAAGATATAGATTTTGATGACGGGGAAGGGTGCCCATGGTCACCCTCTGATGAGGTGTCCTTTGGTGACATCCTCAAGATCCTTAGAGTGGTGACTGGAAGTCCTCTAATCCTTCCTGAGAGGTATCCGTATTCCTGCAGGCTTTTTGTGGCCGGCCCCTACCTCCTGGGTCACCCCACCTGCTGATGAGCACGTCCAGCTCATCGTCCAGTGCGCATGGAAGGCTCCTGACACCCTGGAAGCGATACCAAGGAGACCAGATAAAATATTATCACCCCCCCCCCCAGCTGAGCACCCACATTGGTCATGAGGTCTTCCAGTAGATGCTGTGGTGGTGGTGGCTGCAACTAAAAAGGATTTGGCAGAAGAGAGCTAAACTGTCCATCCGCGCAACAAGGAGTCATGGGCGATTGACATATTAAGGAAGCATGTGTTTGCTTCATCAACCTTCGCCGTAAGGTCTTTGAACTATTTGGTACACTTTACCAGGCTTCAGCAGGATCTTATGAACCAGCTCTCTGAAACCTTAGCAGGAGCTGTTTCTGACGTGGTTCGCGACAACGTGACTTCTCAGATAGCCACCCTAGAGTCCATTTCCAACTCTTCCATGCTTCTTATTTCTCACGCAATGGAAGGGGCAGCTAGAGCGGCAGGCGTGGATATAATCGCCAGACATGCCTGGATGCGACTTTGCAGACTCCTTTAAGGCTTCCTTCATGAATGCCCCTGTAGAGGCCACTTCTTTGTTTGGCCCTAAAGAGAAAGATATGCTGGCAAGGTGCGAATAAGATGGCAAGACCCTGTGTGCCGTTGGTGTCAGACACTCCATTCCTCAACGATTCTACTCCAGAAATCAGAGGAGCGGGAAGATGTGGCACAGGAAATCAGAGGGCCCTTTCCAGGACGCACGTGTAAGTTCTCCCCTAGAGGCAGAGGGGGAAACTCCAGTGGAAGACTACCCTTTCGGGGCAGAGGAGGTCAGTGAAACCGGGGTTCCAGAGATTCATTCTCTGGCCAAACCCTATCAGCGCTCCTGAAGTGTTGCCCGACTGCTCACCTCTGAAAGCGGGTGGGGGCCATTTTTCGTTGTACCCCACTGCCTGGCAAAATATAACCACCGACTCTTGGGTACAACGGATAATATCCAGAAGCTATTGCATCCCCTTCCATCTTTGTCCTATCTCATCCAGAGTATTACCCGACGTTCCACCCAGTCAAAGGGAAGCAGCAGCACAAGAAATCCAAAAGCTGCTACAAAAAAGAGTCATCCAGACAGTCCCCCCAGACCAGATAGGATCCAGTTTTTACTCGAGGTTCTTTTTAGTGCCAAAAATGACTGGGGACTGGAGACCAATTCTGGATCTCAGTACACTGAACAAATTGGTAAAAGCAGAGAAATTCCGGATGTTCACGGTTCAGTCTATCCTTCCTCTTTTGGAAGAAGACGATTGGATGTGCTCTGTAGATCTTCAAGATGCGTATTACCACATAAAAATGGACAAATGGTCAAGAAGATACCTCCGCTTCCGCATAGCAGCCAGTCACTACAAATTTTGAGCTCTGCCCTTCGGTCTCTCTACAGCCCCCAGAGTGTTCACAAAATGCATGGCAGTGGTTATTGCTGACTTGCGACTTCAAGGATTCCAAGAGTTTCCCTATCTAGACTGGTTCCTCACCACCCCAACAAGTGTCTACTGGAAGAAGCCCTGCAGTATACTCTCTTAACAGCTCAAAGCCTGGGAATCATTATAAACTGGAAGAAATCCAACCCGACCCCAACTCAGTCTTTGGAATTTATAGGGGTACTGTTGGACACGAGAAATTGCACAGCATCCCTTCCGGAACACAGGCTTCAGAGAATATGGCAACAAGTTCAACCGCTGCTCTGTCACCGCAAATTTCCCGCTCGATCTATACTCCAGCTCTTGGGGTCTCAGGCAGCCTCAATTACCATTGTTCCTCTAGCCAGATTCCACATGAGGCTCCTTCAGTGGCTTCCTCTCACTCAGTGGTACCCTCTACAACATCCTTTGTCCTTTCAGATAAGTGTAACTCGGAGATGCAAGCAAGATTTACTCTGCTGGACGTCTCGAAATCCCTAACAATGGTCTCACCCCTTCAACCCCCATCACCCGATGGCCATGGTGACCACGAACGCCACCCTGATGGGGGGGCTATGTCAGGGAAACTCTGTCCAAGGCACCTGGTCGGCGACAGAGGCCCTTTTTCATATCAGTGTCCTAGAACTGAGGGCGGTGCTTCTGGCGTTGCAAGTATTTCATTCCATCCTTCTGTCAGGGACTATTGCCATCCAATCAGACAACATGTCAGTGGTCTGGTACATCAACAAGCAAGGGGGCACCAGATCTTTCCCATTATGCCGAGAGGCCTTGAGAATATGGCAATGGGCGATAGCTTACAACCACTTTCTAATTGCAACACACATTCCCGGGAGCTCCAACATGACAGTGGACAAATTGAGCAGGTGCATTCTGCAACCTCATGAGTGGTCCCTCAGTCCTTTGATAGCGGCAAAAATCTTCAACCGCTGGGGCCTTGCCGCAACCTATTTTCCTTCACAACCAACTACAAGTGCAGTAATTATTTTGCCCTAATCCCCCCCCCCCCTCGGGACGGTCACCGAGAGACGGTCTAGTCTACGCTTGGCCCTCGGGTCTACTTTATGCTTATCCTCCTCTTCCCCTCATCTCCCAATTTCTGAAGAAAGCACGACAGTTGAAGAGCAAAGTGATCCTCATTGCTTCATATTGGCCTTGACAAGTCTGGTTTCCCTTCCTCTGGCCCCACCTGCTAGATAAACCATGGATCCTCAAGCCATCCCCAATGTTGATCTCCCATCCGCAGGGCTTGATTCACCCCAATCTAACAACCCTGAAACTGACAGCTTGGTTTCTCCACTTCCAATGATTGCCAGGCATGAAAACCTCTCATCCCCTGTGCACAATATTCTTATTGCATCTCAAAAATCATCCACCAGACTAATCTATCTTAACAAATGGAAAAGGTTCTCTCTGTGGGCAGCAAATAAACAATTAGACATCTTGTCAGCCCCAGTTTCGGTGGTACTGGATTACTTATCACATCTTTTCCACTCTGTGGTGTCTGCCACTACTATTCGTGTGCATGTAGCTGCCATCTCAAATTTCCATATTGGTGTGCAAGATTCTTCACATATGTCACACAGACTCTGTAAGACTTTCTTGAAAGGGGTTATCCTCCTAAAACCTCCCTTTAGAGAACCAGTACAACCTTGTGATTTGGCATTGGTTCTGCAAACTCTAACAGCTCCCCCTTTGAACCTACATCTTCATGTGATGTAAAATATCTCTCTTGGAAAACTTTGTTTTTGATTGCAATGACATCGGCCAGACGCATGTCAGAACTTCAAGCCTTATGCATCAAACCTCCCTATCTTATCTTCCATAAGGATAGGGTATCACTGAGAACTAATTCTTCCTTTTTGCCAAAAGTGGTGTCAGAGCAGTCTATCAACCAATCTATTGACCTTCCAGTGTTCTTTCTGTACCATTCTAACAAGGGAGAGTATTGCCTGCACTCCTTGGATGTTCATAGACAAATACAATTTTATCTGGACAGAACAAAATCTACCTGTAAATCAGACCAGCTGTTTCTGGACCTAGACGGGGTCATCCTGTATCAAAAGTTACATTGGCTTCATGGTTGAGAAATTGTATTACTTTATATACAACAAAAACAATCTCACATTACCTCATAGAGTCAAAACTCATTCTACAAGATCTATGGCAACTTCAGCAGCTTTCCGTGCTAAGGCTTCCCTCAGTGATATTTGTTCAGTTGCAGCTTGGGCCAAATCTTATACCTTTATTCTCCATTACAAATTGGACTTGGCCTCCAGAGGTAGAGCTTCCTTTGGCTCAGTGGTGCTAACAAATGTCCTTCCATGAGGGCCACCCAGGGATACAGATAGCTGGGGACTCTCTCCCATCAGTAAGGAATGAATGTAGATTAACAACATCAGATAAAGAAGTTATGTCTTACCATAACGTTCCATCTGTGTTGTTGATCTTCGTTCATTGATTACTTCCCACCCTCCATCCCTCATCCGGAGGTTCTTTGTTGATCTCATGTACTCCTTTATTGTAGGTCTGTTATGACCAGAGGTAGCCTCTACTTTTATCTATCAACTTGCAAACTTGATCTGATGTAACAGGGAGCAGAGCATTCTGGGTAGGACCTTGGCTCAAGTGTTTTTGGCTGACATGAACTTGATATTGGCCGGCTCGGTTCCGAGGATGAAACCGATAACCCATCAGTAATGAATGAACGAAGATCAACAACACAGATGGAACATTATGGTAAGACATAACCTCTTTTTTTCATGTCACACATCTTTGACAGGGTAGTTCTGACATTCAAGCCCCTTGTCTGCCAAACCCACAGCTGCACCTGACACACCCTAATCTCTGACATCTAACCAACACATCATCATCATCTTGCTACCTGTGCTAGCATGAAGATGAGTTAGCTCAACTGCAGAGCCAGGTACTATGGCCCAGACCATTAGGGGGGCTTTTAGCTTCGTTTGCTCTGACAAGGATACAGTGTACATTGCTGTGAAACTTTTGACATACAGCCATATATGCATGTAAGCATCTACTCTGTCACTGTAAAGTGACAACTGTTGCACAAGCATAGTAGTGATTCATCACCCCTTGACTCTCAAGGCTAAGAATAACCCGCATGATTGCCCTCTTCCACTTTGTGAGAGAACAGACAGTACACCTCTTAAGTTGCCCTTCCACAAAGGTTCCTCTAGCTCCTGTTTCACAAAACCATTACACAAATGGAGTCACTTAAATAATTGGTCTTTTTTTATTTATTTATGTATTTATTTTTGTTAGGGTGTTTCACATTTAGCCTCCCTAATGGAATAGTTGTCACTTGCACATTCATTTATTTATTAATTTTTTGTGACTGATTTAGGTTCACTAAGCAACCATCATGTTTCTTACTGTAACATAGGACATATATGAGTGGGAACATTTTATTTTAACATTACATAGATGAAATCTCTCAGTTGGCAGAGGAAGAAAAATGGTGATTACATGGTTAAGACAGTATTCTAGAAGATTATAAATCAACTTAAGTACATTACATATAGTATAAATGGGATGAATATTTCACTTGTGGAGGGAGACTGATCACAGAGGTAAAAAATCAGCAGCATAGTGACTAGAAAATGCTACTCTATAAACAATGAAGTTTAACTTAAAGTACAGCACCATAATTTCTATAGCACACCAAAATGTCACTGGTTTATTTATGTTTATTTATTACAGAACTTCACTAACTTATTTGGACAACCCCTGGTATGTTTGCTTTCACCAGTTGCGTACCCTAAAGTACTACAAGGTATGAAATCATTCTTACATTTATTTAAATAGTTACAGTATGCTTAAGAGTATGTTGAATGGCTGAAATTGGTGTGTTTCGCTGCATCTGTAGTAACAATGCAAAATGCATTTTTCTGAAACAGAGGTAGAGTAAGCAGTTTAAAGTATATAATTTTGATTAATAAAAAGGTGTTCGATTTGTATTAGCCGTGTTCTTCCAAGATAGTTGCACTGTACTCAGTAGCTTAATTTCAGTTCTCTAACTTGTGAAAAAAGAAATTGAGAAGTAACAGCTGGTAATTCTGCCTTCATGAGTAAAATCCAGTTACTGGCTAAGATATATACTGCCTGGATGCCAGCGAAGAAGAAATTTAGAGAACTTGAAAAAATCGACTAGAAAATGTGAAACAAAAACTAACTGGGGAAAAATCTTGCATCTCTTCAAATTTAGAGGAAACGTATAATAAATCAAATGCACTCAGAGGTGATTAAAATAAATGAAACATTGAAGGGAGAATATCAACTCAAATAATAAAAGGCTGGAAAAATTAGCAGAGACAATAACTTAACTATTCAGATGAACTGATAAAACTGCAAAAATCAGCAGCTGAAATGAAGAAAAGGCTGGCTGAGTATGACACTTTTCAATAACTACTATTTCAAAAAATTGTAGAGTTAAATACAGAATGTGCAAAGAAAATCTTCTGCTATAGCGAGAAAACCAAAAGTAACAGATTGTATTAATATTATGAAAGCCGAAATAATCAACTAGACTGGTATTCCACAGCAGGATTTGTTAATTGCAAGGGCACATTAAATGTATGCTTCAGACCTGGCCGTGTTAAAGCAACCAAGACCTGTATTAGTAAAGAAGCAGTTATACCAGCAGAAAGACTTGATTCTGATAAACCTGTGGCATAAGGGAAAAGTATTAAATTAGAGACAGCAAAGTGTTTGGAGAAAATGACTATTCACTCTACACTGGGCTAAGCTTAATGCCAAAAATGCGTTGTCATCCCCTTTGGTAAAACCTCAGTTCCCAATAATTACCACATCATTGGAAGCCCAATGAACACTGAAGGTGTTATAAGAGATCTGGGGACGCAGGTTGACAGCAACCTCTCCTTCGACCATCACATTGCCACTGTGGTCAGAAAGTCCTATGTGGCACATCTCATTGCTAAGGGTTTTGCATCCAGGAAGAAAGAGGTCGTCATCATCTCTGTCTACTCTTCCCTCATTAGACCAATCATCGAGTATAATGCCCCATTTGGCATGTACCTCCCTAGACACCTGTAACAGCTGGTGAGGCCACAAAAGTACCTCACAAAGAGGATCATAGGCATTAAACACATGTCCTACATGGACAGACTTAAAAGTCTCCAGCTATTCTCTGTCTCATATCGCCTACTTAGAGGTGATCTCTGCTTGACTTGCAAAGCCATGTCTGACCCAGCTGTGTTAGAAATGCTACATCTAAAGAAATCCCAATCCCTCCGCACCACACGCTCCATAGACCTCAACTTCATTACCACAATCAAAAGAACATGCTGAAGGGACAGGTTCCTTACCCAGAGACTGCCCATGCTCTGGAGTAGACTTCCCATATGTGTCAAGCAGAGCACCTCACTGACCCTTTTCAAGAGAAATCTTGATGAGTGGATGGGGTAATAGAAAGTTCACTCCGGGGATCACTCCAGTGGCTCTACTTGGCAGAGGAACTGGGAATTAATGTCTGGTGACACAATGCCAGAGCACTTCTATGGGCTAGGCTTGTAAAGGCTCCAGGGACATTAGCCTAGTACACATCTATGAACCTATAAGAAGAAAAGCACATTTATCACTGCATTCAGACAATAATGAGAGACAGGTGTGAGATTCAAACTGCTATATCAAGCTGCCATAAGAATATTTTTTCTGGAGGATCAAATACATGTCTTGTTGCAGAACAGGCTAAGGAGCAAATACAAAAGATTATCCAACAGAAACTAAACCATCAAATAAAAGGGCATTCTGCGTCTCATTTTTCTGATAATAAAGCTTATAGAGAGACTTTGCCAGTGAGACCTTTTCCAATGTTCCAAAGGAAAATGCTTCAGAGACCGAAAAATGCACAAGAGATGACTAAACAAATCAGGATTACCTCAGACTTGAACTAGAGCCTGTCACACCAAGTCTTTTCGGTTTCTAATACCATGATGGGAAAGGACCCCATTCCTAAGTCAAAGTACGATTAAAGTTCATGAAATTAGTATTGCTTCAATCTTTGATGTCAGCCAAAAGTGGTCTTCGCAGCACCCACAGTGTGCCCAGTAATGACTCCTTCTGCAGTTTGTATGGGGTTACATGTATTGGTAACAAATCTAAATATGATTGTAGATTCTTTTTTATAAGACCCGTTGCTCCTACTACTATTGGAACTGTCTGGGTATTTTTCTTCCATATTGCTCTCATTTCTGCCTGCCGAGCCTGATGTTTTATGACTTTGTGTCTCTCTGTACGCACGACACTGTAGTCACTGGGTGTGGTGATTTCAGTAATCAATGCTACCTGTCTTCTTTTCATGGACCACTATATCTGTTTTTCTAGCATCTATCTTTTGAACTGATGGTAATGGGTGAGCCCATGTGATGTAAATGTCATCATTTTCTGCGATGCTTTGTAGCTCATGTTATCAGTGTTTTTCAGTCACTTTAATACCATAATGTTTGCACAATCCCCAATGCAACAGTCTTGCTCCTTCTTCCATTAGTATGTCACAATCAGCAGTGAGGTGTGCAACTGTTTCTAATTCAGTTTTACAAAACCTACATTTGTCTGTTTCTCCTACATGTTTAGTGGACTTTGTAAACCAGCTTGTACATAGCTCAACATCTTGGGCTGCCAATATTAACCTTTCATCTGTTGGTTTGAATTCACCTCTCCGTAACCATTCCTCCGTTCTTCCAGAACCTTTCTATATTTGCAACTATATTTATGCATTTTCCACATTTCTTGCCTTCTCATCTGGTCCTTCACCTTATATTCATCTTTTGTTTTTTGGCACATTCAGTTGCTGCCTGATTTTTAGCTACTTCTTTTTTTTTCCATTCCTGCTTGACTCCGATATGCTTCTGCTAGATTAAGCAGAGAAGTCATCTTTGATTTTTTTCTCCTCATGTTTCAAAACTTTCACTAAGTTTGGGTCTTGAGGTCAGCAGATTAGTGGAGTCCCACGATTGCAGATCTATACATGTAATCAATTTCAAGGAGGCACATACCTGCTTCGGAATGGGGAATATATAATCTTGGTATGCACTGAATTTTATAAATCATTTGGTGAGCTTGAAGCATCCTTTTTGTTTTCCAGTCTAATCTAACACGTTTTGTATCCAGTCAGTCACTCCAAAACTGTTAGGAAAGGACCACCAAATTGGTTTATAGCTTGGGTTTTGTTCCTAGATGTCATCGCTGTTTGCAGGATTAATTTAAGTCTTCCAAAGTATTCCTTACTAAGTTTTTTCACATTTGTTCATGTTTTATTATTGATCCTTCATCAATTTCAAATGTTTATATCCTCCCTCTTGCTCAAGTTCTTTCATATCACATTCTTGTCCCAAGCTGATGTTTTCCTGGTGCTGCAGTTTTCCTGCATTAAAGGTTGCTTTGCACATTTAGCAAGACCAAATAACATTCTTATATCATCTGAAAAAGTTTGACAACTTTCACTTCCTAATCTGATGAGCTATACAGTTTTAAATCATCAACAAAGAGAAGATGAGAAGTCTTTACACTTTGTTGTTTTCTAGGAGCCAAATTATAGCCATGGCCTAAGTTAAGTAAACGGTTAATGAGTTAATGGCAAGACAGAATAACAGTGGGAGTCACCCTGGAATATCCCCCTTTGAATTTTTATCCCTGGGATAATAAATTGTCCTTTATCATGGCTTAATTGCAAAGTGGTCTGCCACTGTTTCATGGTCACTGTAATGTAGTCGATCAGTGTAGAGTGTATCTTATACATTTTTAAGCACTCTTTTATCCATGAATGTGGGATACTATCAAATGCTTTTTTGTAGTCAGTCCATTCCATACTTAGATTCTTCCCCTTTTTATAGTTCTCCACTATGACTTTATTTAGCAACAAATTATCCTTTTTTTCCATATGATTTTCTTTTATTCCCCTTTTGTTCTGCTCCCTTAATTGAGTTTTCTTCTAAATGACTATAAACTCTTAACTCATAGCTAAATCTTTGTGCAAATATGCTAATACTTTTAACCAGAAGATAGGTACTGCATCTGGACCTGAGGTTTTCCATTTGCAAGCTTTTCTTAACTTTGTTTCAATCTCTCTGGCTGTTAATTCATCCCATTTCATATCCTGTACCTTTAAACTTCTTATTATTTCTTTTACTTCTTCTTCTGTCCATTTAACATATTTGTTATGTTCAACAGGATCTTCATAAAAACTTATTTAAAATGTATCTGTTTCTTCTTTTTTGGCGGTCTTTCAATTCCTTTTACCTTGTTTCCCAACTCTCTGTAAAACTTTTGTGGAACATCAGTAAATTGCTTATTTTGTACTTTTTCTTTATATTTATCTGTGTATCTTCTAAGTTTTTCTGCCTGTGCTGAGATTTTTAGCTTATTTGCGATAGTGCATGATAGATCCTGGTCTGTTCTAATACTGCCATTGCTTTTATTACATCAATTTTTCTTAGAATTTTTGTTGATCTGTTCCCTCTCTTATATTCTTTTAACAGTAACACTTCTTGTCTTAATTGCTTTATAGTTTTCCCTGTTTGATGCTTCCATGATGGTATTCGATTTTTCCGCTTCCTTTCTCTCACTACATTGTGTTCCTGTAGTAGAATTGTATCAGTTATTAATTTAGCTGCACAGTACTATATCCTGTTTACTTCTGTTGTATCACATGGATCTCTATGGACAGGCCTAATTACTGTGTTCGTTTTAGCAAACTTATGACTTTTTGGGTTTTATTGACCTTGTGCAGTCTATCATTCTCTATTAAATCAAGCAACTCTTCTCTCGTCTCATTTTCTTCTAAACTGAGGGCAGATTTTTTTATTTTCCATTTCCTGAGGGCAATCTATATAAAGTGCTATAGCATCTTCTTTTGGCACATTCTCTTCAGTTTCATCCTGTGCCATCTGTTGCACTGTCATGTGGGAATTCACTGGCCTATCACTCCTCAACATTGACTGTGTCAGAGTTTCCACAGTTTCCTGTTCCTTCCCTTGCTGTCCAGCTTTAA
The DNA here is from genome assembly GCF_019279795.1 of Protopterus annectens. Taxonomy (NCBI): domain Eukaryota; kingdom Metazoa; phylum Chordata; order Ceratodontiformes; family Protopteridae; genus Protopterus; species Protopterus annectens. The sequence continues at coordinate 418,334,039 of NC_056750.1, read as the reverse complement.
GTGAAAGTTTATACTGGTTTTCTGTGGAAGGTTCCGAAATATCTTCATATGGCACCTGACCAATTGCTTCCTGTTCCACTGGTTTTCACTAAATTTGGATATCCATTGAGCTATCCTGTTGTGCTGCTTTCTGAATTAGATTTTCTACACTGAATCCTTCATTTCACAGGTACTCCATAACCTTAGTTTCTATTTCTTTAACTTCTCCATTACAAATCTTCTCTTCCATTTTTCCTCTATGTCTTCTTATTTTTTGTATTGTAAAGTTTTCCATATCCGGATTCCTTTGCCTGTATTTCTCTTCAAATATCTTTGGTGCTGCTCTTTTTATATTGTTTAGTTTTGCTTTCACCTTTGCATAAATATTACACCATATTAATCTCTTTTTCTTTCCCATGTCCATATTTCTTTTTCAGATGTTTCCTGATCTTCCTGTTTCTCCTTACTTTGTGGTCTTTGCCCATCTTGTTGTGATGTAACCTCTTTTAGACCTTCTACACCAATTCCTTCACTTCACAGGCACTCCATAACTTTAACTTCTATTTTTTTAACGTCTACTTTACTAATCTTTTCTGCATTCCCTGTTTGTGATATTATTTTCTTTTTTTTCCATATATGGATGCCTTTGCCTGTATTTCTCTTTGAATATCTTTGGGGTTGCCTTCTTTATATTGATTAATTTGGCTTTCTCCTTTGCATAAATATTGCACCATATCAGATCTCTCTTTCTTTCCCATGTTCATATTTCTTTGTATACTTTTCAAAAATCTCTAGGTTTTGTTGTTTATATTTTTGTACATCCTCAGATGCTTTTTTTTCCAACCAGATCAATGTTTATTGATCTATATACTGTTTTTCACAAATCTGTTGTATTAATGAATACAATTTTTTATTTGAAGCTTCTGACAATTTTTCTTGTGAAAGTATTTTTCTTTCCTCTAATTTATCACTTAATCATTTTGTATATCTTGAGTCTGCAAATTCAGTTTTTTTTTTTTTTTTGCATAATAGTAACAATGCATAATTTCTTTCATATCCTCAATAGTCCACTATATCGTCTTTATGGCTCTTCTTTGGCTTATCAGTTTGTGTGATTTTTGTGGACCACTACTTCCTTCTACAACGGGGGGGGGGGATCCTCCCCCTGGGTTTGGCTTGGCCCCATTGTAGGAATGTTTCTGTATTTTGAGGATTCTACACTGTCATTTTTTTCCTGTCCTGGCACCAGTGTGCCTACCAGGACTGGGTACTTTTTTATACAGGGTCTTGTGCACACAGCTATCTTTTTTCATTTTTAACCTACTTCTATCCATGATATATGCATATAAATAGTCTATATATCAGTGTTGTCTTGGTGAGATTTTGGGAAAAAACAAGGTCCACCTCGTGAAGGTACTCACCAAGACTTGATGATGAATTCAATTTCAGCAACACTACTTTCCTTGCTGACTTATCTCTCCATTTGGACCCCAGTATCATCTTGGAGAAATTTTGTGAAACAACGGGATCCACCTTGTGAAGGTACTCACCAAGACTTGAGGATGAATTCAGTTTCAGCAATACTACTCTCATTTCCTTGCTGACTTATCTCTTCATTCAGAGCCTGGTGTTTGGAGATGGAGATGAACAGGAAGAAGACCAGCAGCACTGAAATTAGTGAATGAATGTGAGATTATAAATCATCAGTCACATTTATGAAATTATGTATTTGTAAGAAAAAATGGCTGAAAAAATTGGACTTTTATTGACTTTATGTCTTTAATGTTTAGAAGGACAATAAAAAGAAAAAGGTAACTGTAACTAAATAATGTTTGTTCTTAATAGCATTTGTATAAAAAAATAATTATATAAACTACATGTATAGTAAAGCAGCTTTGTGTAGTATGTAGTCAGGGTATTTTAAATGTTTGGGTTGGGGTGATTCTTTTCAGTGATTGTTGTACTTGATAAAGATATTAAAGTAAACAAGTACTTTTTTAATTGTATAAAATAGGCTTTACTGTGTAAAAAGAGAAGGAAAGTTGGACAAAAACAAGTTTAAGTCATTAAGCTATAATCATGGGCTGATGGGATTGGGGGTGTAAATCTGCACTGGTTATATTATACTATACTGTATTATATTCAGAGTTGAGATGTTTTCTCTTATTTTTTGCAAAGATGAATATCTGGAGTAATACCCATTTCATAATCTAAAAGCAAGTGTTTTCTGTAAGCATATAGGCTTGAAAAAGACAAAATGATGAAAGCCATGAGAAGTGCCAACATTCTTGTATATGCAATGGTACTAGCATATTTTCCTTTAGGAAATGTTCATTGGGACTCAAGAAGTTTGCAGCTGAAGTCACTTGTTCCGCTTTGAGTGAAATTCATAGATTCCTCCATGTATCTCCAGAGTTGTTAGCTGCTTTATTATCTTATTGCTGTATGTTTCCAAAGAGACAAGCTGTCAGCAAGTGCAAGCAATTAATCCTGTGAGTACTGAACATTCTTTGCTGATGGAAATACAAAATTTAAAGGTACAAGGGCAAACGGTTCAGAAAAAATATTTGAAATTATTGAAAGTGAATAAAAGATAATAGCTTCCATAGCAGCTTAAAACTTTAATGCATTTAATAGAACAGTGTATAATTTTGTTTTATTTAAAGATAGCCAGTGTACTTTTTAAGGGTAAAAGTTAATGTTTCTGATAGTATCCAAGTTGTTTTATACATCTGGGAGGGGAATAGAGATAGGAAAAGACAAGACACCAGTAAGTGTAAGTGGAAGCACAGGCTGTAATATGCACTTTAGCATGGCTAACCTTAATTTTAGGTTAGGTAATGTCTGTGAGTGCAGCTATCAGTGTGAGGTGGTTGTTCGTATCTGGAGGGTTAATCTTCATTTTTTGAAGGTGTACATACTTTTGTGTGCTTGTTGTACATTAATAGGTGATGGGAGTATTATAAGAACATATTTAGTTATATATTTGATGGTTTTCATTAAAACAAGAAGTCTTGAAAAATGTGACATAGGTTTAAATGGAGATAAACAAATGTATAAAAAGATCAGCTTGCCAAACAGTGTTTGCATGCAACACCAAAGTTGGAAATGCACATTCAAAAAACTGTCATGTATAATAGGTAGGAACAGTAACGTCTTATCAAAATGGCTTTGCTGTCCATATTACCTTGCAACATAAATGGACTTACAGATATAGACAAAAAGGTAAGAGTATTGAATTATACTAAGAAATCAAGAGTGCAGATGTGCTGCAGGAAACGTGGAAATAAAGGATAATGTGAATTTGATAATGGATTTTAGATTAGCTATTCAGCAGAATATCAAGAACACAAGAAAAGGGAAGTAAGTATACTAATTGTTAGAGGATCTTTAATAGTGGTAGAAGAATAAAAAGATAATAATGGTAGATTTGTGGTAGCTAGGGGCTGTTGGTAAGGGAGGAGGATTGCATTGGCATGTGTTGTTATATTCCACCAAAAGCTGCTGTTATACTGCTTAAGAAAATTTGGGGAGAAATAATCAGCTATCAGCAGGGAATATTACTTATAGGTGGAGACTGGAATTTGATTTGCAACAGTGAGGATGTATTTGGGGACCTAGAAGGGATAATATGACAAAAGAGAATAGATTTCTGAATAAATATATGAAAATATTTGGTATGGAAGACATCAATTCAGACGTAGGAACTTGCGTATTATTCTCCAAGGTACAGTACTGGGCTAGACTAGTTTGGAATTTTAATTCACAGGAACATGTGCTTTCAGTTGAAGGCTACAACACACATCCAATATTTATTTCAGATCACGCACCAATAAAAACTAATATAAAAATACAGGATAATGAATTAAAAATGAAACACTGGAGCTTTCCCACCTACCAGTTAAAAAGAATGGAATTTAAGGAATGGATAGTGGAAATGATTCAGGAGTTATTAGGGAAGATAGAACTATCTTCAGAAATTCTAGCTAGCTAGTGGGATAAAATGAAGAGAGTTTAAAAATAGAATAGAAATAAAAGAAAAAAGATATGATTAAAAAGTAACAGAATTTTTTTTGGGGGGGCGGGGCTTGCAAAGTACTGCAGAGTAAGGGGAAACTCACAACTCTTACAGAACAAGAAGAGGTGCAACTACAGAGTGCAAAATAGAAAATAAGGGAGTATATGGATAATATAAATGAATTTTGAAAGATTGCTGCCCAGCAGGTACTCCAGAACACAAACAATGTTTAGCCCAATAACTTGGGCAACAGAAAGTATAAAGGGCTGTCATCAAACTTCACAAGCATATAACAGGAAAATAATAATTTGTATAAAGCAGAGAAATGTGGAAATCAAGAAAGAGCACAAATGGAAATAGTTATGTAAGAATGAAGTATGTCAATGTTAGAAGTAGATGCAGCTCAACAATTAGCAGTTAAGATTAGAGGAAATGAGATAAAAATTATGATGTATAATCAGTCTGCAGGAAAGTATCCAAGAACAGATAGTATTCCTGTTGAATTATGGAAGTTAGGATGAAAGGGATAACGATCTGGAAGGTTTTGTTTAACAATATTTTAAAAAGAGGGGAAGCACCAACAGATCTTGGAAGAAAGCTGTGGTGACTGTATCACCTAAAAGCAATGAAGAACCATCAGACCCTGCGTCAAGTAGACCCATTTTAATTTTAAATTGTGATTACAAAGTGTTTAAATTGATAGATATGGATCATTGTGGTTTTGTGGAGGGGAGGCAAACATTTGACAATATTAATAAAACAGGGATAATCCAGAGGGAAGCAGAATTTAATAAAATACTGCTGTTGTTGGTGGGTCATGATGCAGAAAAAGCATTCGACAGAGAAAGTTGGGATTTTATGAGTTGGGCAATGGAAACATTTGCATTCCCTGATACAATAATAAGGTTAATTAGAAGGATATATGAAGGATTGGAGGAACGAATTAAAGTGGGAGGGTTTCTCTTTGATAAGTGATGTCTTAACAGAGGAACCAAGCAGGGGTGTTTGCTTTCCCCTTTATTATTTCTTTGTATTTAAAGGCATTGGCAAAATAAATAAGGGACTCAGAAATTCAAGGATATAATTTGTATGGTAATGATGAAGATGGCTTTATTTTCAGATATTATTTTGCACCTGATAAATCCTGAAAACGACATCTCAGTGCCAGGGAACATTTTGACACAAACACAAATTACACCATAATTAATAGGTTAATTCTAGATATTATTTTAACTGTAGATGGACAGGGGTGGTTTATATTTTGGGATGCTCGTGCTCTGATATAAAATGGGATATAGGCCAGACAAAAAGGATGGTGAAAATTCGAGTTTTGGAACATCTTAGAGATATAAGAAATAAAAATGAATTGAGTCCTATAGCTAACCATTTTCATGAAATGCATGAGGGTTCAGATAGTGGTTTAATTTTCTCAGTTCTTGCAAAACCTTTCTTGCTTAGAGGTGGTGATTATGTTGGTAAGTTAGTGGAGTTAGAAACTAGAATGATATTTAAATTTCAGACTCAAAGTCCTCGTGGTTTAAATCAAGAAGTTGATATTTAAAATATTTACAGGGTCATGTCAGTTTAGTAAAATGCATTTATAGTAACTGGATGATTTTCATATGGTGTTTTGTATAGATTTTGTTTGGATTTTTGTATATGAAGTTTTGCATTTTTATATATAATTCTTTATATGAATTTTGATATATATGTATAATATATTTTTAAATGAAAAAGTTTATTTAAAATTGTATTAATTAACTAATTGGATCGTGCTAAGTGGCTGCTTGTATTTGGATATTTAAGGCAGCTAAAATTGTACTATTGTGATCCTTGAAGGCAAATTGCTGAGGTGCCAGATCACTGTTGCTGTATTAAAAAAGAAGCTGCTGCTGGTATTTTGCTGCTGTAATTTGTGTTTTTCTTCAGTTTAGTTTTGTTTGGTGTTTGAAACATTTTGAGACAGTTTCAAGTCTTTTGGAGATTTAAAATTAATGAAGATATAACAAAGGCTATATCAGTAAATTATGTACCCACATATGCATTGGTCCAATAATAGCCATACTGATAGGAACTCTGTAAGATTAAGTATTTAGGAGTATGGAATAAAAAAGGCTTCTGTTATGGCAGCTAAGGTATGTGGAAAGAGACTAAAAAGATAATACAAAAATTGGGAAACTGGATGCCTTTGTTTATGGATGCACTGAAAATGTTTTTAGTCCCTTCAGTTTTATATATATAGTTCAGGCAAATATTTATCAACCAGAGAAGAAGTCGTGGATGAAAATTAATAGGATTTTAAAGTCTCCCAACTCATTACACTCATATAACATGTTCCCAGTTACATTTTTCTTCCCTATCACATCTCCATTTGCCATCTACCTGAAGAAAAGTTCTTTGGAGTCTGATTGGTGTGTAGAAATATCTATGCAGTCACTTCCAGGGAAAAATTGTAAATTCCTAAATCATCAAGACTTTTTGCATACCTGGGCTCCATACACAGGTCCTCCCAATTTTCCTTTATAAATTGCTTATCCAGTCTCTCTTCTCAACCTCCTCTAATTGATTCTTATAGTTTTTGTACAATATTTTATATACCTTACTAATTATCCCTTTTTTAACAGCAGCTTCTGTTCTAGATTCAACTAAAAATTCTACCACAGCAGCTCTTTCACTTAGGGTTCCCCTAGCTCTTTCTCTTTGCCTGTATTCTGATATCAGTCCCTAGTAGGGAAGGTGGTCTCTGGCCTGCGGTACAAATATCTTCTTGGTCCCATCTCATTCTGTTAACTTTCCACCTCTAGTTATTTGCTCCTAATATCTTGATTCCTTTGCCAGTTTTCTAAAGTAAATTCCAGCCCCCTCTTGCCTTTATTCTGTACGCCTATATGCAGTCATCTCTATTGGCAAAATCTCATTTTTCCATTCCTGTGTTAGCTTAGCTCTTTAAAAAAACTTTTGCATCTTTATGAATACAATTTTCTGCATGGCTATTGTTCTCCTTAAGGATTAGCATCCAGAATTCCAGTCTCTCCTTATTTCTTGTACTCACTCCATGCTTCATCATGATCCATTTCTACTTAGAATTGTAACATTTTGCTTGAGTTATGTATATGAGCCTTAACTGTATAGCTTTAAAATATCCCTTGAAATCAGGAAATTCTAAACCACCTTGTTCTATCGGGAGGATCAACTTATCCCACTTAACCCTTGCCTTCTTCCCCTCCCAGATAAATTCCTTCCACTCCTCATTAAGTATTGCCCACAAATTCTCTGGCTAATAAAAATATGCTTGGCCTCTATATAAAACTAAAGGGACTAAACATAGTTTCTCTGCTGTATCTTACTATCCATAACCATAAACAAGAACTTTCAGTTTCTCAGTTTTGTATTATCTTATGTTTAGTCTCTTCCTACAAATCCTTAACTGCCAAAACATAAACCTTTTTATTCCATACACCTAACTACTTAAAGTCATTGTGTCACCAAAAATATGGGTATTGGTGAACCAGTTTGTGAGTTAGTACATAATTTATGGCTATAGCCTTTGTTTTATCTTGATCAATTTTATATCCCAGAAAGTCGTGAAACTGTCTCATAAAGTTCTACAACATCAAGATGTCCTTTTGTTAATCAAGCAAAAAAATATCAACTACAAATAAAGCCACTTTTCCTGATTGCCATACTAATTATATCATTGCATTTCTTTTCCAATAGCTCTAAATATAATGCAAATAAAAGAGAAAGAGGATAGTTTCTCTGCTAAAACAAGCTTATTGAAGAGATATCCTCAGACTAAATTTTTTGCCTCTGATCCTTCATATATCTAAATTAACCTTATTATTGTATCAGTAGATGCAAATGCTTTCCTTGCCTTACTCATAAAACCACAGCTTACTGTGTTGAATACTTTCTTTGCATCAAGGCATCAAGTCCCACCATCAGCAGTGTTTTATTACATTCTTCTTCTGTCTGAATCATCATAGTTCTATTAATGTTGTGAAATATTTGCCTCCCCTCCACAAAACAACATTGCTCCATATGTATCAATTATGGCAATGCTTCTGCCATTCTTCAAACTAAACACTTGGTTTAAAATTGAAAAAGGTTTGTATTTAGCTGGTTCTGATGGGTGTTTATCTACTTTTGTTAATACAGCCATCACAGCTTTCCTCCAAGATACTGGCAGCCCCCCCCCCCTTTTAATATTCTGTTAAGCAAAATCTTCTAGATCTTTATCACTTTCATCCCTCCTAACTTCCAATCTTCTACAGGAAATACCATCTGTTCCTAGAGACTTCCCTGCAGATTAATTATACACCACCTTTTATATGTCATCTCCTCCTATTTTAACTATTAGTTGTTGAGCCTCATCTTCCACTAACCTTGGTATAATTAAATCCTACATAAATATTTCCAATTGTGCTCTTTCTTGATTTCCACATTCCTCTGCTTTGTGCAAATTTTCATAATTTTTTTGAAATGTCTCCAATGCCTCCATACAATCTCTGTTTTTTTTTTGTTTTTTTTTTGTCATAGGCTCCCTAAGTTTAGCAACAACTCTTTTCTACTTTCTGTTGCTTAGATTGTTGTGCTAAAAGTTTTTTTTGCTCTGGAGATGTTAACAGAAAGAATTGCTTAACAGCAATCTTTCCAAACTTGTACATATTATCCAAATACTTCCATATCTTCTCTTTAGAACTCTGCAGTTCCTCCTCTGCCTGTTTTGGGAGATTTGCCTTATGCTGCATTACTTTAATGGTTGTCAGCCCCTCTAAATAAATCCTACTACTTCTTAACTCTTTCTCTTAATCTTCTATTTTTCTTCCATTTTTAAACTCCATTTTTATTGTAACCCACTCACTAGCTATTCTTTTTGAAGACATTTCTATTTTCCGTAACAACTCTCAAAATAATGTCCACTACCTATTCCTTGAAGTCATCTTTTTAACAGGAATGTGTGAAAGTGCCAGTGTATCATTTTTATTTCATTACATGGCAGTTTTATCTTCGTTATTACCTGTGCATGATCTGAATAGTTATTGGATGCGTGCCAAAGCCTTAAATGAAATGCATATGTTTCTATGAAATATAATTTCTGTCCAGTCTGTCCCAGTTATTGTACCTTGGAGAATAATATCTAAATTATGTCCAAGTTCCTACTACAAAGTTCAAGTCTTCATGCCAAATATTTTCATAAATTTCTTTGGAAATCTATCCTCTTATTATATTTTCCCTTCTATGTCCCCTTAGTAAAGCTGCACTCTTGCAAATCAAGTTATAGTTCATACCTTTATGTAATATTCTGTGTTGACAGGTGATTATTTCTCCCTAAATAGCCTAGCATTTTCTGCTGAAAGCTGAATATTTCTCCCAAAATTTTCATAAAGGCTCCATAATAGCAGTTTTTGGTGGAATGGTAATACTTGCCAATGTAATCTTTCTCCCTTGCCAATAGTCCTTTACTACCACAGATCCACTATTATTGTCTTTTTTCCTCTTCTATCACTGTTGGGGCCTTTCTGTAAATCAGTATTGTTACTCCCGCTTTTTTCTTACCCTGATATTCTGCTGAATATCCATCCTGAAATTATTTCTTTGTCAAATTCACATGCTTATTTCTTTCCAAATGTGTCTCTTGCAGAATTGCTATTTTCACCATGTATTTCTTAATATGTCAGTGTTCTTTCCTTTTTGTTTATACCTGTAAGCAATTTACATTCTAAGATACTATGGATAGACTAGTTATTATAACATAAAGCTATTGCCCCCACCTCATATACATGACAATTTTTTGAATTTATATTTGCACATTTTGGCTTACATAAACAAACTAATGTTTGACAGGCTGGTCTTTTATACAGTTGTTTCTTCTAATCTCCATTTGTACTTAGGTCACATCTTTCAAGACCTTTACTTTATTGAAACCTCTGAAACAAAAAACAAAAAAAAAATTCTTAACACCCCCATCCCTTGTTAGCTTAGAACAAATAGACATAAACTATGTACATTTTCAACAAATGAAGTTTAACCCCAGATAGAAACAATTGCCCCAAATCAACAACTGCAACCAAAGGCATAATTAATCTAAAATTAAGGTTATCCATGCTAAAATGTATGCTATAGCTTACTTTATCACTTACACTGACTGCTGTCCTTTTCTTATCTCTGTTCCCCTCCTAGATGTGAAAAATACCTTGTATGCATTCAGAAAACATCAACTTTTACCCCTAAGAAGAAATACATTGGGTAGCTGTAAATAAAATTAAATTGTCCACTTTTTTCTATTAAATTAAGTATTAAGGCTCCTGGGGGCTACTATCTCTTATTCACTTCTCATAATTTCAAACTGTTTTACACTTAACTGCTTGCCATTGTACATTTAAATGTTGCATTCCCTTTGACAAAGAATGCTCAGAACTCTCAATATTAATTGCTTGCACATGCAGACAGATTGTCTCTTTATAAAAGTAGTCAGCAATGTGAAAAAAAAGCAGCAAACAACATTGCGGATGTATGAAGGGGTCTTTGTAAATACCACTCCGAAAAGAAAGTATGGAATTCCCCTAGCCAACTGTGTTTAGCTGCAGACTTTTTGTCTCTCAATAACAGCATATGCTAATGGTAAAAAAAACAAAATAATGCCTTTGCAAACGCAAGAATTTTAACATTTTCACAGCTTTCATCATTTTGTCTTCTTTTTCAAGCCTATTTGCTTGCAACAGTTGTCCTTGGCTTATACTATAAACAGTAATATAGACATCCACCCTTGTAAAAACAAGGGGAATGATTATCTTAATTGTGTATATAATATAATTAGTACACTTGCACATCCCACCCCCATACCATCGGTCTAAGATCACAGCAGGATATTAACTTAAAACTGCTTCTTTCCAGCCTTTCTTCTCTTGTTATACTGTAAAGTCTGTATTTCTTACAACTAAAAAGTACTTGTTTACTTTAACATCGTTAACACATAAATCAGTCACTGAAAGGAATCCACCCCAGCATTTAAAATGCCCCTGACTGCACACAGTAGAAAACTTCATTAAAATATCATATGCAGTTTATAGCATGAGATGTTTTACACAAGTTCTTATAAGAATAAAAATTGTTTTACTTACAAGTACTTCTTTTTTCCTTTTAAGTATCCTTCTAAACACTATTGACATAATGTGGAGTTTGTGCTTTACAGTTTACCCACAAATTTAACAAAATCCACAAAAGTCCAGTCTTTTCTCATCCACATTTTCTTGCAAAGCCATATTTCACAAATGTAATTCATGCTTTATATTTTCCTATTTATTCACTAATTTCAGTGTTGCTGGTCTTTTCCTTTATCATCTCCATCAGTCAACATCATATGCAGGTTCAAGTCCAAGGTACTTCTGATTCTTCTAGTCCGTTCCTCTGCTTTTTTCTGTGTCTCACGCATTTTACTTTGGAACACTGGAGAAAGTTACACTGGCAGAGTATATGATCTGCATTGTGACAAAAATAAGAAGCAGAGTCCCCTTCTGTTTGCTGGCTCATTTATTTGTGAATGCACTTTATTTCTTCTGTATACTGTTCTGCATCAAAAATGTCTTTGATCCTGTGGGAAAATACTCTGAAGACGCCTGGCTACAGCAGTTTGAATCTCACACCTGCCTCTCAACATTCCCTGTTTGCTGGGATAAATTTGCTTCTCCTCTCTGGTGTGTAGTGAGTGATCATTTTCCACAAATACTTTGCTGTCTTCAGTTTTTAATATTTCACTTTAGCCACACTTTTGCCAGGATCAACTCTTTCTGCTGGTATGATTGCATCTTTACTAATATACATCGTGGCTGCTTTCTCCTGATCAGGTTTGGAGTATATACTCAATGTGTCCTTTCAATTAACAAATCCTGCTGTGGAACACAAGTCCAATTACCTATTTGTGCTTTCATAGACATTCTGTTCCTTCTAATTTCTCTGATACACCATATCTTTACTTTTCCATCCATTCCTCAACTGATGGGTCTAGGATCTGACCATGGGCTCTTCCAAGCTTAAGAGCCTGCGCTGAAACTCCACCCCCTACCCATAAATCCCCATGAATAGAACAAGTTACCCTAGATCTCAATTGCCACTTGAAGAGCTACAACACATCTTGGTGCTCAGGAGTTTTGAAAAAAATCTTTGAAGTTTATACTTAGATAAATGTCTCTTCATAGTTATATATACATATAGATTTTTCGTAGTCCTTTCTTCTTATTACCTTTATAGTACTATATTTCTTCTTAGTGTAAAATTAACAAAAAAATCTTAATTTTTATCTTTATCCTTTACTTGTTTGCAGGTAGTTTAATCATCTTTCCTTTCAGCATTTTCTTCCCAAAATGTCCAATAAGCCATTGGGCTTTAAAAATGTGTTGCTGGTCCTCTTAAGCATTCTAATTCCAACACACATGAAAAAATGCAGCTACTGTCTGGGGGCCTTCGCACCTAGGCATAGCGTGCTCAAGTTGTAGAGACTTCAGGCAGATAGATTTGGTTGAAAGAAATAAATAAGCTCATCTTGCAGGGTCTCTTACAGCCATCCCCAGGAGATAAACCTTATTCATTGTAATGGAAGTCAGTGGCTGCTACTTTTTCCCCTCTTTTTCTTTTTCTTCTTAAATGAAAACTGATTAGAAAAAGACAAGCCAAAGTCATCAGGAAAGAGGTCGCATGACCTAATTCTTTGGCTCCAGCCCCACCAATGAAGATGCCTAAACCCTTGGAGCCAGAGTTCGTTTTGAATCAATAATCATCAGATCAGCGTACGTCATCCAGTTTTTCACTGAAACCTGTGAATCCTAGGCTTTGGTCTTCGATACTGCAAGATAGACCAAGATATCCATCCAGGCTTCCTTCCTTCTACTGCTTCTTTAAGGTCAGTAGGGTCCACTTCAAGCCTTATGGAAGCAGACATGGACAGGATGATGAGGCACTTCCTTCAGATCAAGAACCAGTTAGGGGTACTCCTGGCACCGACCTCAGTTGGATCTCGGAGACATGTTTCTCCCTCTGTCTTTGATAGCTCCTTTCTGCTCTGGCCCATCTGGTTCTTGGGTGGTCCCAGCCCCCCTACCCCACGCAGAAGAGATGATTGACTTAATCTCATCAAGGGCATGGAAGGAACCGGACATGGCTGAATCTATCCTTAAAAAGCCTGATAAATTTTAGTAGCTTCTAAAGATCGACTCCATTGGAGTAAGGGTCCTGCTGTAGAATCCATGGTAGTGGCAGCAGAAGCTACCAAGAAGGAGCTGGTGGAAGAGAGCTCCTCTGTCCATCCACCTAACAGAACGTCATGTGCATTGGACAGATTTGGGAAGACTGTATATGCTTTGTCTACTTTTTCAGTGTGTTGAATTATTTGGCACACATCACCCACTTCCAGAGAGATTTGACCAAAGAGATCACCAAATCTCTTCAAAGGACCTTGTCTTTGGATCAGAGGATGACTATTGATTCACAGTTGGCTACTCGCCAATCCCTTTCCAGTGCCTCTATGCAGCTTATTTCTAATGCTAAAGACAGTACATCTAGAGCAGCTGATACAGGCATTGCCATTAGGAGGAATGCCTGGATGTAGCTTGTTGATTTTTGTGGAACATTTCAAGATTGTGATGACTTAATCTAATATGGTCCTAAAGTCAAAAAACTATTTGCAGAAGTGAGATGGATGGTAAATCCCTTTCTGTTCTAGGGATTAAATTCTCAACACTTCAATGTACCTTTTCCACAATCAGAAGGGGGGTAAGACAATGTGGTTTCATAAATCCCAGGAGCTTAAATTAGACACTTGTGGAGAAAGAGCTCCCCAAGGCAAGGGGAAACTCTTATAATGGACATTGTCCAAGAGGCAGAGATGGTCCACAAAAACAAGATTCAGGGGTCCTTTCTCAGAGAATCCTTTTTGGTGCTCTTGAATGTTTACCTGGCTGTCATACTCTAGAGGCAGTTGAGAGACACTTATCACTGCACCCAGCAACCTGAATGCTCATCACTTAAGAAAAATTGGTGCAAAGGATAGTAACCAAAGACTGTGTCATATCATAACATACTCCTCCTTCACTTTAGAAAATAATTCCTGATGTTTCACCCTCACAAAGGGAAGTGGCTGCCTTCAGAGAAGCCACTAAAAATGACTGATTCAAGAGCACCCCACCAAACCAGAAAAGATCAGGGATTTACTCGAGATTCTTTTTAATGCCAAAGAAAAATTAGGACCTAAAGGCCAATTTTGGACCTAAGTTGACTAAACAAATTTGTAAAACAAAATTCTGGATGGTCACAGTTCAGTTCATTCTTCCATTACTAAGGAAGGGTGAGTGGATGTGCTTGCAGCAACAACAACAGCACCAAGGAAAAGTTGAAAAAGCACCACAGCAGGATTCACAAAACACGGTTTATTGTAGAAAATCTATCTCTCTGACGTCTCGGCCTTAGCCTTCCAGGAGTATAGAACAAATGAAAAACCCTGTCCTTATATACAAATTAAATCACATGATTAAAACAATTAAACAATCAGGTCATTTAAAAAGTTTTTTACATTAGCAGCATTTTCCATTTAAAATCCTCATTTAACCCATTTGGATATAGAGTTTTAAACTTCAGTATATAAACTGTTTCTTTATACAGTAACAACTGTTTAATTTTTAACAGATCAAAATTATTATCAGATACTTGTTCTAAAATTGATGCTTGTAACAACTTTTCATCACTGTTATGCATTTCACAAAAATGTCGAGCAACAGGACTTTCAATTTTATTATTAATTATGTCCCTAACATGTTCAAGGAGTCTCACTTTAAAAGCTCTCTTGGTTTCCCCTATATAAAATTTATGACAGGGGCATTTTAAGGCATAAATAACCCTCTCAGTGTTACAACTAAAATAATTATTTACCCTAAAGGGCATATCATTAATACATTCAAATCTAGAAGTTACAAAACTGCATGCCTTACATTTACCACACTGATAGGTCCCTTTATGTCTAATATTTTCTGTCAATATTTCTGTAGGGAAACTAAACCTGCTTCGTACTAAGAAGTCTTTAATGTTCCTTCCCCTTCTGTATGAAAATTTTAAATTAGCATTTAACCATAATTTAACATTATCCAGGGTACTAAAGCATTTCCAAAACATAGAAACAATTTTAATTAATTCCGATGTGTAACATCCATAAGTAGTAACAAAATACATAGCCTCAAGTTGTATTTGTTTATTTTGACTTATAAAAGGAACAAATTTCCTCTCCTGTAATCTATTCTTTTTGTTATAACTATGGGAAAACTCACATAGTTTATTAAAGCTTTCATCCAGAATAGATCTATTGTACCCTCTTAACAAAAAAGAGTTGTACAAAAAATCAAGTTCTTTTCTAAATACTGTTGTTTCATTACATAGTCTAAATATCCGTAACATTTCTCCATAAGGTAGAGAATGTTTAGTATGTGGGGCATGTCCGCTATTACCATGTACATATAACGTAGGACCTTCAAATTTCCTGTTTACTGAAATTACTAATTTATAACCACTAGAAATATCAAGAATCACATCTAAAAATGGTATTCGTGTACCCATAATTAGACCATCAAAGTCCAAAAAAAATCTATTAGACTTCAAATCTGAAATAAATTGTAGGGCCGAAGACTGACCCCCTTCCACCAAAAAAATTAAATCATCAACATATCTATAATATCTGATGACATGTTGTTGAAAAAAATTATGTTTATAAATATATTCCAACTCAAAAAATCCCATTGCCAAATTGGCATACATGGGGGCAAAAGAAGCCCCCATGGCTGTTCCTCGTTTCTGATGATAAAGGATATGGTTAAATTCAAAAAAATTATTAGTTAAAGAAAAATACAATAACTCAATAATAAATTCTGAAACAGGAGACTGGCCCAAAAACAATCTCAACGCCTCCACTCCAAATTCGTGACTAATATTTGTATATAGACTTTTGACGTCCACTGTCAGCCAGTACATATTTTTATTCCATTTAATGTTATTAATTTTGTTCAAAAAATCAAACACATCTGTTAAAAAAGATGGTAATTTTTTAACATATGCTGACAAATAGTCATGTAAAAATATACCCACATTTCGCAAAAAATATTTGCGACCTGACACTATAGGACGGCCCGAGGGTTTAATATAATTTTTATGAATTTTGGGCAGGCAGTAAAAATATGCCATGCCACAACCCTCTGTCTGAAATTTATTCTTGACATCCTTCATCTCAAAGTACCCTAATCTGAAGCCCTTCTGTATCAACTCTTTATATTGTAGAATAGCTGCATGATATCTCTCTATCTCACATGTTTCATATATATTATTGTCATTAAGATGTCGCATACACATATCAAAATAATCATTAGTATTTAGAACAACTAGTTTATTACCCTTATCAGCAGGTTTAAAAACAATATTGTTGTTCTTACTTAGATCCATTAAGATCTTCCACTCTTGACAAGACATATTATATTCAATATTATTCTTATTTACCATAAATTCTTGATGGCCTATTTCTAGAGAATGATTCACCATTCTAATGAAGTTAGACACTTCATAATTCATAACTCTAGGAATAAAATTACTTTTTGAGGGTACCTTCTCAGTATTAAGTTTAACATAGGCATTAGCTTGTTCATCTGACATGCAAGAATAAAAACTCTCCTCTAAACTTGACAAATTGGAGTCTGAAACATCATTCTGACTTTCAGTATTTAAACTAAAAAAATATTTTAAATACAATTTCCTGCTAAATCTATACACATCCAATTGCATATCATGCAGTCTAGAAACGACTGTAGGAATAAATTTCAAACCCAAATTTAACACTGAGAGTTCATTGTTATTGAATTCATAGTTTGACAAATTTACAACATAACTGTCCAAAATATTAAATGCAACACTACCATCTGCCCCTTTTGTAACCTCCTCGCCTGGACGGCTCTGATGTAGTGTATTCCGTATATTCCCTTTGGCGTTTCTGCCGTGAATTGTCTCTCTGTGTTTGCGGATGTTCTGCACGAAAATTCTGTCGTAGATGCTCTGGATGTTCAGCCGGTGGAAGATGTGGAAAATCCATTTCAGCCCCATCATCTTCAAAGGATGTATAGCCATTTTCAGAGGCTGACGCCGATGAATTCAAGGAACGTGTCTTGTCCGTTTCCTGTTGAAACCTCACATGTTTACGCCCCCTGTTTCGATTGGTTCTTGACACAAACGCTCTATTTAATTCGTAGTCTCGTAGATCTCTTATCAACTTGCCTTTTTTTCTTTCAATAAGTGTTAGTTCATAGTCTTTCAATTTGTCATTCATCTGTATTAAGAAATCATCCAGAAAAGATGTAGAAACACATTTGGATATGTCGCTACACATCTTCTTAATATCAACACACAGTTCTTTTTGTTTTAAACAATCTCGTTCTATCAGGATATGCAACCATTCTGTAGTACAATTATGAGCTGCAGATACCCATCTTTTATGGAACACAATATCCGAATCTTTAGAGAGGTCAAAGGGTGTAGTGGGATCTTTAAACACCCTTAACCCTCTCGGTGTTATCTCAGTGTCTATATATCTTTGTAGACCACAAATGTTGAAGAACGTAGCAGTTTCTTTGATCATTTTTTTCTCTAGATTTTCTAATAACAGTTTATGTTCTACATTATCCGGCAAGAGATTCTTTCTGCCCACACTGCAAAAGGGATTCGGGAAGCGTTTTTTCCGGTCATCTTCCCATTTATCCCATAGTGTACTACTTTTATCCAAGCCAGTTCTATTCATTAACTGCCGCTCACCTCTGTCCGTGACATTACTGACAAAATTGTCTAATGAAAGCTGACTACCATCCATGGTGTCACGCAGCACCCGTGGAAACTGTGCAAGCGAATCCGTAGACATGAACCAGCAGCAACAACAACAGCACCAAGGAAAAGTTGAAAAAGCACCACAGCAGGATTCACAAAACACGGTTTATTGTAGAAAATCTATCTCTCTGACGTCTCGGCCTTAGCCTTCCAGGAGTATAGAACAAATGAAAAACCCTGTCCTTATATACAAATTAAATCACATGATTAAAACAATTAAACAATCAGGTCATTTAAAAAGTTTTTTACATTAGCAGCATTTTCCAATTAAAATCCTCATTTAACCCATTTGGATATAGAGTTTTAAACTTCAGTATATAAACTGTTTCTTTATACAGTAACAACTGTTTAATTTTTAACAGATCAAAATTATTATCAGATACTTGTTCTAAAATTGATGCTTGTAACAACTTTTCATCACTGTTATGCATTTCACAAAAATGTCGAGCAACAGGACTTTCAATTTTATTATTAATTATGTCCCTAACATGTTCAAGGAGTCTCACTTTAAAAGCTCTCTTGGTTTCCCCTATATAAAATTTATGACAGGGGCATTTTAAGGCATAAATAACCCTCTCAGTGTTACAACTAAAATAATTATTTACCCTAAAGGGCATATCATTAATACATTCAAATCTAGAAGTTACAAAACTGCATGCCTTACATTTACCACACTGATAGGTCCCTTTATGTCTAATATTTTCTGTCAATATTTCTGTAGGGAAACTAAACCTGCTTCGTACTAAGAAGTCTTTAATGTTCCTTCCCCTTCTGTATGAAAATTTTAAATTAGCATTTAACCATAATTTAACATTATCCAGGGTGCTAAAGCATTTCCAAAACATAGAAACAATTTTAATTAATTCCGATGTGTAACATCCATAAGTAGTAACAAAATACATAGCCTCAAGTTGTATGTTTGACATGACAAGAGCTCCTCTGTCCATCCACCTAACAGAACGTCATGTGCATTGGACAGATTTGGGAAGACTGTATATGCTTTGTCTACTTTTTCAGTGTGTTGAATTATTTGGCACACATCACCCACTTCCAGAGAGATTTGACCAAAGAGATCACCAAATCTCTTCAAAGGACCTTGTCTTTGGATCAGAGGATGACTATTGATTCACAGTTGGCTACTCGCCAATCCCTTTCCAGTGCCTCTATGCAGCTTATCTCTAATGCTAAAGACAGTACATCTAGAGCAGCTGATACAGGCATTGCCATTAGGAGGAATGCCTGGATGTAGCTTGTTGATTTTTGTGGAACATTTCAAGATTGTGATGACTTAATCTAATATGGTCCTAAAGTCAAAAAACTATTTGCAGAAGTGAGATGGATGGTAAATCCCTTTCTGTTCTAGGGATTAAATTCTCAACACTTCAATGTACCTTTTCCACAATCAGAAGGGGGGTAAGACAATGTGGTTTCATAAATCCCAGGAGCTTAAATTAGACACTTGTGGAGAAAGAGCTCCCCAAGGCAAGGGGAAACTCTTATAATGGACATTGTCCAAGAGGCAGAGATGGTCCACAAAAACAAGATTCAGGGGTCCTTTCTCAGAGAATCCTTTTTGGTGCTCTTGAATGTTTACCTGGCTGTCATACTCTAGAGGCAGTTGAGAGACACTTATCACTGCACCCAGCAACCTGAATGCTCATCACTTAAGAAAAATTGGTGCAAAGGATAGTAACCAAAGACTGTGTCATATCATAACATACTCCTCCTTCACTTTAGAAAATAATTCCTGATGTTTCACCCTCACAAAGGGAAGTGGCTGCCTTCAGAGAAGCCACTAAAAAATGACTGATTCAAGAGCACCCCACCAAACCAGAAAAGATCAGGGATTTACTCGAGATTCTTTTTAATGCCAAAGAAAAATTAGGACCTAAAGGCCAATTTTGGACCTAAGTTGACTAAACAAATTTGTAAAACAAAATTCTGGATGGTCACAGTTCAGTTCATTCTTCCATTACTAAGGAAGGGTGAGTGGATGTGCTTGACAGACCTTCAGGATGCATACCACCATATAAAAATAGACAGGCATCTTCCTTTTCTCCTTCAGTCTATGACAAAACCCCTTTTTTAAACTAAGCAGAAAACTGTAATTTAGAGTGGAAGGAGAAAGTAATGAAATGGGGGAAGCTCGAGAAAAAAGGATGCAGGGATTTTGGATGCAGATCTTTAAGGAGAATAACAATAATCGTACATAATATTATATTGATAAAGTATCAGAAATTCTAAGAACTAAACGAACAAGGGAATGGAAAAAGGAGATTCTGCTGATAGGGATGACTGCAGTTAGGGAGACAGACAATAGTTAAGAGGAGGCTGGAATTTATTGGAGAAACCTGACAAAGGAACCAAAGTATCGGTAGCAAATAACTAGAGAGGGAAAGGTAATAGAATGGGAAGACGCCAATAACTTATTTGGGCTTCATGTTAGAGATTGCCTTCCCTATCAAGGACTAGTATTAGAGTATAGTCAAAGAGAAAGAAAGAGGAGGGTCCTAAATAAAAGACCAGCACTGGTAGAGTTTTTAGTAGAATCTAGAACAGAAGTTGCCGTTAAGAAAGGAATAATTAGTAGAGCATATAAAATATTGCATGATAACTATAAGAATCAATCAGAGGAGGTAAGAAAGGATTGGAAAGAGACTGGCTAAGAAACAATGAGGGAATATAGAAAATAGATTTAGGATCATTGCTTGAAAGTGTTTACATAGGTATTTTTATACCCCAGGTAGAATCCAAATAATTTTTCCTCATGTAGCAAATGTTGGAGATGTGATGGGGAAGAAAGAGATAACTGGGAACATATTTTCTGGGATTGTGATGAGTTGGCAGCCTTTAAAGATTCCCTGCAGACTGCTGTGTTGGAGATGCTGGGTGAGCTAATTGGTGTAACTAAGGAATTGATTTTTTTTTTGAGCTATGGTACAGAATCGGAATTGCCTAGATATAGCAAAGTCTTGCTGAGTCTAATTATGATGGCTGCCAAAAAAACAATTGCTAGAAAATGGAAATCAAAATCTAAATCAAATTTACTATACGTAGTGAAGATATTAACAGAGATAAAACAACTGGAATTGGGATCTTTGGAAAAGGGTAGGAGCAAATTACATAGGAAAAATATGAAGTGTGGGATAAATACATGCAGAGGAGGAAAGAGGTCTAAAAAGAAGGCAGGAATTGAATAAGTTATGTAATGGTTGACTGACAGTGACTGGATATATTATAAGTGATGTGTAATGTTTGCAGCTACATTTGTGTCGGTATGGTTTGTAATGTATAATGTTTGCAACTGAGATTGTGCTGGTATGGTTTATTTTCCTTTATATAAATTTAAGATTGCCTGTGTCACACATGATAATTTAATAAAGATGTTTCTTGTTTAAAAAAAATTGAACTGACGTTTTCAGTAGATGTTAATTTCTGATCCTGGAAGACTGTCTTTCTCATAGTTATTACCTTGGCCAGAAGAGTTTCTGACTTACAGGCTTTGGCCTGCTATCCTCCTTACTTTATTTTTCATAATGGCAGAGATTCATTGAGAACTAATCCCTCCTTTTTCCATAAAGTTGTTTCTGAGTCCTCCTTAAATAAGTATTGAGTTGCCTGATTTCTTTTCTAACTTTATTTCCTCCTCTTTTAAACCAATCATGCTCCTTCTTTCAGGAGAAATCCTTCTGACTATCCTTACCTCCTTTTCTGTCAGTTCCCTCCCCACATTTGAAAATTGCAGGGAGTCTTTTCATGTGCCTTCCTGAATGACAGTTTGTAACCTCCAACTCTTAACACTGTAATGCCTCTTTCTGGTTTTGTCAGGTATAAAATAATATAATCTGCAAATAAAGCCAACTATTCTTGACTACCATACCAATTATATCCTTGAATTTCTGAGTCCTTTATTTTCTTTGCCAGTGGTTCTAAAGGTAATGCAAATAATAAAGGGGAAAGAGGACACCTCTGTCTGGTTCCTCTGCTCAAGCAGAAATTATCAGAGAGGACCCCACCCACTTCAGTTTTTGCCTCCGATACTTCACATATCCTCCAAATCAATCTTACAATTTTTTCAGGAAATGCAAATGCTTCCATTGCCTTACTCATAAAAGTCCCAGCTTACTCTGACAAATATTTTCTCTGCATTAAGACCCAGCAGCAACAATGGTATTGTCTTACATTCTGCTTCCCTATGCATCATTAATGTTCTGTTAATGTTGTCAAATGTTTACCACCCGTCCCCAAAACCACATTGATCCATATCTATCAGTTTTGGCATTACTTTTGTCATTCTTTTAGCCATTATAGACATGAACACTTTATAACCATGGTTTAGTATTGAAATGGGCTTGTATAAAGCTGGATCTGATGGATCTTTACCCTCTTTAGGTATTACAGCTACTACTACTTTCTTCCAGGATGTTGGTACTTCTCCTCCTTTTAAAATACTGTTAAACAAAACCTTCCAGTTCTTTATCAATTTTTTCCTCCTAGCTTCCAAACCTCCACAGGAATACAATCTATTCCTGGGGACTTTCCCGTAGATTGGTTATATATCACAATTTTTTATCTCATCTCCTATCCTAACCGTTAGTAATTGAACCTCATCTACCTCTAACCTTGGCATATTTAATTCTTCCATAAACATTTCCATTTGTATCTTTTCTTGATTTTCATATTTCTCTGCTTTACAGAGACTTTCATATAATTTCTGAAATATTTCTAATACCTCTACAGGATTTCTTGTTACCTTCCTTGTTTCAAGCTCCCTAAGTTTGGCAACAGCCCTTTCTAATTTCTGTTGCCTGAGTCGGTGTGCTAAAAGCTTTTGTGCTGTAGTGTTATTATTAAAAACAGTTGCTTAATTGCAACGTTTCTAAACTCGTGCATATTATCGAGGTAATCCCTTATTTTCTGTCTAGCATTCTGCAGTTGATCCTTTTCTTTTTCTGTGATATTCTCCATATTCTGCAGTACTCTAAATAATTGTTACGTCACTTCTTAACCATAGCTCCCTTTCTTTTAGTTCCACTCTATTTTTAAACTCCACCATAATTTTAT
This sequence comes from Protopterus annectens, assembly GCF_019279795.1. Lineage (NCBI taxonomy): Eukaryota > Metazoa > Chordata > Ceratodontiformes > Protopteridae > Protopterus > Protopterus annectens. Next base: position 418,311,079 of record NC_056750.1, on the reverse strand, counting down.
CCTACTCCCTAGCTATATTTTCAGAAGAAATTTCTATCTTCTGTAACAGCTCCTGAATAATCTCCACTGCCCATTCCTTAAAGTCCTCTTGGTTCAAGAGATAGGTGGAAAAGTGCCAGTTATTATTGTTGCATCATCTGAAATAGTTATTGGGTACATATTAAGACCTTCAATTAAATGCATGTGTTCTTGTCAAATGTAAATTCTGTCTAGCCTAGCCCAGTTTTTATATCTTGGAGAAAATATCTAAATTTACTCTGAACTCCTATTACTGAATTCACATCTTCCGTGCCAATTATTTTCATAAATTTCTTCAAAAATCTACCATCCTTTGTTATACTTTCCCTTCTGGGTCCCTCAGACACATCTTCACTACTGCAAATCACATTCCATTCTCCCACCTACAAGTAATATTCCTTGCTAAAAACTGATTATTTCTCCCAGAATTTTGTTAATCTCCATTATAGCAGTTTTAGGTGGAATGTAAATACATGCCAGTCTAATCCTTCTCCTCCCTTGCCAGTAGCCCTTTAACACTACAAATCTACCATTATTTTTTTATCCTGTTCTGTCACTATTGGAAATCCTCTTGCAATTGATATAAGTACTCCTCTTTTCCTTTGTCCCAAGTATTCCGCTGAATAACTGTCCTGAAAACCTGTCTTTGTCAAATTCACATGTTCAGTTCTTTCTGTGCGCCTCTTGTAGCATAGCTATTTACACTCTACATTTTTAATATAGTTCACTGTTCTTTCTTTGTATTTATCTGTGAGACCATTGACATTTAAAGACATTACAGAAAGCATCATTGAATTAAAAAGTTATTATTCCCAACTTTTATGTACAACACCTTTTTTTGTTAAATGTCTATTTTCAGCTTTTGTGTTACATCCATATGCTGTTTAGCAGGTTGCACTTTTATACAGTTGTTTCTTGTCATATCCATTTCAGCCTATGTCACATCTTGCAAAACATTTTGTTTTATTAAAAGCCTTCAAACAAAAAAATAAACACCCCCATTACCCCCAAAACCTATTAACTTAATACTAACATACAGAACTATACATCTTCAAATATTGAAGTTTTACCCTCCTAATAGGAACAAAAGTCCCAAACTGACAGCCACACTCACAAACTTGAGTTAACCTAAAAGAAAGTTTACGCATGCTAAAATGCATGGTGCATCCTGTGTTTCTACTAAGTGCCAATTGGTTTTGTCTTAACATTATAGATCTTCCAGCTGGGAAAACCCCTGAACGCTTTCAGAGCACATTATGTCCAAGCCAGTTTCTTTTTTTTTCCTCAACCAATCATGCTCCACAAGACTGTAGCCAGTTTCTGTTTATCAGATTGTTTCTATGGAAACATGAAGACCAGTTGAAATATTGCTAGTTAGCAAACATGTATTTGCTAGAAAAAAGCCTCATAATATTCAATATTCTGTTTCATTTACTTGCTGTCTTTTAAAACTTGTTACCAAATCAATCTAAGGTCCTTAATGCAGTCATTCCCCTATGCAAAAGTGAAGTAAAGAACATTATTTTTTCTCTTGTCATGCTTTTTTAACTAGGCTTTTTTAACTAGTACTGTTTAAGAAAAAAAACAATCTTTACTTACATTTAGCTTTCTCCCTCATCTTCCCCTCCCCAAAGCAGTTTTCCGAACATTAATGGCATGAAGTAAGGCATATGCTTGAGTCCACCAGAAGTGTGACAAATTCTGAAAAAGTCCAGTATTTCCAGATTTTCTTCTGTGATATTTCACAAATATAATTATTGCATTGCAAACCTACATTGTTACTGGTTTTATTCCTGTTCAATTCCATCTCCTAAATCCTGTCTCTCCTTCATTTCCAGTGTACTGTTGATTCTTCTAGTCAGCTGCCGTGTTCCCTTCCTTCTCTCCAGCATTTTCCATTGAAACATTGGATAAGGTTTCACAGATACCAGTCTCTGTGTGGTCGATATTACCAGTAGAACAAGAAGCAGGATCTCCTATTTCTCAGCTTACTTTTTGTTGGACAAACTTTTTTATTTCCCCATTAGCATGTATGTTATCAAAAAATGATTTTGTCTCTCCAGGGAAGAATACCTTGAAGACAGTTGAGTACAGCAGTTTGAATCTCACACCGGCATCTCAACATTCCCTGAATAGTGGAATACATTTGCTCCTCTTCTTCCTGGTGTACAATGAGTAATTATTCTCCACAAATACTCTGCTGTCTCCCACTTTTAGTATTTTGTCCTTCTGCCACAGTTTTGTCAGAATCAACTTCTGCTGGTAGGATTACATCTTTACTATTAAAGGTCTAGGTTACATTCACTTAGCCAAATTTGGAGCATAAACACAATGTACCCTTTCAGCTAACAACTCTCACTGTGGAATACCAGTCTAGTTGCTTATTTGTGCTTTCATAAAATTAATGCAGTCTCTTCCTTCCACCTTCTCTGTTATAGCTGAAAATCTCAAGTTTTCCCAACGTGCTCTGTCCTCTAATTTTATTATTTTTTTAAAGTCTCTTCCTGAGCAGCCTCATATTCAGCCATCCTTTTCTTTATTTCGACCTCTGAGTTTTACAGCTTTATCACCTCATCTGAATATCTGTTTAAAGCTTATTCCATTTTTTCAGTCTTTTGTTGTTTGGGTTAACATACTCCATCAGTGTTTTGTTTATTTTAACCAGGTATGTATGCAGTTGTCTTAGATCTTCCTGTAGGTTACTGGAATTCATGTCAGGTGATTGCATTACTTTTTGCTGAACAACTGCAGAACTTGCCCCAGTCAGTATTTCTTCCTCACTTTTTTGTAGCTGATTTTTTTCCGTATACTTTGTATTACTTTTTTCTCGCATTCAGGCAGTACATTTACTATCTAGTTACTGAAATTCACCCATAAACTCAAGTCCACTGTTCTTCTGTGCTGAGTTTCTGTTTTCACACCAGGAGAGCTAGAATTAAGCTGTTACTCAGCCATCTTGGAATTCTCATTCTACAGAAAAATACTTTCATCACTGCCAAGAAAGTCAGCCTATATTTCATTTTACATCGGCTGCACTCCTTGATTGATAACATCTATCCTTCTCATAGTCTCTGTTAAATAGTTTCTGAATAGTAATGATATGTATGTACCGTTCAACAGATGTAGGGGTTTTTTGCACCATAATTGCAGTGGTAGTTATGCTTTCTCATATGTTTTCACAGACTGAACCAAAATAACTCTGGATTTGCCATAAGCCCTCTCTGATTCAGTCAGTAGCATTTGGCACACTTTTTTTCAGTTCCCACTAGGATTTCTTAAAACTTGTCCATTACACCATCTTAGTTTCACAAGCTGCATTGTCTCATCTGTCTTCTTTTGGCTTTCCAGTTAGTCTCAAGTTTTTTTCTAAGGCCTTATCCTCCACTGCAACCAATTGCTGGTTCCCATTTTCTACTTGGCCACTCAGTTATTCTATTCTGTTTCACAGTTTACTATTCAGCCACTTGTTGCTTAGTCATTATCAAGGTGAACTGCTGAGCATGCAGAAACTCAATATCATCAATTCAAGCTGCTTGTAATCTTTATTTATCCTTCCAGCAGGCCAGGGAGCAAAAAGGTTTCCCTTTTGACAGGATATTGCTACACAAGGACACTAGTACCTTTTGTCTGCATTTTCTTGGAGTCTGGAGGGAGGCAGTTGGATACAACAGACAGTAGATGATATGGGGCCAACAGATGTGATAAAAAAAACTTTGCATACTTAACTATCATTACACAGTATCTGTGTGGATGTGCTGATCCCCCAATAGTACAATTGGAAGTGACCCGAGAAGAATACAAAGCTATGGTTCTTATGGATCTGGTCATCAAATATTCAAAGTTAAAATTCTAACTAGTATAATTTTCTTGATTATGGGGCTATGCATGTCCTTAAACTTAGCCTTAAAATGGGACAAGATTTGCAGCTCTGTAATTCTTTTTGTGATACTTTCTGTTTTGTTTACTTAATGGAAATTACTCTTATAACCACAAGTCCTTATTTGTTGTAATGAAGTGAGCTACTGCTTACTATCTCTTCGTTCTATCCTAACTCTTCCTTAACAAGTACCTGCCCTAAGCTCTACTCATGTAAATCATTTCAGCACTGCACATTTGCCTGTCCCTTTTTTTGTCATTGTTTTCTTCCGATTGGCAGGATTTGAGCCTCATATAAACTGGCTGTTAGCTGGTCTGGCAGTGTAGCAGGAACTCTTAACACACTATCCCTGTCATTATTAAAAATGCTCTTAACTCTTTCCTTGAGTGGGTACATCACCATCCAGACACACATCTATCAGCACTTAATGTTTTGGATACTTTGGAAGACCATTATAAAGCTGCAGTTTTCATTTTTTGTATAATATTTAGAAATGAAAATGAGTAATTTAGTACCTTTTTTAGGGGTTGCTTATTTTAAAAATTGCTTCCTGTTATTTGTCACAAGTTTATAATACTTGGTTATGAAACAAGATTTTTATTGTTTGTGTGGTGGTAGTTCTGCTGTGAAATGTTCTTACTAAAGTAATTTTTTTTCCAGCTGAGCAAATATTTCTACTTGCTCTTTGACCCAGATCATGTATGGCTATTTTTTGTTGTTGTTATAGACCAGTCTCAACGTGGCAGCCTCTTCACTCTTTTCCTTTACAATCCATTAATGGCATTCCTGTATATTTGTGGGTTATCAAGTATGCGGAAAGGATTATGGGAGAAGTGCCAAGAATACTTTCGAAAAATCAACAGAGATATAGCACAATTGTTGACAAGATCTCGCTCAGTAGGTAAGGAAATCACACTAAAAGTAGTCTACAGTTTATTTTTTTTAATTCATTTGACTTATTGGTTCCCCCCAAGATTTTATATACATATCTAACAATGTTTAAAGCTACTTGAAGTTTTATATTCAGTAACAGCATTGACCCTTTACAATACATTGAATGAAGAGACGATAAAATTAACAAGAAAAGTAGAGTAGTATTACTGTTTTTACAAATTTACTCCAAGACGACACTGATACAGTGGACTTACAAAATGACTGTACACTGAGTAACAGCTTACTTTCAGCTTTACCAGTGTGAGAGCCAAAACTGAGAAAAGATAGCTACTGGACTTGTATTTTTGGGTATATTTCAGTAAGTGGCTATTAAGTGCACTGTCTGGATGCCAGCAAAAAAGAAACTCGGAGAAACTGAAAGAAAATGAATCACATAAGGTAAGAAGAAAACACTGGTAAGAATTATGCAGCTGTTCAACAAAAAGCAGTGGAAGCTCCAGTTTTGGTGCAAGACATGACTTCCAGTAATCTAGAGAAAAAATAAATCAAATGTCTTGAGAGCCGATTAAAGTAAATGAAACACTGAAGGAGTATATCAACTCAAACAACAAAAGGCTGGAAAAAAATGGAAGAAGCCTTAAACAGATATTCAGATGAGGTGATAAAACTGCAAAAATCAGAGGTCGAAATGAAGAAAAGGCTGGCTGAGTGAGAGACTGCTTGAGAAGAGGTGTTTCAAAAACTAATATAATTAGAGGACATAACACTCAGGGAAAACCTGAAAATTTCTACTGTATCAAAGAAGCTGGAAGGAACAGACTGTGTTAATTTTATGAAAACACAAATAAGCAACTGGACTGCTAATCCACAGCAGGATTTGTTTCTTGAAAGGGCACATCATGTGTATGCTCCAAACCTGGCCAATAGAAAGCAACCTAGACCTTTAATAGTAAAGATGCAATCCTACCAGCAGAAACAGTTGATTCTGACAAAACTGTGGTAGAAGTGCAAAGTACTAAAACTGGGAGACAGTAGAGTGTTTGTCAGAAATGATTATTCACTGTACACTAGGCAAAAAAAGAGTATATTTATTCCAATAATCAGGAAATGTTCAGAAGCAGGCATGAGATTCAAGCTACTGTATCCAGCTATTTTCACAAGATTCTTTCCTGGATGTTCAAAGTCATTTTTTGATGCTGAACATTGTAAGGAGGAAATACAAAAGTTTGTCCAACAAAATGTGAGCTATCAAACAGAAGGCTATTCTGTTTTTTGCTCTTTTGGTAATAAAGCCTATCGAGAAACCGTGCCAGTGAAACATTTTCCAATGTTTCAAAGGAAAATACACGAGAGAGAGAGAAAAAAAGCACAAGGGTTGACTAGAAGAACCATGAGAACGTTGGAAATTGCACAGAGACTTGATTTGAGTGATGGAGAGCAAAAGAAAGAAGGCCAACATCTCAGAAAATGACAAATAAATGTGGGATTACAAAGTATGAATTATATTTGTGAAACGTGACAAAACTAAAAAACCTGAAAATATTGGACTACTTTGACTATGTTAAACTTGGAGGACTCCAAAGCATATGCCCTATTTAATGTGATTAATGTTTGGAAGAACGTTTAGGAGGGGTTAAGAGGAAGGAAGGAGTTAACTGTAAGTAAAACATAATTGTGTTCGTAGTAGTATTTTTTATAATGCATGACATAATCTGCCTGCTATAAAGTAAAGGGATTTACGGTTATTTTCAAGTGGTATAGAGATACTAAAGTCAACAGATGCCCCTGTTTTTTTGTTTTGTTTTTTTTGTTTTGTTTTTTCTTCTGTTGTTCTTTCTTTTTCCTTTTTCAGTCTTAAGAAATGTAGGCACTTCAGTGTAAAAAGAGAAGAAAAGTCTGGACAAAAGAGCATGATAAAAGAGAATTGATTTGCTTTTTTTTTACTCTTGCATAGGGTAATGACTGGGTTAAGGCACTTGGCTTGATCTAGTAACATGTGTTGAGGGGAAGCAAATAAATAAAAAAGAACACTGAATATATTAAAACGTTTTCTTCTAGCCAATAAATGAGTGCTTATAGTAGAGTCAACTGCCTATCTAGTTCTCATGTATCTGGAGATAATCTGATGAAGGGCAATAAAACTGAAAACTTTTTTCTTTCAATGGCTGGGAGATGATGTTTTCTGAAAGCATTCAAATGTTTTTCTAATTTGGGAGAGGAATAAAGTTAAGACAAAAACAGACAGCAGTAAGTAGAAGTATAAGTACAGGCTGTACTATGCATCTTAGCATAGATAACCTTCCATATACATTAATCCAAGCCTGTAAGTGTGTCTGTCAGTCTGGGACAGTTGTTCCCATTAGGAGGGTTAAACTTCAGTCTCTGAAGATGTACAGTTTTGTGTGTTAGTATTAATAGGTTTTAAGGGTGGTCTGGGGGTATGCTTTTTTGTTTATCTAAAGCAAAAAGTTTTGTAAGATGTGACTTAGGTTTAAATGGATATGACAAGAAACAGCTATTTAAAAGATCAAACTGCCAACCATTAGTGTATGCATGTAACATAAAAGCTGAAAGTAGACATTTAAAAAAAAAGCTGTTATACAAAATACTTGGGAATAATAACTTCTCAACATAGTGACACTTTCGATATTATCTTTAAAAGTGAATGGCCTCACATACATAATAAATATATATATATATATATATATATATATATATATATATATATATATATATATGCACTCATACATACATACATACAAAAATGAAAGTGTAGTGGACTCTATTTAAAAATACAGAGTGCAAATAACTATGCTACTGGAGACACATTTGGAAAGAACTAAGCATGTGAATTTGATAAAGAAAGGCTTTCATGGTGGTTATTCAATGGAATATCTGGGACAAAGGAAAAGGGTATACTTAATTGCAAGAGGAGATCCAATAGTGATAGAAGCAGAAACAGGGAGTAATTTTAATAATTGCAAGAAGAGTTCCAGTATAGATAGAAAAAAAAAAGATGATAGATTTGTAGTATTAAGGGGTTACTGGCAAGGAAGGAGGATTACACTAGCAAGTATTTATATTCCAACAAAAAATGCCATAATGGAGCTTAAACAAATTCTGGGAGAAATACTCAGCTTTCAGCAAGGAATATTATTCATAGGTGAGGACTAGAAGTTGATTTGCAGTAGTGAGGATATATGTATTGGGGGCAGAAAATAAAATATGAAAAAAGGGTAATTTTTTGAAGAAACTTATGAAAACATTTGGTATGGAAGATGTGAATTCAATAGTAGGAGTTCAGACTGAATTTACATGTTATTCTCCAAGGTACAAAAACTGGGCTAGGCTAGACAGAAATTATATTTCACTAGAAGATGTCCATTTAATTGAAAGGTTTGATAATATCCAATAACTGTTTCAGATCATGTGCCAATAATAATTAAAATAAAAATGCAGGGTAATGAAAGAAAAATGAGACAGTAGTGCTTTCCAACATAACCGTTAAAACGAGAGTAATTTAAGGAATGGCTAGTGGAAATTATTCAGGAGTTATTAGGAAATATAGGAATTTCTTCTGAGAATATAGCTAGGGAGTGGGATAAAATTAAGTGGAGTTTAAAAATAGGGTGTAAATAAGAGAGATGTATAGTTAAAAAGTAACAAGAATTATTTACAGGGACTGACAAACATTAAAGTGTTGCAGAATAGGGGGAAGCAAACAGAACAAGAAGAGGAGCAATTGCAGAATGCTAAACAGAAAATAAGGGATTACCTCGATAGTATGCACGAGTTTAGAAAGATTCCTGTTAAGCAACTGTTTTTGATAGTAACTCTACAGCACAAATGTTTTAGCACAACCACTCAGGCAACAGAAAGTAGAAAGGGTTGTTGCCAAGCTTAGAAAGCCTATAACAAGGAAGGTAGCCGGAGGTGCTGTAGAGGTATTAGAAATATTTTGGAAATGTTATGAAAATCTGTATAAAGAAGAGAAATTAATTTGGAAATAAAGAAAATATACAAGTGTGAATGTTTATGGAAGAATTAATTATGCCAAGTTTAGATGTAGATGAGGCTCAGTTACGAAGTTAGTATAGGAGGAGATGAGATAAAAATAGTGATGTATAACCATTTTACAGGAAAGCCCCCAGGAATAGATGGTATTCCTGTGGAATATTGGAAGCTAGGAGGGAAGAAACTGATAACGATCTGTAAATGTTTTATTTAGTAGTATTTTAAAAGGAGGAGAAGCACCAACATTCTGGAAGAAAGTGATGATGGCTGTAATACCTAAAGATGGTAAAGACCCATCAGATCCAGCTTCATATAGGCCTATTTCAGAGTTAAACCATGATTTATAAAATGTCAATAATGGCTAAAAGAATGGCAAAGGTGATGCCAAAATTGATAGATGTAGATCAGTGTAGTTTTGTGGAGAGGAGACAAACATTTGACAACATTAATAGAAAACTGATGATCTAGAATGAAGCAGAATATAAGAAAATTCCACTCTTGTTGGTGAGTCTTGATGTACAGGAACCATTTGACAGAGTAAGCCGGGATTTCTTGAGTAGAACAATGGAAGCATTTGCATTCTCTGATAAAATTACAAGGTTGATTAGAAGGATATATGAGGGATCGGAGGCGAAATTAAAGTAGGTTGGTTCCTCTCGGATAACTTGTGCTCCCCTTTGTTATTTATATTATATTATATTTATATTATATTTAGAACTGTTGGCAAAGAAAATAAAGGACTCAAGGATATAATTGGTATGGTATTCAGGAAAAGCTGGCTTTAATTGCAGATGATATTGTTTTATACCTGATAAAACCAGAAAAAGACATGTCAGTGTTGTGGAACATTTTGAGGCAGTTTCATGTCTTCAGGGTACAAAATTAATGAACATAAAACAAAGGCAGTACCCACACACAAACTGGTTCGGCAATACCCATATTTATGGGGACATGATAACATGAGGTACTGTGTTTGAGCAGAGAAACTAGGTAGGGATGTCCTCTTTCCCCTTTTTGCTTTATATTTAGAATGAATATTCAATGAAAATAACAGACTAAGAAATTCAGTGATATAATTAGTATGGTAATCTAGAAAAGTGGCTTTATTATGTTTGCTTGATAAATAAATGGATATCTTGATAATGTGGAACTTTATAACACAGTTTCACGACTTTATGGAATGTACAATTGATCAAGATAAAACAAAGGCTATACCTATAAATTAGTCAGTAACCCACTGATTGGTTTACCAATACCCATATTTATAGGGACACGATGATACTAAGTGTTTAGGAGTACGGATTAAAAAGGTTTCTGTTATGGCAGCTAAGGATATGTGAGAAGAGACTAAAAATAAAACAACAATACAAAAACTGACAAATTGGAAACTCGGTTTTATGGATAATGGATAGCAAGGTACAAGTAATCGAAATGTTTTAGTTGCCTTAGTTTTTTATACAGATATTTGTATCAACCAGAGGGGAAGTTGTGGAAAGCTATTAATAAAGAATTGAAGGTTTTTATCTCTGAGTGGAAAATGATAATGGTCAAGTGGCATAAGCTGTTCCTTCCAGTAGAATACATACAAATATTTCAAGCACGGGCATTAATGCCCTTCTAGCTTGCCAGTATACCAAAACACTTGTTCCCATAATAAGTGTCCAGGCTGTTCTTAAAAATATCTAAACTAGTACTTGCTTTAATGTAATTTGGTAGTGTGTTTCATGCATCAGCTACTCGGTCAGAGAACCAGTTAGTACACTTTTCATTCCTATAGAATCTTCTACATAGGTTATCTGATGATTCTCTAGTACTTTTTGATAACCCCAAACATTCCCAGAAGTAGTTGTCCCTAAATGCCCTATATACCTGAATAAGATCTCCTCTTAGATATCTGTAAGAGACACTGTACAAGTTCAGATATTTTAGTCATTCATAATAACTTAGATTTTCACATCCATGGATGCCCTTGGTATATTTCCGCTGTACTCTTTCAAGTTTACTCATGCTTCTTTTCCTATAGGGTTTCCATTTTGTTATTCCATACTCAGATTTGGGTCTAATATAACTAACAAACAATGACTTAATTATGTTTGATTTCTTAGACTTTATAAATCTTTTTATACAGCTTGTAGTTCTATAACCATCATTAACCAGTTGGTTGATATGATTAGAAAAACTCATAGCTGAATCTACCCATATACCCAGGTCCTTAAATGAGTCTACAGTTTCAGTCACTGTGCGCTTTATTAAATATTCACCTTTCAGTTTATGTCTCCCAAATCTCATATGCTTAGTTTTTGATGTATTTATCAACATATTATTCTCCTGTGCCCAAATGGTCAATTTAATCAAGTTATTTTGCAGAAATACCTTATCTGTAACACTTGTAATCAGTTTACCCAATTTTAGGTCATTAGCATATAGACTGTAGTACACCTCAGATGAAAAAGTAAGGTTTGAAAGATACAATCTAAACAAGTAAGGGCCTAGGACAGAGCCCTGTGGGACACCCTGACTGTAACCAAGGATTTCACCTGTCCAGTTGGTGTATGATACTTGCCATGTCCTATTTGTAAGCAGTGCAGCTATCCATCTTATCAAGAGTACATCAGTACCTAGTTGTAGTAATTTACTGATCAGTGTTTTGTGTACGACCCTGTCAGCTGCTGAAGTTAAATCTATATAGATTACATCACATCACAATTTTTCATTCATAGCTGTTATTATATTGTTATAGAACATCATGTTACAGGTGGTAATAGATCTATTTTCAACATATGCATGCTGATATATGGTTTCAAGTCCCAGCCTATCCATTTCTGACAATAACTTATCCAGTATTACCTTCTCCATTATTTTTCCACAACATGAAAGTAGACTTAAGGATTTATATGATTCTGAGTTTGTCCTACTCCCGTTTCCCTTAAAGGCAGGTTTAATGAGCGCATGTCTCCAATCTTGAGGAATCTCCCCATATTTATATGGCCTAGTGAATAGTAGATATAATGGTAGTGTAAGTTCTTGCTGAACTGTTCCCAGGTATTGTTACTAATTCGTCTCCTCCCTGTGCTTTGTTTGGATCCAGTCTGCACAGTTCTTTTTCAATATAATCTAATTTGATTCCATTATCTGGGGTTACCTGGATGTCACTAGGACAATTTATCACCCCTTTTGTGGAGCCAAACTGTTTTGCATAAGATTTTGTAAATATATCTATAATCGGTTGTGTCTGAGAATACATTTTAGAATCTGCACACAGTTTTTGTGTATCTTTACTCCTTCCACATCTTATGTATCTATAAAAAGGTTTCTTATGCTCAATATCTTCATATAAATTTTTTCTTGATCTTGTCTAACACTGTGCTTAATCTGTTCAATTTTGTTTCAGTTTTCAAAGTTGTAGTTTGACTTCTCTTCCATTTCTTATATTTTTGTGTCTCAACTTAAACAGATATCTTGTTCTTGTAGAAATATACCCCCTGATGTTGCATGCCTAGATCCTGATGTTAAACATTTTTTTTTACTTTTTGCACTCAATTTCTCTTTCAAAACTTTCCACATTCCATCTGCAGTTTTTCCACTGAACACCTCACTCCAGTTAGTTTTACATAGTAACTGTTTTGTTTCCCTATGATCTGTAATTAACCTTCTATGCACTGGCTTAGATTTCAGTTTGGCAGAATTATCTAGCAACAAATTAACCTTAATAACCCCATGATCACTGCACATCATTGGTAGTAAAACTTGACTTGAAGTTAGAGTAATTTCTTTGGAGATGATTTGGGATTACCTGATTTGAAGGGGTATTTCAGAGCTACAAGGTTAAGGCTCCTATACATATCCCAAGCAGAAAGCTATAATTCAAAGTGGAAAGGGATGATGGTGAAAAGAGGATGCTCAAGAAACAAAGAAAGACTGAGATTGTTGGATGCAAATCCTTAAGGAGAACAACAATAACCATACAGGATATTATATTAATAAAGTAAAAAGTATTCTAAGAACTAAGCCAATATGGGGATGGAGAAAGAAGATTCTGCCAATAGGGATGACTGCAATTAGGGATACAGGCAGTAGCGGGCTGGAAATTACTGGAGAAAACAGGCAAAATAACTACGGTATTGGGAGCAACTAATTAGAGATGGAGAGGTAATAGAATGCGAAGAGGCCAACAATTTAGATGGACTGCTGCCTAGAGATTGCCTTCCTTGCCAAGCATTGATATTAGAGTATAGGCAAAGAGAAAGAAATAGGGGATCCTAATCTAAAGACCAGGGCGGATAGAGTTTTTATAGAATCTAGAACAGATGTTGCAGTTAAAAAGGGATAATTAGTACAGCATATAAAATATTGCATGATAACTATAAGAATCAATCAGAGGAGATTAGAAAGAATTGGGAAGAGAAACTGGATTAGCGATTCAGAAAGAAAGAATGGGGGGTATATGTATGTGTCTCAAATATGCAACAAAGTCTAGAAGATTTACAATCTCTCTTGGAAGGTTTACATAGGTATTTTACCCCAAGTAGACTCCACAGAATTTTTCCTCATGTAGACAGCAAGTGTTGGAGGTGTGATGGGTAAGAAAGAGGTAATTGGGAACATATTTTTTGGAAGTGTAATGAGTTGGCTGACTTAAAAATTCCCTGCAGAGTACACTATCAGAAATACTGGATGAGCAAATTGGCATAACTAAGGAAATTATTTTCTGACAGAATCGGAATGCTGATTCTGATTATGGTGGCTGCCAAAAAGGCAGTTACTGGAAAATGGAAATCAAAGTTTAAACCAACTATACTTGGAAGTAGTCAATATAGTAACAGAGATAAAACAACTGGAAATTGGATCTTCAGAAAGGTGTGGGGGAAAATTACACTGAAAAAATGAGAATTGTGGGAAGAATGCATGCAGAATAATGTTTTGGAAGAGGAGGGTTGGGAGGGTGGCCTAATGGTTAAGGGTTTTGCCTTGCACAAGGTGCAGGGTTTGAATCTCGCAATGGATAATTGGCTAGGCTTACAATGGCTCGCAAGGGCAGTTAGCTTAGTACTAACCTATGAATGAAGTTTAAAAGAAGGCAGGATATGAATGAGCTATGTAATATTTGACTGACAATGACTGGATAGATTATAAGTGATGCATAATGTTTGCAACTAAAAACATGTCAGTATGGTTTGTTTTCATGTATATAAATGTATGATTGCCTATGTCAAACGTGATAATTTAATAAAGATGTTTCTTGTTCAAGAAAATGGAAATTTTTGGAACGATTCAGTCACTGAATATATAATGTTGCTTAGATTATGTGACACATAGCAATATATGTGATGTATAATGCTTGTAAATGTAAACTTGTTAATATGGTTTGCTTGCTTTGAAATAAATGTAAGTTTGCCTGTGTCACAAGTGATACTTCAGAAAGGTGTTTAAAAAAGACAACACTGATATATAGACTGTATTTTATATGCCAAATATCATGAACAGCAGTAGGTTAAAAAAATAAAAAGACAGCTGGTACACATAAGTCCCAAGTGTTAGTCCTGGTATGCTCACTGGTGCCTGAACTGGAAAAAAAATGACAGTGTAGAATTGTCAAGATATAAAAACATTCCTACAATGGGGTTGGGCTAGGCTCAGGGGGAGGATGCCCTCTGTGTTGTAGAAGGATGTAATAGTCCACAAAAGGCATAAAAACTGACAGGCCATAAAGATGATAGAGTGGACTATTTAGTATAAGGAAGAAAGTATGTATTGTTACTGTTATGCAAGAAACCCAGAATTTCCAGATAGAAGTTATTCAGAAAGATTAAGACAGAAATTAGAGGAAAAAATAGTTGCACAAAAAAAACTGTCCAAAGCTTCAAATGCAAATTTTAAAGTAAAGTTAAATTTTGTCATTCAGACCATACTACAGAAGTGCACAGCTAAACGAAATTTTGTTCCTCCAAAGTCCTGAATAACAGAATCATGTATTAAAACAAAAAACAAAAACACAAATCATATAAAAACACAGAAAAACCCGAGTCCTGTATAATAAAAACACAGAAACATGGGAACAATAAATGCATACACATCAACAGCAGAGTCCAAAGCAACAGTAGGCAAGAAGCTTCACCAGCCATGTTCGACTTATTTACCATGGCATCCAACAGTGATCACAGCCAGTCTCACCAACTCCACTACTTCACCCAAGTTCCAGTCAGATCCTCTTCCGACCAACAGAACTCAAAAAGCTCAGAGCTAACTTAGATTTCAGATCCAGATTTAAAAAAAAAAAAAGCATGTAGACACGAGTCAAGCTCCCGCCACACGAAGGCCTGAACTGACACAACTACCAACGAAAACAGTCTTCTCGGTCCTCAACTTCCACAATCTTCTCCAAATTTCTGTTTAGTCCAGTTTCCTCTGACCAGCAAAATTGAATCTGGATCCAGCAGACAACCAAATCCCCACCCATTCTACCCCAGCTCAACTCTCACAAGGGACTGAACGTTCATGACCAGTCTGACCTCTTCACAAAGCCAACATATCAGCAATCCAAGCAGGACACCACGGCAGCATCCAATCACACATCCGACCACTCCAAACTGACTCCAAAAATGGACAACAAATGGACGTCAACCAACAAATTACTACACAAACACAGAACGCAGAACAGGAGTCAGAGAGGCCGCTGCCACACAAGGCGTCGCCATCTTGACCTGCATATTTGTAAATTTGTGTTCATTAATACAACAGATCCATGTAAAACACTATATAGACCAAGTAACTTTGGGCCATTTGGAAAAAGAAGCAACAGAGAAAGTGTGAAAATATAATTAACAAAACCTAGAATTTTTTGAAAGAGAGATCTGATATGGTGCATTATTTATGCAAAGGAGAAAACCATACTAATCAGTAGAAAAAAGGCAATTCCAAAGATATTTGAAGAGAAATACAGGCAAAGGCACCTAGATATGAAAATTTTCGCAATACAAAAATAAGATGACAAAGGGGTAACGTAGAACAGAAGATTGTTAAAGTAGAAGTTAAACAAGTAGAAGATGAAGTTATGGAATACCTGTGAATTAAAGAATTTAGTGTAGAAAGTCAAACACAGGTTATGTCACAACATGATGGAACAATGAGTCCCAAACATAGGGAGAAAAAGGTGTAGCGGGAGACATCTGAAGAAGAAATATGGACACAGGAAAGGAAAAATGATTTAATATGGTGAAATATTTATGCAAAGGAGAAAGGAAAACTAAGCAATACAAAAAAAGAAGCACCAAAGGTATTTGAAGAGAAACATAGGCAAAGGTAATCAGGTATGGAAATTTTTAAAATACAAAAAATAAGAAATCAAAGGTGAAAAGTGGAAGTTGCAGTTATGGATTACATGTGAAGTGAAGGATTTAGTGCAGAAGATCCAACCCTGGTAACATCACAGCATACTGGAAAATTGAGTTCCCCAAATTAAGGAGAAACAGATGGAACAGCATCTGAACTTGCCACAGGAAGGTACTCTAGAGCGTTCAGCAGGATACCAGTACAAAAGTTCAGTTGGAGTTGCACAGCAAGCAAAGGAGCGAGAGAGAGTGGCAGCTTTGACGCAGTCAGTGTTGTGGAGCGATAAGCCCATGGGTTCCCACATGAGTATATGCCCTGTCTGGCCTACTAAACTTCTACAATTCAAATAGACACTTATGCTCAACCAATAAAGCCCTGATAGAAAAAAATCCCATGTAAAAATAGCTTTGGGGAATCCCTCTTCCCTAACAGTGTTGCTAACACCTGGAATAATCTTCCTCCTGACATGAAACTGCAAAACAAAACTTCCACTTTCAAAAAAACTCCTTAAATCACACCTTTCCACCAACTGTCTATGCAACTGCAATGGCCCATCTTAAACCATCACTACACAGCAGCAGTACTGCTTCCTTAAGCCTCTTATGTCTAAGTGACGTGCTCAGCATTGCTCACACCCTTGAACTTCTTGTGAATGCTACTAATGTGCACAATAGACGCTCTTTGTAAATATTGTACTTTTTTTTTCTTTTTCTTTTTGTTGCTCCAGTACTAAGCTCACAATGCAATCAACATGTAATGTATCTCCTGTGTTTGGTTCCCTATTATATGATCGAAGACACATTCTTTCGAATGCTTCTTGATCGAACTTGAAAGCACGAAACGGCATATAAGTGAATTCTTTCCCTGGGAAAGAAATCGCTTGTCCGCCTTCGTTATTTTGACGTTTTCGTCACTGTAGTGCGATCTCAGAGTTGACATATTTAAGTAGTAAGCTTTTGCTTACATGCAGTCAATAAATCAGTGTTCGCTGATTTAATATAGACCCCTGTGTTCTATTATAATTCCCTTCAACTTGCTTTAATTTTTTGTAGTATGCTGTCAACTGATGTCAGCATATTAAACTCTGTAACATGTAACTATTGGTTGGGAGGGTGGCCTAATGGTTAAGGTGTTTGCCTTACAAGCACAAGGTGCAGGGTTTGAGTCTCACAAGGGATTACTGGCTAGGCTTAAAATGGCTCGCAAGGTCAGTTAGCTTAGTACTAATCTATGAACCTATGAACTACTAAATGCTGTAACTATTGTACTGTATTGAGCTTTTCTCCCCAGGCCTCCACTGAAAATGGTCACCAGTTGTCCAGTCGGACTCTCCCAGTAAACAAATGTCAAGTAAATAAACAAATAAATAAAAATAAATAAATGAAATAGCAATGGGTGATGCAGGATGCAGCTGAAGAGAATATGTCACTAGAAGATGTTCTGGAACTTTCTGTAGAATGCCTGCAGGAAACTGAGAACAAAGAATGTTCCCTCAGTTTAGAAGAAATTGATCTAAGGGAAGAATTGCTTGATTTAATAGAGATGGATAGTCATTTTAAGGTCAGTGAAAGAAATTACAGAAAGTCAAGAAGACCCAAAATGTTAGAAGTCTGATAAAACAAATGAACACAATAATCAAGACTGTTAACTTAAATTCATGTGATATAACAGAAATAAATAGGATATATTATTGTGCAGCTGAATTAATAACAGATTGTCTTATCACAAAAACAGAGTAATGGGGAAAGGAATGGAAGAAATCAAATGCCATTATGTAAGCATCGAAGAGAAAACTGTAAAGCAATCATGACAAGAAGTGTCGCTGTTAAAAAAGTTATAGAATAGTTAACATATCAGCAAAAATACTTAGAAACATAGATGTGACAAAAGCAATGTACAGTTTCAGAAAGGACCAGGATCTGTTGTACTCTTTTCCAAATAATAAACTAAAGGTATCAGCACAGGTAGAAAATCTTAAAAGATATGCAGATAAATATAAAGGAAAAGTACAAAATAAACAATTTAATGATGACCCAGAAAGACCACAAGATAGACACATTTTGGAGAAGTATCTATGAAGACCCCGTGGAACATAACAAAGATGCTAAATGAATAAAAGAAACAGTAAGAAGTTCAAATCTACAGGATGTAAAATGGAGTGAAGTAACAGCCAGGTAAACTGAAACAAAATGAACAACTCCTATCTGGAAAATCCCAAGCCCAGATGCAGTACCTAACGTCCGTCTTAAAGTATTAAGATACTCACACAAAGATTAACCATGAGTAAGAACTGCTTATGGGCACATCCCAAACAGACACCAACTGCTTAACAACAGGAAAAACGATACTCATTAAGAGAAAACCTACAAGCTCTCTGAAAAACTACAGACCAATAATTTGCTTTCCGATGATGTATAAAGTGTACACTAGAACTGATGTCAGCAAAGTTTATAATCATTTAGAGGAAAACTCAGTCATGACAATAGAACAGAAGAGTAACAAAAGAAAGTTATATGGAACATAAGATTATTTGTTGTTAAGTAAAGTCATAATAGAGAGTGGTAAAAAGGGGAAGAAGTATAGCATGGCTAGACTATAAAAAAACATTTGACAGCATCCCACATTCATAGATAAAAAAGTCCTTACATATGTATAAGATACACCCTACTTTGATAAATTACATTACAATGAGCATGAAACAGTGGCAAACGACTTTGCAGCTAAGCCATGATAAAGGACAAATTATTATCCCATGCACAAAAATTCAAAGGGAGATGCATCAGGGTGATTCTTTCTCACCATTGCTGTTTTGTCTTGCCTTTAAACCATTAAGCTGCCTGCTTAACAGATTCTTTTTCAGGATGATTTAAAACCATATAGTTTGTCAGATGAGGAGTTGAAAGCACAACTGCAAGTGGTCAGACCTTTCTCAGATGACAGAAGAATGTCATTTGGGTTTGATAAATGTTCAAAAGCGACATTTAAAGCAGGAAAGCTGTATCATCAAGAAAATAGTCTGGGACAGAAATGTGATATAAAGGAACTTTAGCAGGAGGGAGTGTATAGATATTTGAGAATTGATGAAGGATCAACACTAAAACATGAATGATTGAGAACAAAACTTAGAAGACTAAAATTAATACTGACATCTAGGAACAAAGTCCAAGCTATAAACCAATTTCCTTTTTATGTTCTAACTTACAGTTTTGGGGTGATTGACTCCAGAAGGTATTGAATCATTTGGACAGGAAAGCAAGAATAATGCTTCATGCTTATCAAATGATGTATAAAAATCATTGTATACCAATATTATATATTCCTCATTCTGATGGAGGTATGGGCCTCCTTGAAATTGGTTATATGTATAGATCTGTAATCATAGGACTGCATACAAATCTGCTGACTTCCCCAGATCCAAACATAGTGAAAGTTTTAAAACATGAGGAGATCAAGTCTAAGATTGCTTCCCTGCTTAGTTTAGCAGAAGTATATCGGTGTCAGGCGGGAATGGAAATTAAACCAGAAGTAGGCAAAAGTCAGGTAACAAGTGAATGTGCCAAAAAAAAAAAAAACGAAAGAACATAAGGAGAAGGATCAGATGAGAAGACAGGAACAATCGAAAACTACATAAATGTAGTTGCAAGTACAGAAAACTCCTGGAACATGCTCATGATGATTAGGATCTAATGCAGGAAAGGTGAATTTAAACCAAAAGATGAAAGGTTAATATTGGTGGCCCAGGATGGTGGACTACATTCATGTTGGTTTACAAAGTGCATTGAAAATGTGGGAGAAACAGACAAATGAAGGCTCTTTAAAATGGAACTGAAAACAGTTGTACATCTTGTTGCTGGGTATAATACACTAATGACAGAGATCATGTATACTGAAAAGCATAATAATATGGCAAATCTGTTGCACTGGGCATTGTGCAAACATTACAACACTGAAGTAGCTGAGAGGCATTCGAAACATGAGCCACAAAGCATTGTAAAGAATGATGAAGTTTATATCACATGGGGTTACCCATTACCAACAGTTCAAAAAATAGATGTGAAAAAGAAAAACAGATATAGTAGTCCATGCAGAGAAGACAAAAGTAGCATTGATCATTGAAATTGTTAAAAACAGTGATTACAGTGTCCTATGTACAGAGAGACATAAAGTCATAAATACCAGGATTTGTAGGCCGAAATGAGGGCAATGTGGAAAGATACCCAGACAGTACCAATAGAAGAAGGAGCAATGGGTCTCATAAAAATTAATTTGCAGTTGTATTTAGATGTGCTACTAATACATGCAACACCGTATGATTTGCAGGAGTCAATTCTGGGCACATTATGAGTGCTATGAAGAGCACTTTTGGCTAACTTGGAAGATGGAAACAATACTAATTTTACAAACTTTAATTATAGTTTGACTTAGGAATAGGGTCCATTCCCATCATGGTATTAGAAACCCAAAATACTTGGAGAAATTAAACCCAACTTGGAGAAACTAAACCCACAGTGATGCACACATCCCAGAGCTAGAATACTGTGTACCCACTTCTCCTATCGCTCGCTGTATGTGGCATAATGAGGTCTATGGAAATCATATATAACCTGAAGAGTCTACATTATTCCACAGGCATTGGATCATTGCCATTGTTTTTCTGAGTCTTTGTTTTCCTATATTACATTAAAAACATCATATATGTTATCTTCATTGATTTTCACAGTGGGCTTCACCTTCAGTCTTGACTGATGCCTCTCTTCTAGACCTGTAGTGCTTTTGGGTATTTCTGTTTGATTTTGACTCATAAATGAGTGAGTGCTTAGGAGGAGTGTCTGCTTAAATGACTTGGTCAGAATCATACAATAGGAAAATGGGCACTGAGGGGGCTGAAGGAATCAAACACAGGACTAGCAAAAGCAGCTTGCTAGTAGCTCATAGTCTTAACTATACATAATGGACAGACTAAATAGGTAAAGTATCCTTATTTCAAGACTAGTGTTTTTTGTCCTTTGGTCAGAAAACTGCTGATGTGATTTGGAATGGAGACCATGCCTTCGTTGATGGCTTGTGATTCACTGACACTGACACTAAATGGGCTCCAGAATTCTCCTTTTTCACAGTTGCAGGAGATAGTTTAATGAAATGCTGCTTTCTGAAAGATGATCAAATCTTTGTAAGTAGGGAAGATAGTTTCATCTGGCCAGGCACTGACAGTGAAGCAACTACTGATACTTTAACAAAAAGTCTGGTGGTTAGCCTAAAGAACTAAAACTCTTGACTTGTTAATGAGCTGCTTCCTGTGGCAAGGGTACAGGGTTTGAATCTTTATTTGCTTTACTTTGTCATCTAGAACAAGTCAGTTAACTAGACAGTGGCTTGGGGCAATTGGGAATCTGGGCTAGGTTCCTCAGTTGTCTCCTGGACTGCATGTCTAGTAACTATCTATTCTAATAGTTATATCTGTTGCTTTTTTATATACAGCTGCACACAGAATTAAAGATGACTAATTTAATAGTGTAACTTTTAGCAACTCACGTTTGGGGAAATTTCAGTTTTAAAAAAATTAAGACGTAAAACTGGATCCCTTTCATAACTTTAAACCCTGTCAGTCGTTTGCAGTGCTGAGTCCCAATACTTGAAAACATAAACAGATTCATTTAGAAAAACAACAAACTGTGAAATTCACTGTATAGTCTTAAACCATTTTGTAAGGAATGTTTTCCTTCCTGGAGTAAGGGGTGCACCTCTTACCTCCATGCTACTAATATATACTGAGTCTGAGATCACTGTACCTTTACAGATTGTGGAATGCTACAGTGTACTGCAGTCTCAGAATTAGTATGTAGTCCCTTCATTCACACTGTTAGATTCTCTTATGTTCTAAAATCACAATTCTGATCCTTAGACTGTCAACAGGTGTACACAAAATTTCATAATTTGAGAGCATGATATAAGGAGTAAACAACTTGCTGTCCTTTGCCATATGTTAGCAGGAAAATGTAAGCTGGTTTGTATGAACTTGGACAACATATTGACTTTGATTAATTGTTGAGAAAAAGACATTAAATACCATATCAGCTGCATCTCTCCATTAATGGGGAATTAGGTACTGTATGTTGGAGGATGGAGAGCATGCCTATTGTTTATACTGAGCCACTGACTGCCGCAGCTGCTCTTTCATTATAATAGTTAGATACCATCTCGAAGTGTGTATAAACGTAACAACATTGTGCCCATGCTCACTAACACTGCTTCACTGAGTGATCATAGATACAAAAGAGGGCTGTTACAGTCACTAACTTAATTAACCTAGTGATAAGGACAACTGCAGTGATGTCCTTTAAATTTAATGGGGGATGGGACACACTACCAATGGGGTGTTAAGAAAAAGTGCACCTTGTCAGAAAAATCCGTCCACTTTGGATCCGATTTGAAAGTTTTCACCAAGAGCTCCAACTCTTTCCCTACTGCCATCATGCACCTGCTGCTTGAGCAACCATGAATGACAAGCCAAGTGCTCAGGTAAGTGTTTCACTTTAAGTGCATTTTCACATACATTTTTGTTGTTTTTTTGCCCACGTTCTCATATATATATATATATATATATATATATATATATATATATATATATATATATATATATTTTTTTTTTTCCCCCTTCTGTCAAGAAGTTCTACCTTATATCCTTTGTACTTAAAAAAAAAAATCCTTGCTTCTTCTTGCTCCACTACCAGATGCATATTGCCAAGTCACTTCTTTGGCTACTATTTCTTCCCTTTCACTATCTTATTTTTGAGTAAGATTTTTATGTATCTATCTATTTATATGTCTGCATATGTACAGGCGAGTGCATGTGCATACACACACATGTATAATATACATACACACATATATATATATATATATATATATATATATGTATATATATATATATATATATATATATATGTATATATATATATATATGTCTGTGTGTGTGTGTGTATATATATATATATATATATATATATATATATATATATATATATATATATATATATATATATATATAAGCTCAAAAGATGAAACCAGTACCAAATATGTAAATAACTACCTTTATTTCTTCAAATTAGATCCACAGACCATGGTTTCACCTCAAGGGCTGATCGAAAGCCAGAAAAAACATCAGGAAATAAATAACACTTTTGTTTATATGACAATTTTGCAGATGACCAGGGCCTAGAAGGAATCACTGGTTAACAGTTTATCTTACATAATATAGAACAAAAACAAAACAGAAAAAACTATACATGTGAAGTTGTTCAATCTCACCATTCATTCTTCACTGATGTGTTGATCCGACACGGCCGATTAGCAAAGCTCAAAGATTACCAGTAGCTCCAGACCAAGCCCCTTATCCCATGATGCATTGCTGGAATTACCTCAGATCTAGTTTGCCGCGGCACTGATCTCTTGGTTTCCAGCACTGCTCGAGACATTTTGTGGGATTTTCTACATATTTGCACGTTTTTCTTCATATTTCTCTTGTATTGTTTATATTTCTATTGCTTAGATAGAGTTAGACTGTTAAAAGTGCTCCCTTTTCCCTTTTATAACTTGCTACGTTTTGCATGACTTGTTGCTTCTTGGCCTCGGCCTCAGTAGTTTAGAATAGTTTAGAACAGTTAGGAGACTATATTTATTCTCTATTGTATTATATTTAGAGTGTCCCTTTGGGCGTTTGTTGTCAGAGTTGTTGATAGTCTTATAGTGGTTATTTTTCTAATTAGATGTTATGTCTGAAGATAAGGAGAAACATCCAAGGTCTGGCTTCAAAAAATGTGCAGACTGTGGACAAAAAAATGGTGACAGATGCACATGTTCAGTGCATTTATTGTTTGGGTGAGGTGCATCTTCAGGAGTCCTGCAGTATCTGACACTCCTTTTCTACTAGGGTGCTGGCTGAGTGGAAGAGGAAACTCATAGATCGAGGTATCCTTAAGCACCCCTTTGTAGAAGTTTTGTCTGACCAGGATGGGGCCAGCAAATCATCACAATCTTCCTCCGAGTCTAAATCAAAAAAAGTGGAGTATTCTGTGACTTCGGCTCCACAGCCTTCGGAGCCGACAGTCTGTTCTTTTCAGAGCTGGGACTCTGGCTTGGTACCGATCTCTGAGACTCCCTCTTCACCACTTCTCCAGTCGGCACCATCGGTGCTTTCTTCCAGGTCCATCGGTTAGCCTTTCTGATTTGGACTTGGATCGACTGGTACAGAAGCTTTTAACGGCACCAGGCCTAGGTAAATTGTTGTCAGCTCCGACCCGGACATCGGAACTGAAGACCACACTGCTGTTCCAGTATCATCGGCTTCATCTGCTCGGACGTCCTCGGTGCCGACCGGGAACTCTAGGAGCCAATGCTCCCCTGTCGGATCCAGGGAGGATAGTCACACTGACTTATCGGTGCCGACTTTTCCTCTCTGGGTTTTGGCTCGGGTGAGCTCGGGCTCGGAGCCCACGGCATCGGTGCGGGAGGGGATCTCCATCCCTTCGGGTCCGTAGACTCCTCATCTGAGCCGTGATGCTTTCGAAGCCATGAGGTGAGTGTTGTCTCCAAAGACTTCCTCATCATCATGTTTGGCTTCTTCTTCTTCCCTTAAAGTGCTTGTGTCCGCTTCTGCTGCCATCTGTCATCCCGAGGGTAGAGACCCAGAGCCTCCAGTAGCCCCACTAGGCGCTCCCTGCTCTTCTGAGACTTCCCCAGAAATCCCCACTGAGGAAGTACCCAGAAAGAGACTGTGCAAGAGGAGGCACTTGGGCTCCCCACAGGAGTCCCTGACATCTGACACCGACTTGGAGGACTCAGAAGGGTCCCCTCGATCCCCCCCTCTGAGGACATCTCCTTTGCAGAGTTACTTGAGATCCTTAGGCAGAGGGGTGATTGGCAGTCCAAAAGCCCTACTGAGGATGAGTCAGTTATTCTCTAGGCCTTTGGGTCTCAAACCTCCACCTTCTGGGTGTCTCCACCATACGATGAGCTTATGCAATTGGTCTCGCGTAGGGCATGGGAGTCGCCGGAGTCCATGGAGCCTGTCTCCCGGAGGACCAATAAATTTATTTCTGCCCCTGTCGATAAATCCTCTCTGTCCAAAGGAGTTCCTGTTGATGTCATGGTGGTGGCAGCAGCCGCAAAGAAAGAATTGTCAGAAACTTCTGCGTCTATCCTTACTCCTAACAGAAAGTCCAGGATCATGGACAGATATGGGAAACTCATGTTCAGTTCAGTGACTTCCACTCTGCGATCACTGAACTATCTGACCCATTTCACCAGACTGCAAAGAGATCTCCTTAAGGAGCTGGGAGATTCTCTTCAGGGTACTGTAGCTGCAGGCGTCTCTGACAAAGCTTCGGCCCAGCTTGCTACCCTTAATTCCATTGTGAACTCGTCCATGCGCCTCATATTATGTGTGGCTGATGGTTCAAGTAGGGCTGCAAGTACAGGGATTGCTCTTTGCAGGCATGCCTGGATGCGCCTCTGTTCCTTTGCGGAGCCTTTCTAGTCTTCATTTGTAAACAACCCATTGGATGGCTCATCCGTGTTTGGGCCAAAGGTAAAGGAAACATTGACCAGGTGTGAACAGGAGGGAAAGACTCTGTCTGCCATTGGAGTCCGTTTTTCCACCCCTACTCGGCCTTTTCCCAAAGGCCAAAAGGGAGGGAAGATGTGGTTCCGAAAAGCCCAAGGAGCCTTTCAGGAAACACGTGGAGAACCCCCCTCCAGGGGCAGAGGAGGGGGGTCGTAATGGAAGACGCCTCCCTCGTGGCAGAAGGGGTCTGCAACACCAGGGTGACAGAGATAATTTCTTTGGCCAACCCTAACAGCGCTCCTGAGAGGAGGCCGACTGCCCTGCTCTGGAGGCGGTCGGGGGTTGCTTATCTTTGTACCCAGAAGCCTAGTTAGATATCACAAACGACAGAAGGGTACAAAGCATAATTTCCAGAGGGTATTTCATACCGTTCTCTGCTCCACCCATTCTGTCAAAAGAATCCCGGATGTTCCACCCAGTTACAGGGAACAAGTAACCATAGAGGTCCACAAGTTGCTAGAAAAAAAAGAGTCATCCAACCAGTCCCACAGACCAAATAGGATTCGGAACTTACTCAAGATTCTTTTTGGTTCCAAAGAAAACAGGGGACTGGAGACCCATTTTGGACCTCAGCAGACTGAACCAATTTGTAAAGAAAGATGGTCACGCTTCAGTCCATACTCCACTTTTTGGGGAAGGACAATTGGATGTGCTCGATCGATCTCAAGGATGCATACTACCACATAAAATGGCCTGACCATCCAGAGATCATCTACGTTTCCAGCTGGGAGCCGGTCACTAGCAGTTTTGAGCCCTGCCCTTTGGTCTCACTACAGCCCCCAGAGTGTTTACCAAATGTATGGCAGTGGTCACAGCTCACCTGAGGTGTCTAGGATTCCAGGTGTTTCCATACCTAGACGATTGGCTTCTTAGCTCCACCACCAGGCATCAACTGATTTAGGCAACAGAATCCACTCTGACACTCTGCAACCACATAGGCATTACGGTCAACTTCAAAAATTCTGCCTTGTTGCCATTGCAGCATATTTTCTTTATAGGGGCAGAGTTAGACACGTCAACCACCACTCTACATCTTCCAGTCGAAAAGGTATCAATTCTTCGTCAACACATCATTTCACTGGTTTCAAAGAACAAAGCTCCAGCCACAGAGGTCTTGAAAGTACTAGGTTTGATGGCGGCAGCAATTTTAGCCATTCCATGGGCCAGGATGCATATGCGGATTCTTCAATGGCTCCTGTTTACTCAGTGGTCTTTCCAGGAGTTGCCAGTGAACCATATGATTCTGATTACAAACTCTTGCAAGAGGGATCTTCAGTGGTGATTGACATCTCTACATGTCACAATAGGATGCTCCTTTGTACTCCCCCCTCCAGTAGCCACTGTGGCCATGGACACTTCCCTGATTGGTGGGGCATTTTCAGGGAAAGACTACCCAAGGCACATGGACGGATCAAGAGTCAAATTTGCATATCAATGTCCTAGAGATGAGAGCGGTACTTCTGGGGTTGCAGTACATTCAGGACTCTCTCTCTCTCTCTCTCTCTCTCTCTCTCTAGGGACAATTGCCATACAGACAGACAACATGTCAGTGGTCTGGTATTTGAACAAACAGGGTGGGACCAAGTCTTACCCCCTTTGCCAAGAAGCCCTCAGAGTTTGTCAGTGAGATGTGTCATCCCAGCGCTTTCTGTTGGCAACACATATCCCAGGGAGATCCAACGTGATAGCGGACAATCTGAGCAGGGCAATTTTGTTGCCACACAAGTGCTCCCTAAAACAGGAGATTGCGGACAGGATTTTCCTCAAATTGGGCCAGCCTTGCTGCAATCTTTTTGTCAACCACATCAACACCAAATGCAGAAGCTACCTTGCCCTGATCCCCCCTCCGGGAGAACCCCCAAGGGATGCACTCGTACACGATTGGCCCCCGGGTCTCCTCTATGCATTTCCCCCAATTCCACTGATACCCAGATTTTTACAGAAGGCGAAGTCGCTGGGAAGGACTGTCATTCTTATAGCCCCTCACTGGCCTCGACAGATTTGGTTTCCATTTCTTTACCATCATCTCTTGGAGAAACCATGGACCCTGGATCCAGTTCCAGACCTTCTGACACACCCGTCAGGGGACCTCCAGCCTTCCTTGCAGTCACTGAAGCTAACTGCTTGGCTGCTCCAGTTCCCCATATAGCCAGGTTTCATAATCTTTCAGATGACACAAGTCAAATTTTGTTGGCTTCCCTCAAACCTTCCACCATAAATAATTGTATCGTAGTAAGTGGAAAAGATTTTCCATTTGGGCTTCTAACAAAAACATTGATCCGTACCAAGCTCCATTGTCATCCATACTAAAATTCTTGACTGAGATTTTTCATGAAGGAGCGGCAGCTGCTACCGTTAGTGTCCAGTTAGCAGCTATATCTAATTTCCATCTCGGTATTGATGGACTGAATATTATACAACACCAGTTATCCAAGGCCTTCCTCAAAGGTACCTTTCACATGAGACCTCCAGTGAAAACTCCTTATTCTCCCTGGAGCTTGAGTTTCATGCTTTCCCGTATTATTCTTTCTCCCTTCGAACCAGCATCATCTTGTGAGCTCAAGTTTCTGTCATGGAAAACTATTTTTCTGGTGGCCATTACTTCTGCCCGCAGAGTGTCAGAGTTTCAGGCATTATCTGTCAAGCCCCCTATATGATTTTTCATCCTGACAGTGCATCCCTTAGGACTAACCCTTCCTTTTTGCCTAAAGTATGTTCTGTAACAAACATCAAACAAGTTATTGAGTTGCCTGTGTTTTTCTCCAACCATACCATTAAATTAGAATACATGCTGCACAAACTTGATGTTCACAGACAGCTTAGATATTATCTGGACAGAACAAAAGAGTTCAGAAAGTCAGACCAGTTTTTTGTTTCATTCTCTGAAGCTAGAAAAGGTAGACCAGTGGCTAAAGCAACCCTTTCGAAGTGGCTTTCAGATTGTATCACCTACAATTACTCATCTGCTAATAGGTCTTTGTTGCATAAAGTGAAGGCGCATTCAACCAAAGCAGTCTCTACTTCTTTGGCCTTTCAAGCCAAGTTACCTCTTGATAATAACTGTGCTGCAGCCACTTGGTCTAAGCCTCACATTTTTATCACTCATTGCAAAGTGGACAAGGCCTCCAGGGACAGGGCTTCCTTTGGTTCTACAGTCCTGAAAAATGTGCTCCCGTGGGCCACCCAGGATTTAGGGTGCTAGGGATGCTACCCATCAGTGAAAAATGAACGTTGAGATTGAACAACTTCACATAAAGAAGTTATGTACTCACCATAATGTTACATGTGAGTTGTTCCATCTCACCTTCATTCTCATGTCCCTCCCTCGTTCTTCCACCTGGCTGACGGTTGACCTGGAGACTGTCTTCATCCTGGTTGTTCAAGGTTTCTTCCTGTCTGGCGAGATTAGTCCTCTTACTAGGATATGGTACATGCAGAAAACAAGATCTGAGGTAATTCCAGCAATGCATCATGGTATAAGGGGCTTGGTCTCGAGCTACTGGTAATCTTTGAGCTTTGCTAATCGGCTCCAAACCCATCAGTGAAGAATGAAGGCAAGATGGAACAACTCGCATGGAATGTTATGATGAGTACATAACTTCTGTTTCTGAGTGTAGAGGTAGCTCATATAAATTGTTAGCATGCCCAGAATTCATATAGTAATAGTTAACACACCAAATTCAAATGAAGTTATTATACCAACAGTTTACAAACATAACTTACACAAATATTTACTTAACAGATAAATCAAACCTATCAGTCTGTCACCGTGTTAACATTTTGTCTTGTTGCAAAATGTGATACACAAATGAGAAACCAAAACTTCTGAATGTCAGAAATGCTCTCATAAATCAGTAGCTTTCCCAGGATTAGCATAATGGTTAAAGATGTTTACCTTACAGACACCAGGTGTAGGATTTGAGTCTCACCTTTAGGAAGTATGGCTAGGCTTAAAAAGGCCCACTGGGGTCATTAGCCTAGAAATTACCTATGAACCTGTGAAATGTTGTTGCCACACTAAACAAATTCAAAAGGAGCCATTTGGCAGACAATTCAAAAGCATGACCATTGAAGTCACAACAAACTGACAGATACATATTTAATATATGCTACCAATGTAAATACAAGTAACTAGCTTTGTAATTATGGTAAGCTCATCATTATCTGGAAAATGTTATGAAGAATCCAAATGGATTAAAAATTCCACAACAAAAAAATCTTTCTTGATGCATTGTTTCCCTTTTATATGACTGTACTGAACTCTAGGGGTAAAAGCACCAATAATAATATACTGACTGTAAAGCAGGAACCCAGGTGAATTAGGCATCCCTTTTATGTAGCTGTGCTGACCTGCTGTGGTGAGGGAACACACGGCTGAATGGACAAATACATAAATGCACCACCAGTTTGGAAAAACAGAAACGGCCTAAATTTTCATGCTCAGAAGTAATTTATATTGGGTAAAACAACAGTATGTAAAATTCTGATAGTTATAGAATAGTTCTTGTGCTAAGAAACAGTGCTCAAATAAACACTTTTATGAACAGCTCAGAGGGCAAAATAAACCCTTTTATTTCAAAGTAATGTTTTATTTATTTTTGTTTTTTTTTTCAAAATAATGTTATCTAATATCTCAGTAGTTCAGATACGGTCAATAAATCCATCCTGTTAAGTTAATTATGTAAGAAAAATATCTTAATATTTAATTGCCAGAAGAATATAGTATGTTCCAAAATTATTCAGCCAATCTGATAGTGGTACTTAGCCCTACAGGGAAAATCTATAGGAAATGTTATAGATCAATAAATGCCCTAATGTTTGTGTTGTACACTGAAATCTCTATCACCATTAAGAATCATTCAAACCAGGGGGTTTTATTGCACCTGTAGAAAAAATGCAATGCTTTCTTTAGAGTCCAGCCACTGTGTTTCTCTGTGGGGGTTGCCATCGTGCCAAAAACTCTGTCAATGCACACAAAAGTAATACATGCTTGGAGATGTGTGGACAAATGTCAATATAAAGCACTACTGTCTCTTCAGTAGTTCAAATCACTAACATGTAGTGCATTTGTAAGTGTATATGTATATATGGTTTACCTACTAGTAGTCGATTTTAGCTATAAACAATTCCATATTGTTGATTCACTTCAATCGATTGAACAGATGGTCGACAGTTGTGCGAGATTGTACAGTCACTGGGATTGGAGAATATGCCCTTTCCCCCAGCATTGTGCAATCTTGGAGTTGGAGTAAGTAATTAGCAGGAGGGTGTGGGGTGTTGCCTCCCACTTGGGAGTTGAAGGGTGGCTTGCCCCCTGCATAAGCACTGTTTAATAATTAGTATACTTCTTGGAATAGCTTCGGAGCTTGCACAGACATGCATCGATTTATGTTTGTAAATGTACATGTGTTTATACAGATAGACAGATAAATATAAATTGCAAGAATTCCAAGCTCAAGTCTTCATTGTCCAATAGCTTAAACCTCCTGTAATGGAGCCACATGGTATGTATGCAAGTGACCTGTTAAGGATATAACAGTCTTACAGCTACATGACTTCTGAACACCTATGACTTTTTTAAGTCTTTATAGGTACATTCACGCCAGTAAAGCCAAAACCCACTAACTGTAGACATGCTATGCTTCAGACTTTTTGAGACTTCATCAGTATATAGCTTAAGTGGATTGTTTAGCTGTACTTGCACAAAGCTTAAAACCCAGCCTGATGCCCATAAACATTAAGATGCCTGAAAAATATCCCAAATAACATTCATGTGCACAGAGAAAATGTTACACAAACAACTCAGTACAAACTGCTAGAAAAACAGTCAAGCTAGAGTCTTCATGAGGCTTCTAAAATGGCTGTACACTGAGTAACAGCTTAATTTCAGCACTCCCAGTCTGAAAACAGAAACTGGGAGTAGATCACCAATGAACTTGTCTTTCTGGATATATTTAAGTAACTAGCTAGTAAGTGCACTGCCTGGATGCCAACAAAAAAAGAGACCCAGTGAAATTAAAAGAAAGTTAATCAAAAAAGGTGAGGTTTAGAAAACACTGACTGGAAAGAATTTTGCAACTGTTCAACAAAAAGCAGTGCAAGCCCCAGCTTTGATGCAAGGCATGACTTACAGTAATCCAGAGGGAAAGAGTAAGTCAAATGTACTGAGAGCTGATTAAAATAAAGAGTACATCAGCTCAAACAACAAAAGGCTGGAAAAATGGAAGAAGCTTTAAACAGATATTCAGATGAGGTGATCAGAAGTCAAAATGAAGAAAAGGCTGGCTGAGTATGAAACTGCTGAAGAAGAGATGTTTCAAAAAATAACAGAATTACAGGACAGAGCATGTAGGGAAAACCTGATATTTTCTGCTGTACCAGAGAAGCTGGAAGGAACAAACTATATTAATTTTTATGAAAGCACAAATAAGCAACTGGACTGTTATTCCACAGCAGGAGTTGTTAATTGAAAGGGCACATGGTGTGTATGCTCTAAACCTGGCCATGAGAAAGCAACCTAGACCTTTAATAGTAAAGATGTAACCCTACCAGCAGAAATAGTTGATTCTGACAAAACTGCGGCAGAAGGACAAAGTACTAAAAGTGGGAGACAGTAGAGTATTTGTGCAAAATGATTACTCACTGTACACCAGGCAGAAGATTAGTAAGTTTACTCCAGTAATCAGGGAATGTTGAGAAGCAGGCATAAGAGTTGAGCTTCTGTATCCAGTTATTTTCAGAATATCCTTTCCCAGATGGTCAAAATAATTTTTTTATGCAGAACATGCCAATGATGAAATACAAAAGTTTGTTGAACAAAAAGTGAGCTGTCAGACAGAATGAGATTCAGCTTATTGTTATTCTGGTAATAAAGCCCACAGAGAGACTTCGCCACTTTCACTTTTTCCAATTTTTCAAAAATAAAATGTGTGAGAGAGAGGAAAAAAACAAAAGAGTTGACTAGAAGAACCAGGAGCACGTTGGAAATGAAGCTGAGACTGGATTTGGGAGATGGAGAGCAATAGGAAGACCACCAGCAACTCAGAAATTGACAAATAAATGTATGATTGTAAAGCAATATTTATATTTTGAAACATGACAGAACAAGAAAACCTGGAAATATTAGACTTCTTTGACTTTGTTAAACTTGTATTAGACTCCAAATAATATGTTCTGCTTCATGCCATTAATATTGGAAGAACATTTAAGAGGGGGTAAGAGGAGTGAAGGAGTT
Source organism: Protopterus annectens (assembly GCF_019279795.1). Lineage (NCBI taxonomy): Eukaryota > Metazoa > Chordata > Ceratodontiformes > Protopteridae > Protopterus > Protopterus annectens. The sequence continues at coordinate 418,278,091 of NC_056750.1, read as the reverse complement.
AACTGTAAGTAAAACAAAATTTTGTTCTTAGTAATATTTTTTATAATGCAGGACATGACCTGCATGCTAAAAAGTAAAGTTTTCTCAGTTATTTTTGAGTGTGGTAGGGATACTAAAGTAAATAGGTGCCCCTGTTTTTTTCTTCATTCTTTCTGCTTATTTGTTTTAAGAAATGTAGGCACAGCAACGTAAAAGAGAAGAAAAATCTGGACAAAAGAGCATGATACAAGAAAAATTGATGCTTTGTCTTACTCTTACATAAGGAAATGATAAAGAAAAGTTTTTCTCTAGCAAATAAATGAGTGCTTATAGTACAGGCAACTGTGTATCTGGTTCTTATTTATGCACAGAGACAATCTGATAAAAGGCGATAAAAACAGAATATTTCTTTCTTTCAGTGGCTAGGAGATAATGTTTTCAGAAAGTATTTAAGTATTTTTCTAATCTAGGAGACGAATAAGGATAAGGCAGAAACAGTCAACACTTAGTAGAAGCACAGACTGTACCATGTGTCTTAGCATGGATAACCTTTCTTATGGGCTAATCCAAGTTTGTGAGTGTGGTTGTCAGTCTAGGACAATGATTCCTATTAAGAGATGTGTTTATTTTTTGTTTCAGGGTTTTTCACTAAAACAAAAAGTTTTGTAAGATGTGACATAGGTTCAAATGGATATGAAGTGAGGTTGGCATAATGGTTAAGATGTTTACCTACAAGGTACAGGTTTGATTATCATGTGGGGTAATTGGATAGGCTTAAAATGACCCACAAGGGCAGTTAACCTAGTAATAATCTGTAAACCTATGAACAAGAAACAACTGTATAAAAGATCAACCTGCCAAACATTAGTGTATGCATGTAACACAAATGCTGAAACTAGACATTAAAAAAAACTGTTATACATAAAAGGTGGGAATAATAACTTCTTAACATAATGACACTTTCTATATTATCTTTAAATGTGAATGGTCTTGTAGATATAAACAAAAAAGAGCAGTGAACTGTATTAAAAATGCAGAGTGCAAATAGCTGTGCTACAGGATACACATTTGTAAATAACTGAGCATGCAAGTTTGATAAAGAAAAATGATTTCAAGATGGTTATTCAGTGGAATATCTGGGACAAAGGAAACAGGGAGTAATTTTATTAATTGCAAGAAGAGCTCCAGTATAGATAGAAGAGGAATCAAAAGATAATAGTTGATTTGTAGTACTAGGGGGCTACTGGCAAAGGAGGTGGATTACACTGGCATGTGTTTATATTCCACCGGAACCTGCTATAATGGAGCTTAAGAAAGTTCTGGGAGAAAGAATCTGCTTTCAGCAAGGATTATTAATTATAGGTGGGGACTGGGATTTGATTTGCAGTAGTGAGGACGTATATGGGGGCCCAGAAGGGAAAATATAACAAAAGAGGGTAGATTTTTGAAGAAATATATGAAAATATTTGTCATGGAAAATCTGAATTCAGTAGTAGAAGTTCAGAGTGAATTTGCATATCATTCCCCAAGGTACAAAAAATGGGCTAGGCTACACAGAAATTATATTTCACAAGGAATGGGTACTGACAATTTTTGGAGAATTACTAGGAAAGACAGAAATTTCTTATGAAAATATAGCTAGGAAGTGGGTTAAAATTAAAGTTGAGTTTTAAAAATAGGATGCAAATAAAAGAGAGAGAGATGGTTAAGCTGTAACAAGAATTATTTAGAGGGACTGACAAAGGTTAAAGTATTGCAGAATGGGGGGTGGGAATCTCACAGAACAAGAAGAAGAGCAATTGCAGAATGCTAAACAGAAAGTAAAGAATTAACTTGATAATATGCATGTGTTTAGAATACTGATGTTAAACAACTTTTTTTGATGATAACTCCAGAGCACAAAAACTTTTAGCACAATTACTCAGGCAACAGAAAGTAGAAAAGGTTGTCAGTAAGCTTGGAGAGCCTATAACAAGGAAGATGACCAGAGATCCTGTAGAGGTACTAGACATATTTTGGGAATTTTATGAAAGTCTACATAAAGCAGAGAAATACGGAAATCAAGAAAAGATATACATGGAAATGTTTATGGAAGAAATAAATATGCCAAGGCTTGTGGTAGATGAGGCTCAGTTACTAACAGGATAGGGGGAAATGAGAGGAAAATGTGTGATGTGTAACCAATCTACAAGAACGTCCCCAGGAATAGCCCATGATTATAAAGTGTTTATGTCTATAATGGCTAAAAGAATGGCAAAGGTGATGCCAAAATTTATAGATATCCGTGTGGTATTGTGGAGGGGAGGCAAACATTTGGCAACATCAATAGAACAGTGATGATCCAGAAGGAAGCAGAATGTAAGAAAGTACCATGTTTTTGGTGAGTCTTGATGCAGAGAAAGCATTCGGCAGAGTAAGCTGGGATTATATGAGTAGGGCAATGTGAGCATATGCATTCCCTGATAAAATTATAAGGTTGATTAGAAGGATATATGAAGGATAGGAGGATAAAATTAAAGTAGATGAGTTCTTTTCTGATAAGTTATATTTGAGCAGAGGAACTGGGCATGGATATCCTCTCTCCCCTTTGTTATTTGTATTATATTTAGAGACACTTGCAAAGAAAATAATGGACTGAGAAATTCAAGGATATAATTGGTACTGTAGTCAAGAAAAGCTGGCTTCATTTGCAGTGATATTATTTTATGCCTGATAAAACCAGAAAAGGACATGTCAGTGTTGTGGAACATTTTGAGCCAGTTTCCTGTCTTTTTGGGATACAAACTTGTAAACTATGTACTGTCCCAAATCTGTTCAGCAATACCCATATTTATGGGGACATGATAAAATGAAGTACTTGGGAGTATGGATTATAAAGGATTCTGTTATGGCAGCTAAGGATATGCATGAAGATAATGCAAAAACTGACAAATTGAAAGCCCTTTTTATGGTTATAGATAGCAAGATGCAAGCAGTGAACATGTTTTACTCCCCGTAATCTTATACACGGGTCAGGCTTATTTTTATCATCCAGAGGAGTTGTGGATAGAAATTAAAGAGTTAAAGGATTTTATCTGGGAGGGGAAGATGGCAGCAGTCAAATGGGATAAGCTTATCCTTCCAATAGAACAAGGTAGTTTGGGATTATCTGATTTGAAGGGGTATTTCAGAGCTACACAGTTAAGGCTCCTATACATAGCACAAGCAGAAAGCTATAATTCAAAGTGGAAAGGGATGATGATGATGATGAAACAGGGAAGCTCAAGAAACAAGTAGAAACTGTCATTTTCTATGTAGATCTTTAAGGAGAACAACAGTAACCATACAGAATATTATATTCATAAAGTAGTAAAAAGTATTCTTAGAACTAAGCCAACATGGGAAAGGAGATTTTGCCAATAGGGATAATTGCAATTAGGGATACAGACAATAGGCAAGAGGGGTCTGGAATTTACTAGAGAAAACTGCCAGAGGAACCAAGGTATTGGGAGCAGATAATTAGAGAGGGGAAGGTAATAGAATGGGAAGAGGCCAAGAATTTATTTGAACTGCGGGCTAGAGATTGCCTTCCCTATCAAGGATTGATATTAAAGTATAGGCAAAGAGAAAGAAATAAGATAATCCTAAGTGAAAGACCAGGACTGTTAAAGGTTCTCAGTAGACTGTAGAACAGACGTTGCTGTTAAAAAAGGAATAATTAGTAGAGCTATCATGATAGCTATAATAATCGAACAGAGTAGGTTAGAAAGGAGTGGAAAGAGAGACTGGATAAGCAATTCACAAAGAAACAATGGGGGATATATGTATGTCTCCCAAATGTGCAACAAAGTCTAGAAGATTTAGGATCTTTGCTTGGAAGTGTTTACATAGGTATTGTTATACCCCAAATAAGTACAAATAATTTTTCTCGGGTAGATAGCAAATGTTGGAGGTGTGATGGGTAAGAAAGAGGTAACTTGGAACATATTTTTGGAAGTGTAATGACTTGGCAGACTTTAAAAATTCCCTGCAGACTACTCTATCATAAATACTGGGTGAACAAAGTGGTATAACTACAGAAATTATTTTCTTGAGCTATGATACAGAATCAGAATTGCCTAGGCATAGTAAAACCTTGCTGAGTCTAATTATGGTGCCTGCCAAAAAAAAAAAAAAGAAATTACTAGAAAATGGAAACCAAAGTGTAAAACCAATTGTCCTAGAAGTAATGAATATAGTAACAGAGATTAAAAAAAACTGAAAATGGGATCTTTGGAAAAGGGTTGGAGCAAATTACATACAAAAAATGGGAATTATGGGAACAATACATGAAGAATAATGTTTTGGAGGAATAATGAGGTTTAAAAGAAGTCTAGATTTTAATGAGCTCTGTAATGTTTGACTGACAATGACTGGATAGATTATAGGCGATGTCTAATGTTTGCAACTAAAAATATGTCAATATGGATTTTCATTTATGTAAATATATGATTGCCCATGTCATAAGGGATAATTATTAAAGATGTTTCTTGTTTAAAAAAGGCTAGAGTCTTCACTGTGTAATTAAATCTCCTGGAATTGAACCCCATGGGACATACATCCAAATAACCCTTTAAGGACATACCAGTGTTTCAGGTACATGGCTTCTGAATGCACTTAATTTTTTACTTTTTTAAGTCTTTATGAGGACAAACCACAGACTACCAAACTGCTTTCCCAGGGAAACAACTTGGCCACCAGGGGGAAAAAGTAAATGGAAAGAAATTGAACCCACCCAATTGTGGGGGCTTTGTCGTCCCCCCAACTAAATATACCAACTCCGAGATTGCACTACTCTGGGGAAAAGGGCAAGGTTCACCCTTGTGGCCAAGTGGTTAGTTTCCCAGGGAAAGCAGATTGGCAGTCCGTGGTTTCGGTTGAATGGTGTTTCATTGAAGTGGTGTCAGCAATTTCTGACTCCAAGAAGTGTAAATTCGGTAAGTAGAAGCAGACCCAAATATATGTGTGTGTGTGTGTGTGTGTGTGTGTGTGTGTGTGTGTGTGTGTATATATATATATATATATATATATATATATTCATATATATATATTCATATATATATATATATATATATATATATATATATATATACATACACATACATGCATACATATGGGTTGTGCTACTTTTGTCGAGCAATGTTATGGTTGACATCTGTATAGTTGACATCATTTGGTCAGCTAAACAGATGATGAACACCTGTCGACAAAAGTAGAGGATCACAATTCTCATGGTTGGCAAGTTTGCCATTTCCTGAGAATTGTGTGATCTTGGAGTTTGTATACAGTTACCAAGGAGTGTGGCAGGGGGTACGGGGTGATTGCTTCCTGAAAAAAATTGTTTTCTTTTGATTTGTATTTTTAAGTTTTTGCATGCACAGAGATTGATATTCGCCTCATGCCTAGTAGCATGTCAGTGTGCATAATGTCGATAACTTGGTGTCAAAATTATGCGCAATGGCAATAGCGCTGTTCGACAGAATGAAATACATATGCATGTGTGTACATATGGATATAATTTTGTTTCATCTTTGAAATAAAAGCCCTTTCTTCTTTCAGCAGAAAGCCAAAGGTTCTGTTACATCCTGAGACAGCATATGATGAAGAAGAGAAGTGTCTGATTGAGAGAGTGGGGGAAATCCCCTGAGGTAAAGGAAGGGAAAATCCCCACTGCCCATGGTAACCTTGGAGAATAATATGTAGCACCCAAAAATCTGAGGTTATATGATGCCAAATAGTAAAGTGAATGCCCAGAATGTGGGACCAGTTCATAAGGGTGCCATAACGGGGAGGAAAAAAAGGGATGGAATACATAGTCAGTCTGGTTTACTAGCTTGATGTTGGGATTAGGAGGTAAGACCCTTGTTCCTAGATCCACCAGAAAATAGGCAGCTGCACAGAAGGAGGACAGAATCCCAAAGAGAGCATCAGGTGAGTATACTTGCTTTATACTCTACAGGTTTTAATGTTAGCTATTTATACAGGTAATTTAGATGGAATATCATGCAGCATAGACTTTATACATTACTGACACTTCTGTGCAGACTTCACTGGTTCAAAGCTAACAGTATAACTGATGCTGTTACTGTCTGTGTACATGCATATTTTCATATAATTGGAGAAGTGGCTCAAGACATTAAGGAGTTTCTCTTCACCTTCTGATTATGCCTGAGGGTTCCAAACCCCACAGGCATGTATATTGTGATAAAAATTGTAGTTTGGGGTGTCTGTTTCATTACAGAGCCTACAACATTAGAAAGAAGAAATATGTGTGAGCTGCATTTTTTCATTGTGGATATTTGTCTCTCAGATCTTTTTGTCAATATATTTGGTCTGATTATATTATCTGTTTGACTGCAACCTTCACTCATGTTGTAGATCTAGCTCAACATATTAATGTTTTGTCTTACTGACTGTGTTTGATGACATGTATGGATTCAATTCAGTTGTGTAGCATCCTCTGTTATTTGGGAAGTGTATTTGTAGTTGCTTTGATTATAGTACCTGTGTGGGGAATGTATGTCAGAACAGAATTTTTTCTTTGTGTATGTACGTATGTTTCATACATCCCATTACTCTGTGTTGGACTGCAGACCTGAGTTGGGTTGTTCAAGTAATTCAACACATTACAGCTTGGTATTTCAGAATGCTTGTGATGAAGGCTGTGGCTTTGAATCTCCCCTCACCTGTGTATGTTAACAAACCTGGTAAATTGAGACCTGTTTGTAGTTCCTTCAACAACAGAATTTGTAAAATTGTCATATTAAAAATACATACTGGCTTTATTTTTTCATTGTAATTCTTTGTCCTACCTTCTTTATTGCTATCTTTTCTATTACATGTATTTGGTTTATTATTTTCTTTGCTTTTATTTTACCACTTAATGCAGCAGCATCTAGACCTGCACCCATCCCTCAGGCAAGCTTATCGGCTCCCTACAGGCAACAACAGCAGCACCACCACCCAACACCAGAAGCACCCACAACATCTGGGTTACATCTGCTGTAGTCATCGTCACACCTCCTGCCCACCTGCTCCACCCAGTACAGAAAGCCATGTGTAGGATGCTGGTATTGTTGTATACATTGGTAGCAGTGCCAATGGAAGGGACAGCTTTGTCACCCATCAGCACATAGTTTAGAGATCAATGACAGGAAGCCAGATGCCCACATCAGCTACATGGAATACCTCCTCAAGTTGACTCATTTAGACACGCCCGTGCTCTCCATTGGCTTGACCATCTGAGTCAGGAGCCAGTGGTGAGGGAACACAGTGGTGAGTAAGCTTCCACTGGGTCATAGCTGGGAGGGACAGCAGCTCACAACACCATCCTTCCCTAACTTAGTGTTCCCTTCTCTTTTGTGTCTATGTCCACCACCTGTTTGTTGTCCAGTCCTCCCCCTCAACACTGTTTCGTCTATTTGTCTGATGTCTGTTCTCTCTCTCTCCTTCATTCTAGTAGCACAGTCTTGTATATCTTCTATGTTTGTTTTCAGTTTCTGCTGCTTGACCTATACCCCCTTATCCTCCTCTTACTTCCCTTACTTCCTTCTCCAAGTTACCTTCTCTTCTTATATGAAAAAGGGGCACCTAAACCCAAAACAATAAAGTTTTAGCCCACCTTTCCCACCTCCATCCTGCTCATTCTTTGTTTTACATACTGCTTCCTTCCCCATTTTTGTGTTGTTCCTTTTATCCCCATCCTTTAATCTAGTCAGAAATAGAATCCTCACCCTTTAAGGCTTCCAAATCAATTCTTCTTGCTGCTGCTGTGTGTGCTGGATTGTACAGACAATCACTGAGGTGCCCAGAATCTCACACACATAAGGATGTCTCATTTCCACCAGAAATTATCTTTCATCCCATTCATCCTCCACTGTCTGGTAACATTGGCATCCCTCGACTCTACCATGTCTTTATCCTCCTGCTTTGCCTACAGTTGTACACGTTTCATTGGTATCTTTTTCATTTTACAAAGCCTTTCATCTGTCAAAACATAACATTTTTCTATCCCAAAACACTTTTAAGACAGCACTAGTTTATAAAATCTGCAAATCATAATGTTCTTCATTTTCAGTTCTGATTAATTGTGATCCATAAAGACTAATCTTCATGCTGTTGACAATCTGTGCAGGGCAAAAAAACTCTCAGCATTGGTGGTGTAGAGGGATAGAGCTCTGGCTGCAGCCCAGGTAACCTGAGTTTAATTAGTCTTGGGCACTTGATATTACTGGCAGGTGGTGGAGAAGGAGTGACATCGAAGTGGAGTTGGGGGGTGAGACTTCGGATTACCCATTGAGCGCTTGGTGTTAGCTCTGATTAGTAAGTCCACAGGAGCATGCGTGAATGGGCGTACCTTCGTTGAAGGTTGTGCATCAGGGCCGGCAACTTGGCACATAAAAATCTACTGCCAATCATTAGCGGACCCGAGTTTCGCTGTGGCGACCCCTAACTAGGAAAAAAGTTGAAAGACACAACAACAACAGTGTGCTCTCAGAGAGGAAGGGCATTGTGTGAGTTCCTGTGATGATGTGGGTAGCATGTCCCCTGATCAGGGTGGGGTTAGGAACTTGTACAAATGCTGTCATTGCCAAAACAGCACTGAGAGCACAAACTTCTCAAAGTCTCCCTGAATGAGTCCCCCTACAGATGACTTTTCCTTTGGCTGAGTTAGAGACTCCCAAGCTCTATGGAACAAATGGTTTCGAGTCTGCTGTAGGGATGCTTGATGGTTGATAAGCAAAGGGAAGAAAAAGCACCTAGAAGAAAAATTCTGTTAGTATCATTCTGTGTTTACCATATTTGAGTTCCATTTGTGTTAAAGATAAAAGTGTAATAAGTAGTATTCCCATTGATTCTTTTGTGAACTTATTCCATTCCGCCATCTTGTTTCTCACATGTCCTGTCAAATTTTTACTGCCCTTACCTTCTCAAACTTCATATAATCTTAAATTTCACTTTCTTGCCTTGTCTCCTACTTCATTTGAGTATCTCAGTATCTGTTTGCCTTGCCATTTCAGCTGCTTTACCCTGAACCCCGAACAGTTTCAACCTTACAGGCTCCAGCGTTCCCAGTTTGTCTTGCAAGAACTCCATTTCTTCCTCTGCTCCCAAAGTCATTTACTTCATGTACAATGCAGACATTGCAGAAAATGTTCAAAGTTCAAGTTATATAACTTCCAAACTATTTTTGACCTGTGCTGTATTTAAACACAGAAGTTTTTTTTAAATTGTCTAGTGACTAGTTGCAGAGCAGCATGGCCAGCCTTCTGTAATGTAAAACTCAAATTCTAGCACACAGTGCATTTCTTCCAGTCTCAACTGCACAACAATACTTTTGTATTATTGTGAACCAAAAATTGCGTTAAAAAACAAGAAAATTTATTTTACTTTTTAATATATTTAGTCTCTGTGCAGAGCACATCAGAGGCAATCAACTACTTCAGCCTACACAATGGTTGCATCACTGAAGGAGACAACCAACTTCAACCAGCACACCGGCACCACACATGCTTCCAACAATTTCAAGGTGTTTTTTGAGAGCTGGATTATCAGGACATGACTTAATTGCTGTGTAGTGCATTTAATTCATTTAGGTATATTTATGTATTCCTTTAGAGGAGACACTTCCAGTTAGGTGGGCAATCAACTACTTCAGCCTACACATTGGTTGCATCACTGAAGGAGGCAACCAACTTCAACCAGCGCACCGGCACCACACATGCTTCCAACAATTTCAAGGTGGTTTTTGAGAGCTGGATTATGAGGACATGATTTAATTGCTGTGTAGTGCATTTAATTCCTTTGGGTATATTTATGTATTCCTTTATAGGAGACACTTCCAGTTAGGTGGGCATTTTGGCAACAGTTTACAACTTTCTCCTAACTGTATTGGCTTTCCAAGGATTTCTAAGTCTTCTTTAGCCAAGAGCACTGTTTAGTCCCATAACATTGTATTTCATTTCCTTGCAAACGTTGGGTACATTGCTCTATTTTTATATCTAGGTGCCTGGTAATGGCTACAGCATGAGACTGCAGCCACTCATAGCCGGCCTTAGGCATAGGCCAACTAGGCACCCAACCAGGGTGCCACTGTAGCAGAGGAGCTTCTCCAGTATTTATTTGGGGTAGGTAGACCAGGATGGGGGCACCGGGTAGTGTGGGGGAGCACCATGGAGCCCTTTTGCCTGGTGCACTAGTTGACCTAAGGCCTGTCCTGCAGCCAGTCATTTATAAGATGTCCAGATGCTGAAAAGTTCAGGCTGAGGAAGTGATATCCACCTCTAACTTTATCTACATGTTTTATGAATTGCTACAACGGTGATCCCTTTATTCGAACATCCACTGTTGTGGTGAGTACATTTCACACAGTTTGGGATTTTTATATTACTTACAATTTACCATAGTTCCAGTTATGGAAAAATTCTGTCCCTCTTGGTATAGAAATGTTTTTTATTAGCTGTCCTTTTATGGATTAGTATTAAGCATAGTTTTAGAAGATCAAGAATTATGAGTAAGTATGATTCTTTTTTTCAAAATCAGTGGTTCATGACTTATTATTCTATTTTGTGACTTTGCTTTAGAGTTTTTTGGAATTCAGAAGATTTGAGTGTATTATATAAAATGTGCTGAGCTGCATTGTTAAAAACTGACTCATATCGTACATTCTCTTGAATAAGTCATTAATTCTGTGTTTTGTTCTTTGTTTGCAGATCAAGCATTTCTCCAGTTCTTTGGAGACGAATTTCTTCGCTTACTGATGGTTCGATTTGTCTTCTGTTCAGGAGCATTAAGACTCCATAAAGCATTTAGGGTAATATATGAACCTGTTTAAATTTACCAATAAATTGTTGTTGTGTCTTTCGGCTTTTCCCGGTTAGGGGTCGCCACAGCGGAACTCTGGTCCGCTAATGATTGGCAGTAGACAGCACCACAACCGCAGCTAAATTTACCAATAAATTAACGGGCATAATTTTGTAAACATGTAAACATGCATGGGACTTTCATTATCACTCGGTAAATTAAAATATATACTCAATGTGAAATCTTAATATGCTTAACAGAAACAATCTCCTTTGCAGCATAATTCAAGACAAAGTTTAAATAATTTGCCCTTGTGCCTCCAGTGTTCAGTTGTCATAAGCCTGAAAAAGTATCAAGAGTTAAGTAAATGTTTTCTGAGTTCCAGATTATACTGCTACCAAATTTTTATACTTTATTTGTGTTTTAATGGCAAAAAAGAAGACTGCTTGGTGCTGTGTACTGGGAGGCTAAGAACAAGAATCAGAGGTATAGGTAGCTATTCTATTGCGTAGGGCTATTCCCTGATCCCCCCCCCCAATTTTAAGCTGTTTGAGAGCAAAAAAAAAACTTTTCTATTTTTAACCTGCAGCAAACTGCTTTGCTACAATTTCTGCCTCAAAACCTGTCACATGACTTCCAATGACAGTAATGAACTGAAGAACAATCAGCTTTTGCTGATCTTGGCCCTTAACACTTTGTTCCAACTTTACCCTTACCTAGCTGTGCTAATGGAATGGGTTCTGTTATACCAAGGACTATCAAGAGTTATTGTATTGTGTGTCTTTACTACAAGGGAATGTGTTGTTATTTTATCAGAGGAGATTAGCTGAGGCTGTTAGAAGCTCCTGTAGTAGCACTGTTACAGGTTGGCTTGTAAGTTTTAATGCCTACTTTTGGTCAGGGATTAATGACAGAGATTTTTTTTAATGAGAAAAAACTAAAGCATCATTTATTTTAAATATGCAGAGGCTCATTTGATTCTTTGACGCAAAATATTGTGTGACATTTTCATGTGATCTAGGAGTATTATATAATTTTGTATTCTGTTGGATTTTTTTACACAGTCTGATGAAGTCATTCTTGATGAAAGTCTTTATTATGATCTACTTTAATGTGTTGCTTTTTATATGCTTGCCTTGTCTTCAGTAGTTTTTACTATAGGAGTATTTATTGATAGTTAAAATTCAGTAGTCAAGTATGTGCCTTGTTGACTTTATTTGTTTCTGTATAATTTGGGTTTCATTTTAATCCCATTTGTGGAATTGCCTTATCTGTAATTTCTTATTCCATATGGAGAGCAGAAATCTTACCTTTTTCCTTGTCAGTTTTCTTGAATAAATTGATTTAGAGATGCAGCAGTTTTTATAAAAAATGAGAGAACCAGAAAATAAGTTTCCATTAGTCTTAATCATAGAATGGTCAGTATAGAACTGCTAACTCTAAGAATATTTTAGGTTACGTACTGTATTAAGTAAATGTCTTTGGCAACACTGTAGTCCAGATATTCTCCATGCTGAGAATTATTGGTTTTGTAAGAGCACTGGTATCAGCTACTCATAGATTTAACTTGATGGAAGAATAAGGCAAAGCCATCTTAAAAAGCTGATTCAGACAGTGTAACAATTTTGGGATTGAAGAAGATATGGGTTCAACTGATGGGTGAACTGCCCAAAAGGGTATCCTTTCCATTTTGACAGGTAATGCTATCTAGTTGAAAGCCTTCTGACATCTTACGGAATGATAGAAGTGTTTCTGTCAGCAGTGAAAATTGTATGGAATTTAAAGCAACCTCCCACAGATCAAAGTTGAGTGACCTGAAACTTGTCTGCAGAACTGTGAATTTGTGGACAGGAAGAAGTAGAAGTGTGTATGGGGAACATGATAGATACAGGAGGGGAAAAAAACTATTCTATCTGTGCCACTATGATACAAGAAGAATCAAATTTGCAAGGTCTTTCTGGCATTGAGTAGTCTTTCTGTATGACAGGGAGGGGTTGGAGAGATACAGTCTCAAGTTGAGAAGAAGGTGAAAGCATCTATCTTCCATGACAGAAACTGAACAGAAAGGGAAGAGAACTTCCAACAGAGAACCAGTTGAGGGGCACCCCAATGAGATATGTGCAGGAACAAAAAAATCAGCTCAGCTGCTAGTCATTAATCACTGGCATTAACGTCCTCAAGGGGAACCGGCTAGAGACATGTGTGCTGTCAGGCTGCCTGCCTAAAGAGGCAATTGGCAACCCTTTGCTAATTCACAAACATTTCTTCTTTCTAAATTTGAGTAAGCATGTCTCCCCATTTGTTTATGCACCTTATTACTAATGTGTTTATAGGAAAGATGGATGTGTGTTACGATTCAGCTGTAGCCACTGCTTTCATCTCATTCATATGCATGTGTAGAGACCATTCTCTTAGACACTGTATTCCTTAAGTCCTCAAAATATGATAATGGGCCCTCCATCCAAGAATACCTTTCAGTATGTGAATGTACATTGTGTAATAGGCTTACCATGCAGCTTGTCAGTGACACAAGTTGTTGATGTATAACATAGATGTAAGGATTTGTCAAACAGAGGTTATCAAGCACCATTATATCTGACTTTTTTTTTTTTAACTGTAAGTAAGGAGGTATGGAGGCACAGCATCCCATATAAATTATTTATTTTTTGTTAATTCAGTTTAGGTGATACTGGTGCAGTCATTTTAGGCTTCTTGATGTGTTTCATGTTAGGCAGCTGGTAACATTATTCTCAATAATATAGTTTACAGGCTTCCTGATGAGTCACAGCAATCCATTGTTGGTTTGTGACTTATTGCGCAATTACTTGGTAAGAGAAATTTTATTTTTATTTCTATTTTAGTTTTACCTGTGATCTTCATTGTAAGAAGAGAGGGATAGCTTCTAGACAGGAAGATTTATTTTGATTTGTATTTTGTTTTTACCACAGATTTTTTGTTTTTATTATAAAGGGATAGATTGTAGACAGGCACATTCTAGCCATCCCAAGGGCCTTGGTCAGCTGTAAGTTCACACAGACTGTAGACTGGAAAGCCTATACTTATTAGAAACAATCCAGTGTTGGTTTGTAATTTATTGTGTAACTGCTTGATAAGACATTTATTTTGATTTATATTTTATTTTTACCTCTGATTTTTACTGTTATAACAAGGTGCACCTTTGAGCAATAATGAACAGAAACAGTTGCGTGTGTTGGTAAGCAATGTAAAGGACAGCCGGCCTTTTAGTGTTGGTGGCAGAACTGGTACTGAAGGTCAGAGTGATGATTTTTTGAATTACTTCTCCTTGTATAAGGTTAGCTCAGTGTACTAAGTTTAATATTTAGTTGCATATTGTTTTGTGTGATTTCCTATTATAGTTCAACTTAAATTCCTAATACAGTAACTGGAGATTCAGTTATTAGAGGAATTGATACTTAACATTTGCAGAGATGATAATGAACATCAAATTGGGCTACTGTTGGCCGAAGGAGAAGAAAAGGAGGAAAGCATACCCAAAAGCAGAGTGAGAGGAGGAAGGTTAGGAGTGTAGTAGTGAGGGTAGGAACTTTGAATGTTGGCAGTATGACTGGTATAGGGAGAGTGCTAGCTGATATGATGGAGAGAAGGAAGGTTGATATATTATGTGTGCAAGAGACCAGATGGAAGGGGAGTAAGACCAGGTGTATAGGAGGTGGGTTCAAATTGTTCCATCATGGTGTGAATAGGAAGAGAAATGGGGTAGGGGTTATCCTGAAGGAACAGTACCAAGAATGTTTTGGAGGTGAAAAGAGTTTCAGACAAAGTAATGTTTATGAAGCTGGAATTTGATGGTGTAATGATGGATGTTGTTAATGCATACGCTCTGCGAGTTAGATGTGCAATGGATGAGAGAGAAGAATTTTGGAGCGAGTTGGATGAAGTGGTGGTGAGTGTACCCAAAGGTGAGAGGCTGGTGATTGGAGCAGATTTCAGTGGGCATGTTGGTGAAGGGAACAGAGGGGATGAGGAAGTGATGGGCAGGTATGGTGTTAAGGAGAGGAATGCAGAAGGTCAGATGGTAGTGGATTTTCTGAAAAGGATGGACATGGCTGTGGTGAATACATATTTTAAGAAGAGGGAGGAGCATAGGGTGACATACAAGAGTGGAGGAAGGTGCACACAGGTGGATTATATCCTATGCAGCAGGGCCAGTCTGAAGGAGATTGGAGACTGTAAAGTGGTGACAGGGGAAATTGTAGTTAGGCAGCATAGAATGGTGGTCTGTAGGATGACGGTGATCAAGAAGAGGAGGACAAGTCTGAGTAGTGCCAAATGGTGGAAGTTGAAAAAGGGTAATTATGAAGTGGAGTTCAGGGAAGAGTTAAAACAGGCACTGGGGGGCAGTGAAGAGTAACCAAATAGCTGAGTAACTGCATCAGAGATGGTAAGGGAGACAGCTAGAAAGGTGCTTGCTGTGACATCTGGACAGAGGAAGGAGGACAAGGAGACCTGGTGGTGGAATGAGGAAGTACAGGAGAGTATACAGAGGAAGAGGCTGGCGAAGGAGGAGTGGGATTGTCAAAGAGATGAAGAAAGTAGACAGGAGTATAAGGAGATGAGGAGCATGGCAAAGAGAGAGGTGGTGAAGGGTAAGGATAAGGCATATGGAGAGTTGTATGAAAGGTTGGACACTAAAGAGGGAGAAAAGGACCTGTACCGATTGGCTAGACAGAGGGACCAAGCTGGGAAAGATGTGCAGCAGGTAAAGGTGATAAAGGATAGTGGGGGAAGCATACTCACAAGCGAGGAGAGTGTGTTGAGCAGATGGAAAGAGTACTTTGAGGGGCTGATGAATGAAGAGAATGAGAGAGAGAGAGAAGGTTGGATGATGTGCTGATAGTGAATCAGGAAGTGAAACAGATTAACAAGGAGGAAGTACGGACAGCTATGAAGGGAATGAAGAATGGAAAGGCTGTTGGTCCAGATGACATACCAGTGGAAGCATGGAGGTGCTTAGGAGAAATGGCAGTGGAGTTTTTAACCAGATTGTTTAATGAAATCCTGGAAAGTCAGAGGATGCCTGAGGAGTGGAGAAAAAGTGTTTTGTTACCTATTTTTAAAAATAAGGGTGATGTGCAGAGCTGTAGTAACTACAGAGGGATAAAACTGATCAGTCACAGCTTGAAGTTATGAGAAAGAGTGGTAGAAGCTAGGTTAAGAAGGGAGGTGATGATTAGTGATCAGCAGTATGGTTTCATGCTGGGAAGGAGCACTACAGATGTGATGTTTGCTCTGAGAGTGTTGATGGAGAAATATAGATAAGGTCAGAAGGAGTTGCATTGTGTCTTTGTGGACTTGGAGTAAGCATATGATAGGGTGCCTAGAGAGGAGTTGTGGTATTGTATGAGGAAGTCAGGAGTGGCAGAGAAGTATGTAAGAGTGGTACAGGATATGTACGAGGGTAGTGTGACAGTGGTGAAGTCTGCAGTGGGAGTGATAGATGCGTTTAAGGTGGAGGTGGGATTACATCAAGGATCAGCTCTGAGCCCTTTCTTATTTGCAATGGTGATGGACAGGTTGACAGACGAGATCAGACAGGAGGCCCCATGGACTATGATTTTTGCAAATTACATTGTGATCTGTAGTGAGAGTAGGGACCAGGTTGAGGAGACCCTGGAGAGGTGGAGATATGCTCTAGAGAGGAGAGGAATGAAGGTCAGCAGGACTAAGATAGAATATGTGTGTGTGAATGAGAGGGAAGATAGAGGAATGGTGAGGATGCAGGAAATAGAGTTTGGCAAAGGTGGATGAGTTTAAGTACTTGAGATCATCAGTTCAGAGTAATGGTGAGTGTGGAAGAGAGGTGAAGAAGAGAGTACAGGTAGGGTGGAATGGGAGGAGAAGAGTGTCAGGAGTGATTTGTGACAGACTGGTACCAGTAAGAGTGAAAGGGAAGGTCTACAAGAGTGTAGTGAGACCAGCTATGTTGTTTGGGTTGGAGACGATGGCATTGACGAAAAGGTAGGAGTCAGAGCTGGAAGTGGCAAAGTTAAAGATGTTAAGATTTGCACTGGGTGTGACAAGGATGGACAGGATTAGGAATCAGTATATTAGAGGGTCAGCTCAAGTTGGACCGCTTGAAGACAAAGTCAGAGAGGCGAGATTGCATTGATTTGGACGTGCTGAGGAGGGATGCTGGGTATATTGGGAAAATGATGCTAAGGATGGAGCTGCCAGGTAAGAGGGATAGAGGAAGGCCTAACATAAGGTTTATGGATGTGGTATGAGAGGACATGCAGGTGGTTGGTGTGACACAGCAATATGCAGAGGACAGGAAGAAATGGAAGCAGATGATCCGGTGTGACGACCCCTAATGGGAACAGCCGAAAGAGAAGAAGATAATGAACATCAAATATTCTTGACAGGAGCAAAAATACAGGATTTTAATAGAGCCTTAGAATGCCTTAATGTTAGGAAATTCAGAGCTATTTTATTCACATTTGTACAAATTATCTCATACTGAAGGACTCTCTTGACAGTTAGTAGGGAAATTACAACCCTCTTAGATAGCATAGCTTGTAGAGTTGTTAGGATGTATTTATAGAAAGGAGAATCATGTCAGTGTGAATGAAATTAATGCTTTTTTTGTTAATTACCTACATAAAAAATGGTCTATTTTAAAATGTGGAAATATATAGAGCAGCCAAGCCTAATTTTTGGAAACAAGTGTATTTAGACAGCATGGTGTACACTAGTCAAGACAAGGAAAGATCACTTTTGCAACCGATATATTGCAATATTTGACTAACTCAAGACAGATTTTTTGCCAGGTCAGAAATTTAACAGTTCACACTTAGCAACATGTGATGAATCTGTGCTGGTTGTTAATGCTAGGATCATTAATGATAAAGTTATTTTATTGGAGAATTTACTACATTCTCAAAAGACTGATATTGTTTGAAAAATATGGTTGAAGAACATTGACTGGAAAACAGTTCTCTCAGGATATAAATTTTGTACTGTAACAGACATTCTAACAAAAAAAATCAGGTGGAAGTGTTATGACAGGGATTAGAGTGTTGTGAGATCTGTTATTATTATTACATATTCAGTGATAACACTGATATTGTAGTGTGTTGTAACTGTGACAATAAAAACAGCCCTGGAATATGTAATGATTGTTAGAGTGTATAGACCACCAAAGTCAAACGCTGGTAACCTAGAAGAATTCGTATATTTCTTAGATGAAAAACAGGTGGCAGAAATAATAGTGGCCAGTGACTTCAATTTAGCAGAAGCAGACTAGAATAGTACTGATTCAACAGCATTGTTATGGAAATTATTTACATATGTTCAGGAACAACAGTTGCTTCAGACAGTGAAAAAAAACTTCCAGGGAATGGAACATACTAGACATTGTTTGTGTTCCTTAGGAAATTACTGTTATTTCATGTCAAGTTTAATGCTAGTAATGTGAAGTGCTATTGGAGTTATAAAGGTGAAATTCTTACTAGATAATTGTGCCAAACTGAAATCTAAGCCAATACATAGAAGATTAATAATAAGCAATATTAAAGCAGCACAGTCACTATGTAAAACTAATTGGAGTGATGCATTCAGTGGAAAAACTGCAGAAGGAATGTGGCATATTTTGAAAGGGAAATTGAATGCAAAAACTCAAAAACAAATGTTTAACATCAAGATCTAGGCACGCACTGTCAGGAGGATATATTTCTATAATAACAAGATACTTAAGATGAGCGATAAAAATATAAGGAATACAAAAGAAGGTGAACTAAAACTTTGAAAACAGAAATAAACAAGCTGGATAGACAAATTAGTCATTCTGTAAGACGAGATCAAGAAAAGTGAAGAAAATGTATATAAAAATATTGAGTTTAAAAGGAAACCATTTTATACATATATAATATATGGTAGGAGTAAAAACATTTAGCTTGATAAACTGTGTGTAGATTCTAATTTTTTTCTCAATCGTAAATATAGGTATATTTATAAAATCTTATGGAAAACTGTTTGACTGCCCCAAAGGGGTTGAAAAATATTTCTACTAATATCTAGGTAACTTCAGGTACTGAAATTACATTATATTATATTGAAAAAGAACTACACAAACTGTATGCAAACAAAGCACAGGAAGGTATTAGTAATAATGACCTGAGAATGCTTCAGAATGAACTTAAAGTACCACCATAATCTATTTTTCAGTTAGTCACTTAAGTATGTGGAGGTTCCCCAAGACTGGAGGCATGCACTTGTTAAACCTTTCTTTAAGTGAATGAGGAATATGATAACACCAGAGTGATACAGACCCATAGGTTTACATTCTTGTTGTGGAAGAATAATGGAGAATGCTGTTTTGGATAAATTTTTGTCAGAATTGGAAAAGTTGGGATTTTAAACCATTTGTTGGCATGCATATACTGAAAATAGATCGATAATTACCTGTAATGTGATGTTCTATAGCAATATAACAACAGCTATAAATGGAAAATTGTGCTGTGATGTAATTTATTTAGACTTAACTTCAGCCTTTGATAGAGTCATAGACAAAACAATGAATTATAACAACTAGATGCCCTTCTATTCATATGCGGCTGTATTCATAACGCAAGAGATTTCGCCTCTGGTGACTCTTGTACATCCAGCCATTTTACAAAAGATGGATGCTACCACTAGGGTGCCTGTGATGTCCCACGTCTCTCTCTGTTTCATGCGAAAAAGAGGATTCATCAGCGGATGAATCTCTCACTTATACCTCACAAATTGCTTCCCCTCTGGGGTACGCTTCCCCAGAGGAGGAGACTAATGGCACAGATTCTCCAGGTAGAAGAGTTAACCTTCGGGAGAACCATCTCTTAAATGAAAGAATTCTTTAAGTGGGACAGCAGTCAGGTTACAGAGACCCAGAAGAGATATTATGAACTCCTGCAAATGGTGTCTCTCAACCCATCGGCTGTTCCTCCAGTACACCCTGCCTTCTTGGATACATTCTTAGCTGCTTCCAAAAACTCTGATTCACACCTTCCTGCACCAAAACGCCCAGACAGGTTTTATAAGGTCCCTGAGGATGCTAAATTCTTGTACAAAGCACCCGCTGCAGATCCTTTAGTCACTGCTGTGGCTACAAACAAAACTGCTAAACTACTCCCTTCCACCTCCCTCCTGCCCTTGGACAAGGAAAGCTGGTTAATGGAGCGACTAGAGAAAAAGGTCTACTCTTCTGCTACTCTAGCAATTAGGGGGCAATTAACTACCAAACCCACATGGCCAAATATTCCCTGGCTCTGCTAGCTGATGTGACTAAACAATTGGGGGACCTCCCTGACTCCCCAGCCAAGGCTAAAATATCTACACTGTTGAATTCCTGCACTCAGGTGACCAAGCACTCTATTAAGTGCAGTTATGATGCAGTAGAGGCCTCCTCTAGGGTGGCTGCTTCAGGGTCTGTCATGAGGATATACTCCTGGCTTAGGTTGCAGCCCTTCCCTGATGACATTATGTCTAAACTCTTAGATGCACCCCTTGACAATAAAGATTTATTAGACTCAGCTGCTGCAGACTTGTTTAAGGCCATACAAACAAAGGGCAAGGAGCTACAGGACCCGAGACAGATTTTTCTCTCTCCAGTCTCATGCTTCCAAAGGAATTACCCTACCAAACCTCCTTTGTTAGAAGGCCTGCCAGACAGTTACCAGCCAAAAGCAAGAAGGACTCCAAGAGACAGGCCTCAAACAGACTTGCTCACTCTATTCCTGCCATCAAACAACCCTTTCAGGGTAAACCTGGTAGCCTGTGACTACCGGGCACTGGGTCCAAACGTCCCACTTTCCATGCATCTCTCCCTCTCTCTAACTGCTTGGAATCAGGTTACCCAGGACTCTTGGGTCTTGTCTGTAATAAAGCAGGGATATTTCATGACTTGGGACACCAAACCTACTCCCAAAGGCATTCCTCAACCCCCTCGAGAACAACTGCCTTTCTTCCCCTCAGTTCTTCCGGAACTCCTTGTTCAAGGAATCATTCAAGAAGTCCCTGCACATGCAAGGGGAAAGGGATTTTACTCCAAGATGTTCCTAGTTCCAGGAAAGAAGGCCCATGGAGACCAGTCCTGGATTTGTCCCATCTCAACATCTTCCTTCAAGTTCCCTCCTTTAGCATGCTCATTCTTCCTACCCTCCTCCCACTGATCCTACCCCAGGCCTCCTTAGTATCCTTTGATATAAAAGACGCCTACTTACACATTCCAATCCATCACCTGTTCAGGAAATTCCTCTGGTTCTTAGTGGGTTCTGCACACTGTCAGTTCTGTGCTTTTCCATTTGCTCTCTCTATGGCGCCAAGGGTGTTTACAAAATGCCTGGCATCAGTCTTGGCCTTTGCCAGGACAAAGGGAATCCAACTCTTCCCCTACCTAAACAGTATCCTGATCCAGGCCCCGTCAGTTCCTTTACTTCTACAGCATCTAGACTTCACCATTTCCCTCTTGAGAAGTCTGGGATTCACAATAAACCTCAAAAAATCATCCCTGATTCCTTCTCAGGATCATGTGTTCCTGGGGTGCAGGATCTTAACAGAAAAAATTATGGCCTGTCTTCCCCCAGAAAAAATATTGTCCCTCATTACTTATTTCAAGTAATTACTCCCTCTAAAAGCCATATCAGCCACGGAGTTCCTCAGGCTCGTGGGATTCATGGCCTCCACCAACCCCATGCTTCCCCTGGCAAAACGTCACATGAGAAAGTTCCAATGGTACTTGAGAACAGTCTGGAAACAACATCTGCACCCCTTGGAGTGGATGATTCAAATGCTCCGATGCCTTTCCAGGGAACTAAATTGGTGGATAGCTCAGATAAATGCCAACCCAGGCTTACCCCTGCACCCCCTGCTCCCCAAACAAGACCTCTTCACAGACTCCTCAGACACAGGTTATGAAGCAATCCTAGGAGAATGGAGAGTGAGAAACTCATGGACCCTCACTCAACAGAAACAACACATCAATATCAAGGAAATGAAAGCCCTGATATTAGTCCTTCAAATCTTCAAGGATCACCTACTTCCAGGCACACTGAGGTGGTACACAGACAAAACCACGGTGCTGTGGTACATCAACAAACAGGGGCGGGGGGGACAAGGTCCTACCACCTGTGCAAGGTTGGCCATGCAGGCATGGGAAATCGCCCTGGAAAGACATACCCTAGATGTTCACAGACAACTTAGGTCCTATCTGGCTAAGACCAAACTCTTCTAAAAATCAGACAAGCTTTTTGTATCTTACCACCCAAGAGCCCTGGGACACCCTGTTTCCAAGCAAACCATATCCTCTTGGATAACCAAAACCATCACCTTCTGCTGCACTGCCCATGGCAGAAGACTCCCCTTCCCAGTAAAGGTGCATTCCACTAGGGCAGTGACCTCCTCTGGAACCTTTTTGAAGGGTCTGGATACAACTGCCATTTTTGAAACAGCTACATGGTCCTCCGTCCATACTTTTACCAAACACTACAAGTTGGACATTGTGTCCAGGGCCAGAGCAGGATTTGCCACAGCCATCCTTCATGATTTCGCGGGAAGTGCTTTTGTCCCTCCACCCAGTCCTTAATGCGGGAGGTTTTGCAGTCTCCCTTGTGTTATGAATACAGTGGCATATGAATAGAAGGGCATAGTATTGTTGTGTAAATTCTTACCATAACTTCAGATATTCTTCTCTTCTATATGCTGCTGTATAGTTCCCACTCTGCCTTCCCCCTTGCAATTGCCTGACTCCTAAGTACCCACTCTATAGTCACTGATTCTGGCGGCATACAGTTCTGAGGAAGGTGCGTGCTGACGTCCGTTTTGTACCCGTCTGTTTATAGCCGACATCCACAGAGAGAGAGAGACGTGGGATGTCACATGCACCCTAAAGATGGCATCTATCTTTTGAAAAACGGCTGGATGTAAGAGAGTCACCAGAGGCGAACTCCCTTGTGTTATGAATACAGCAGCATATAGAAGTTGGTAAGAATTTACACAACAGTACTGTATTCATGTTATCCTGATAAGATGGATAGCTGCATGGCTTACAGATAGGACATGGCAAGTATCATACAGCAATTGGGCAGGTGAAATTTTGCATTACACTCTGGGTGTCCAATGAGGCTCTGTCCTAGGCCCATATTTATTTAGGTTGTATCTTTCAGATCTGTCTTTTTCATCTGAGATGTCCTACAGTGTGTACACAAATGACTTGAAAATGGGTAAACTGATTACACATTAGAGATGGGGCATGCCTGTAAAACAGCTTGATTAAATTGACCATTTGGGCTCAAAAGAATAATATGCTGATAAATACATAAAAAACTAAGCATATGGGTCACTCTGATGGTGTAGCAGGATAATCCCATAACTATGCCCCAACTGGCGCAAATGCAACCTAAACAGGTATGGGCCTAGGACAGAGCACTGTGGGACAATCAGTTGACTGTGTTAGATTAGCGGCTAGGGTGACTGATGAACCAGCAGGGAGAGATGAATGTGCCTGCCCTGAGTGGGAGAATTTCATTAGTGAAGCTCCCTGAGGAGAGGTGTGATTAAAAGTAGGGATTTACCCTCAAATGTAGTGAAACGTTGGAAGCAGTGCAGGGAAGTGGGTAGGTCATATAAATATATCAAAAATCCCCCATGTACAAAATGGAGGTAGCCGAGCTCCAGGATGCCCTTAGGATCCACTACAGGCCCTAGCAGTATCAGAGTAAGTCCCGGGGGAGTAGGAGATAAAGTTGGCAGACCCGGTGTGGAATTGAGGCACTGTGGGCAGGGACAGGATGGTTACATGATCTCCCAAGGGGACCCAAAAAAAATAAGCATATGAGATTTCGGAGATATAGATTGAAGGGTGAATATCTAAATACAGCACACAGTGATTGAAACTGTAGAGTCATTTAAGGACCTAGGTATATGGGTAGATCAATATTTGAGTTTTTTGAATCATATGAACCAGCTGATTAATGATAGTTATAGAAATATAGGTTGTATAAAAAGATTTATAAAATCTAGGAAATTAAAAATGATGGAATCATTGTTACATTAGATCCAGACTAGAATATAGAATAACAGTATGGAAACCTTATAAGAAAACAAGCATTAGTAAAGTGGAAAGAGTACAGTAGAAGTGTACCAAGGGCATTCATGGGCTTGAAAGTTGAAGTTATGAAAGACTAAAATAAAAATATCTGAACGTGTACAGTGTCTGCTAAAGATATTTAAGCAGAGACCGTATTGATGTATACAGGGCATTTAGAAATGATTACCTTTGGGAATGAATGGAGTTATCAGATAGTAGCAGAAGATCATCAGGCAACCTATATAGAATTAGAGTTAGACAAAGAAGTGACTGAGGAAGTGCGAAAATATTAAAAAACAAGACATTTTTGAAAAGTATAAAAAGAAATATGGACATGAGAAAGAAAGTGAGATCTGATATGGTGCAATATTTATACAAAGGAGAGAGCCAAATTAATACAAAAAGCAGCCCCAAAGATACTCAAAGAGAAAATGGCAAAGACATCCAGATACGAATAATTTCACACTACAAAAAATAAGATCACAAAAAGGGAATGCAGAACAGAGAATTAATAAAGTAGAAGTTAAAAAAATAGAAGCTGAAGTTGTGGAATACCTGCAAAGTGAAGGATTTAGTGTAGAAAGACCAATACAGGTTATATCACAACATGATAAAACAATGAGTCCCCCAAGTAAGGAGACATCTGAAGAAGAAATATGGACATGGGAAAGAAAAAGAGATTTAATATGATGCGATATTTATGCAAATGAGAAAGCAAAACTAAGCAATACAAAAACAGCAGCACCAAAGATATTTGAAGAGAAATATAGACAAAGGCATCCGGATATGGAAAATGTTACAATACAAAAAATAAGAAAAAGTGGAAAAGTAGAAAAGAGGATTAGTAATGGAGAAGTTAGAGATAGAAACTGAGGTTATGGGTTACCTGTGAAGTGCAGGATTTAGTATAGAAAATCTAAATTTAATAACATTACAGCAGGCTAGAGCAATGGATCCTAAAATTAAGGAGAAATCAGTAGAGTGGGAAACATCTGATCAGTTTCCACATGAAGATACTTTTGAGCCTTCCATGAGAAATCAATACAGAAGCTCAGGAAACGAACAGGAAACTGTGGCAACTTTGACACAGTCCATTTTGTGCAGTGATAGGCCAGTGAGTTCCCATATGAAAGAACGATGGATGACAGGATGAAACTGAAGGGAATGTGACATAGGAAGATGCTCTGAAACTTTCTGTAGAATGCCCACAGGAAATAGAGAACAACAAAGAAAGTATCCTCAGTTTAGAAGAAAATAATTTAAGAAAAGAGTTGCTTGGTTTAATAGAGAAGGACAGACATATTATGATCAGAAACAGACTACAGAAAGTCAATTAAACACAAAAAGAAGTTTGATAAAACGAGCAGAGTAGGACTGTTCGTAGAGATTAATGCAATATAACATAACAGAAGTAAAAAGGATATATTACTGTGCAGCTAAATTAATATCAGATAAAGTCTTACCTAAAAACACAGGGCAGTAATGAAAAGAAGGGGAGAAATCAAATGCCATCATGGAAGTATCAAATAGAGAAAATTATTAAGCAATTAAGACAAGAAATGTCTTTGTTACAAGAATATAGAAAAGAGAACAGATCAGCAAACATACTCAGAACAATAGATGTGATAAAAGCAACGTGTTGTAATATCAGAACAGATCAGGATCTGTCATGCACTATCACAAGTAATAACCTAAAAATATCAGCACAGGCAGAAAATCTTAGAAGATATGCAGATAAATATAAAGGAAAACTACAAATAAGCAATGTATTGATGATCCAGAAAAGTTTTATAGAGAACTGGGAAACAAGGCAAAAGGAATTGAAACTCCACCAAAAAAAGAAGAAATAGATACATTCTGGAGAAATATCCATGAAGATCCTGTGGAACATAACAAAGATGCTGGATGGATAGAAGAACTAAAATAAAGAATAAGAAGTTTAAATGTACAAGATATGAAATGGGATGAAGTAACTGTCAGAGAGATTGAAACAAAGTTAAGAAAAGCTCCTTACAGAAAACCCCCAGGCCCAGATGGAGTACCTAACTTCTGGCTAAAAGTATTAACATCTTTACATGAAGATTTAGGCAAGATTAAGAACTATTATATGAGTACCCTGAACAGACACCAACCTGGTTAACAACAGGAAAAACAATACTCCCACTTGAGAGCAAAACTGCAAGCTCTCCTAAAAGCTATAGACCATTAACTTGCCTTCCAATGATGTATAAACTGTAGACTTGAATTGATGCCAACAGAGTATAGTCATTTAGAAGAAAATTCAGTCATGGCAATAGAACAAAAGGGTAACAAAAGAAAGTGATATGAAACAAAGGATCATTTGTTGTTAAATAAAGTCATAATGGAGAACTGTAAAAAGGGTAAAAATGTAAGTATGGCATGATGGCATAAATAGACTACAAAAAAGTATTTGACAGTATTCCACATTCATAGGTAGGGTGCTTAAAAATGTTAAGATACAACATACAATGATCAGTTACATTGCAGCAGTCATGAAACAGTGGCACACCACTTTGCAGTTAAGCCGTGATAAAGGACAGATTATTACTCCAGGGATAAAATTTCAAAGGGGGATATTTAAGGGTGGCTCTCTGTCATGGTTGTTCTTTGGTCTTGTTCTTAACCCATTAAGCTGTCTTTTTACAGATTAGGTTATGGTTACAATTTGGCTCCTAGAAAACAACAAAGTAAAGACTGCTCATCTTCTTTTTGTGGATGATTTAAAAGTGTATAGTTCATCAGATGAGGAATTGAAATCACAACTGCGAGTGGCCAAAACTTTTTCAGATGATACAAGAATGTAATTTGGTCTTGACATAAATGCAAAAGCAACCTTTAAAGCAAGAAAGCTGCAACACCAAGTAAAACATCAGCCTGGGACAGGAATGTGATATAAAAGAACATGAGCAAGAGGGAGTGTATAAATATTTGGCAATTGATGAAGGATCAACAATAAAGCATCAACAAATACGAATAAAACTTAGGAATGTTTTAGAACACTAAAATTAATACTGAAAAGAGCACTGACATTTAGGAACAAAGTCACATCTGTAAACCAATTTGCTCTTCCTGTCCTAGCTTACAGTTTTGGAGTGATTGACTGGCCCCAAAAGGTGCTGGATCAGTTGAACAGGAAAAAAAAGAAGGATTATTCATGCTTATCAAATGATTTATAAAAATCAGTGTATATCAAGACTGTATATTCCCCATTCTGAAGGAGATATGGTCCTCCTTGAAATTGATTGCATGTATAAATCTGCAATCATAGGACTGCATGCATATCTTTTTTTTCTTTTCGGCTTTTCCCGGTTAGGGGTCGCCACAGCGGAACTCCGGTCCGCTAATGATTGACAGTAGATTTTTATGGTGCCGAGTTGCCAGCCCAACGCCCAACCTTCAGCGAAGGCATGTCCATTCACGCATGTCTTTTGGAGGCCACTCGACCGCGGGAGAGGACATGCCAGACTCCACACACAAGGCACTCCAGCCGAGAATCGAACAGGAGAACCCCTTGCTGTGAGGCAACAATGCTACTGCTGTACCACCGTGGCTTCTGCTGACCTCAAAAGACCCAAACATAGTAAAAGTTTAATATATGAGGAGAATGAGTCTAAGATGACTTCCCTGCTTAGTTTAGCATAAGCATATCAGTGTCAAGTGGGAATGGAAATCAAACCAGAAGTAGATAAAGATCAGGCAACAACTGAATGTGCCAAAAAACAAAAGAAAGAATGTAAGTTGAAGGATCAGATGAGAAGGCAAAAAAATGTGGTTAATGAATAAATATAGTTGCAAGTACAGAAAATTCTTGGAACAACCTCATATTGATCAGGATCAAACGCAGGAATGATTAAGGAGAGGTGAATTTAAGCCAAAGACAAAAGGCTAATATTGGCAGCCCAAGATAGTGGACTGCTTACATGTTTTTAAAAAGTCCATTGAACATGTGGGAGAAACAGACAAATGCAGGTTTTGTGAAACAGTTGCACATCTTGTTGCTGGTTGTGATATAATAATGGCAGAAGGACTATATAATGAAAGGCATAATAATGTGGCAAGACTGTTGCATTGGGGATTGTGCAAACATTATAATATTGAAGTAGCTTAAAAACATTGGAAACATGATCCACAAAGCATTATAGAATATGATGAAGTTTATATCATGTGGGATCACCCACTACCAACAGTTCAAAAACTAGATGTGAGAGTCCCTGAAAAGAAGACAAAAGTAGCACTGAGCATTGAAATTGCTACACCCAATGACTACAGTGTCTTACATACAGAGAGAGACACAATTCCATAAAATACCAGGATTTGCTGGGAGAAATGAGGGCAATGTGGAAGGATACCCAGGCAGTTCCAATAGTAGCAGGTAGCTACGGGTCTTATAAAAAAGAATTTACAATCCTACTTGGATACTTTACTGATACATGTAACTCCATATGAATTGCAGGAGTCATTACTAGGTACATTGCGAGTGCTGTGAAGAGCACTTCTGGCTAACATCAAATATTAAAACAATACTGATTTCATGAACTGTAATCATAATTTGACTTAGGAATAGGGTGCATTCCTGTCATGGCATTAGAAACTGAAAAGACTTTGAGAAATTAAAAAAAGGGATAAAACGTGTTTTGTGTGCTCAATGCAGTAAGTGTTTTTCAGTGAATGGAACTTAAAAGTGCTATCTGTTCATTCACATGAGAGAAAGATGTTTCATGCTCATTAGATGATTTATGTTAATCAATGTATATGTTCCCCATTCTGAAGGAGGTATGGCTGTCCTTGAAATTGATTATATGCATAGATCTGCAATCATAGGACTGCATACATATTTGCTAACCTGACAAAACCCAAATGTAGTGAAAGTTTTTAAACATGAGGAGATTATGTCTAAGATGACTTCCCTGCTTAGTTTAGTAGAAGCATATAGGTGTCAAGCAGAAATGGAAATCAAGCCAGAAGTAGATAAAAATCAGGCAGCAAATGAATGTGCCAAAAAACAATATAAGGTGAAGGATCAGATTAAAAGGTAAGAAATATGGAAAATACATAAATATAGTTGTAAGTGTAGAAAACTCTTGGAACAACCTTATGTTGATTAGACTCAAATGCAGGAATGGTTAAGGAGAGGTGAATTTAAACCAAAAGGCAAAAGGTTAATATTGACGGCCCAAGGTAGTGGACTACATACAATTTGGTTTACAAAGTCCATTCAACATGTGGGAGAAACAGATGAATGTAGGTTTTCTAAAAAAGAATTAGAAACAGTGGCACATCTTGTTTCTGGTTGTGATATACTAATGGCAGAAAGACTGTATACTGAAAGGTATAATAATGTGGCAAGACTGTTGCATTGGGGATTATGCAAACATTATAACATTACAGTAGCTGAAAAACATTGGAAACAAGCCACAAAGCATTATAGAAAATGATGAAGTTTATATCACATGGGATCACCCATTACCAACGGTTCAACAATAGATGTGAGAAAACCAGATATAGTAGTCCATGAAAAGAAGAAAAAAGTAGCATTGATCATTGAAATTGCTACACCCAGTGACTACAGTGTCTTACATACAGAGAGACACAAAGTACTTGGATGTGTTGCCAATATATGTTATCTGTATGAATTGCAGGAGGAGCCAATTATGGGCAGATTTGGGTGCTACAAAGAGCACTTTTAACTAATATCAAAGATTTAAACGATACTACATTCATGAACTTTAAACATACTTTGACTTAGCAATGGGATCCATTTCTGTCCTGGTATTATTAATCAAAAAGACTTGGAGAAATCAAATTGCTAGATTATATAGGAATGAGAAATGTACCAACTGGTTCTCTGAGAGACTAGCTGATGCATAGAACAGACTACCAAATTATGTTAAAGAAAATACTAGTTTATAAGTAACAAAATAGGTCCACATAGTTCTTGGTGACCAAACCCAATAAAAGATCCTTCAGCAATATAAATTAATCGAATGGAAAGTTGCTATAAAACCTTTTATTATTTAAATCAGTCTTGTTGAGCACTTTTGTCCCAAAATTTGGGACATCATCCAAACATTAAAAAAACATGATTCTAAACTCGTTTAAATACGCCATCAAAAACTCCCATTAATTATTTAATGTAACTTTCAATAATAACTTTAGTTAAAGGCACTATAACCTTTTCTTTTTATTCAGACAGACAATACTGGTCCAAGGGGTCCCTGGTCAATGCCATGGTGGTTGTGGTGGCCACCAAAATAGAGCTTGCTCAGGAGAGTTCTTTGGTTCATCCTCCAAACAGGGAGTCTCGGGTGATGGATCGTTTTGGGAAGCGGACCTATGCATCAGCCACCTTTGCCGTACATGCGCCGAATTATTTGGCACATGTAATCAGACTGTAGAAGGACATGGTTAAAGAGGTCGCTGACTCTGCCCCAGGGTCCATGTCAGTGGAGGAGAAGGCTTTTTCTTCCTGCATGGCCACCCTTACGTCCATCTCCAATACTTCCATGAGGTTACTGTCGCATGCTACCGAGGGCGCCTCTAGGGGTGCAGGAACAGGCGTGGCAATTAGGCGACATGCCTGGCTCTGGCTTTGTGATTTTTCGGAGTCCTTCAAGACATCTTTCATGCACACTCCTATGATGGTTCCACATTGTTTGGGAAAACAGTCCATGACACCTTAGTCCAGAGTGAGAAAGATGGGAAGACCTTGCCTGCCATCTGGATCCACTTCTCAACCCCACAACGATCCTTCTCTAGGAATCAGTGTGGGGTATGGAAAATGTAGTTTCCAAAGTCTCAAGGTTCTTCCCAAGATGCTCAAGATTCACCTTTCCCCAGAGGCAGAGGGGGATTCGATTAACGACGCCCTTGTGGCAGAGGGGGTCCGAAAAGTCAAGGGTCTCTGGATTCCTTCCCGGACAGACCCTTCCAGCAACCCTGAGGGGGTGCCTGACTGCTTATCTCTGGAGGCAGTTGAGGGGTGATTATCTCTGGACCCAACAGCATGGGAGTCAATAACAAATGATTGTTCTGCATATCATATCCAGAGGCTATTTGATTCCCTTTCTACATCCCTCAGTTCCACCCAGATACCTCCCAGACGTGCCACCCAGTCAATGGAAGGAGGCAGCCACAGAAATTGCCAGACTGCTCGAAAAACGAGTCATCCAGACCATCCCCCTAGACCAGTCTGGATCCGGAATTTATTCCAGGTTCTTTTTGGTGACAAAGAAAATGGGGGACTCAAGACCAATTCTGGATCTTTCAACCCTGAACCTGTTAGTTGCCAAGATAAAGTTCCCTATGGTCACCCTTCAATCTGTTCTGCCCTTCCTGCAGATGAAAAACTGGATGTGCTTGGTGAACCTCCAGGATGCATACTACCATGTCAAGAGGGACAGGCACTCCTGGAAGTTCCTCCACTTCCAGCTGGGAGCCAACCACTTTCAGTTCAGTGCGCTCCCCTTTGGGCTCACCACCACCCCATCCCCCACCCCACTGGTGTTCACCAATGTGATGGCAGTAGTGGCTGCTCGCCTGTGGCTGCAGGGGTTTCATGTCTTTCCCTACCTGTACGATTGGCTCCTCTCTGCTCCCTCCAGGTATCAACTGATTCAAGCCAGGGACCATCTATTTCACATTGTCCATTTCCTGGGTATAACCATAAACCTCAACAAGTCTCAGCTGGCACCTATGCAGGCACTGGACTTCATAGGAGTTTGGATAGATACTACCCAGGACAGGGTGTTTCTACCTCAAGACAGACTGTTATCACTCTGTTATTATGTGCTTTACATCCTTCAAGCCAACCCTCTCCCGGCAGGTTTAGTTCTTTAGGTGCTGGGATCCATGGCAGCCACAGTCACTCTCGTCCCAACTGCATGTCTTCTTATGAGAGTTCTGCAATGGACTTCAGCCGTTCAATAGTCCTTGCTAGACCTTCCATTGTTACACCCTGTTTGTCTACCCTGTATTTGCAAGGACTCCCTTCATTGGTGGCTCCAATCCTTGGATCTACTCCAGGGCTGTCCATTTGTTGTTCCCTCCCCTGTGATCATGGTAACCACGAACTCCTCCCTGCTCGGTTGGGGGGCATTGCATGGGAAGGACAGTCCAAGGCATGTGGTCATCCCTGGAAACCAATTTACATAGCAATGTCCTGGAGATGAGGGCAATGCTTTTGGCATTGCAGGCTGTCCATGCCTTTCTTCCTTCTAGGACTATTGCCATTCAGACGGACAATATGTCAGTAGTCTGGTACATCAACAAATGGGTGGAGACCAGATCTTATCCCCTTATTGTCGAGAAGCCATGAGATTGTGGGAATGGGTGATCTCCACTGGCCGTTTTCTGGTAGCAATGCACATTCCAGGGAGGTCCAACATTTTGGCGGACAGGCTCAGCAGGTTTATTCTGATGCCTTATGAGTGGTCTGTGAATCCTTCAGTAACGAAAAGGATCTTTCTAAAGTGGGGTCAGTCTTGCTGTGATCTCTTCGCCTCTCCTTCCAATGCAAAGTGCAGTGAGTATTTCACTCTAATCCCCCTCCGGGGGAGTCCCCAGAGATGCTGTAGTTCATGCTTGGCTCTCCGGTCTACTGCATGCTTTGGTTGTTGGCTGGGGAGCTCCGTAATCCTCATTGCCCCCTTCTGGCCTTGCCAAGTTTGGTTCCACACTCTGTGGACTCATGTAAGGTATATGGATCTTGATTACACATCCCTCAGGGTGCCTCACCCAGACTTAGTCAGCCTGAAGCTCACGGCTTGTCTGCTCCAGTTCCCGTAATAGCTTGGACTCCCGGGTTGTCTTCCACTGTTAAGAGGATCTTGGTAGCAGCACACAAATTTTCTACCAGGAAGGTTTATTCGAGTAAATGGAAGCACTTCTCGATTTGGGCTTCTCAGCATGACCTGGATCCTTTCACTGCACCAGTCTCGGCCATTTTAGAATTTTTGGCAGACATTTTTAATAATGGAGCTAGTTTCTCTACAGTTAAGGTGCAATTGGAAGCAATTTCTAACTTGTCACATTAGGGAAAATTTGGCATTATTGGCTTCCTCTAAGCTTTGTGATGCCTTTTTTGAAAGGTACTTTTCTTCTTAGGCCCCCTATTAAGGACGCAATCCCCCCATGGGATCTTAACCTTTGTGTTGCAGGCCTTGGTCTCTCCTCCATTCGAGCCAGCAACCATGCTTGATTTGCAGCTTCTGTCTTGGAAGATGGCTTTTTTGGTAGCGATTACTTCAGCCAAAAGAGTTTCTAACATCCAAGCCTTATCTATCAAACCCACTTATATGGTCTTCCGTAAGGATATAGAGTGTCTCTATGGACCAGTCCATCCTTTCTGTGGCATCCAAATCTAATATTAACCAGGTCATTAATCTACCGCTTTTTTTCCCAAATTTCCAGAATAAAGAGGGTACAAATTGCACTTGCTTGATGTTCACAGGCAGCTGTGCTTTTATTTATATAGAACAAAATCCTTCAATAAGTCGGACCAGCTGTTTGTGTCATTTTCCAAACCTTTCTTGGGTAAGCCTGTCAATAAAGTCACTATTGCCCAATGGTTTTCTCTATGAATTTCCTTGACTTATCGAGCAAAAGGGTTATAGGGTTATCTCCCTCAGGACATGTCCAAGCGCATTCTACCAGGTCTTTCGCTATGTCTGCGGCTTTCTGGTCTAGGATTTCCTTAGATGATATCTTCTCTGCTGCTACCTGTGCTTCATCTCACACATTTATCTCCCATTATAAAATGGATCTTATTTCCAGGGGCAGGGCATCCTTTGGCTCAGCCATGCTCCAAAATATCCTTCCATTAGGACCACCCAGGGTTGATTGGTAGTTAGGGACTCTGTCCCTCAGGTTGAAGAGCAAATGAAAACAGCAACTTCAGATAAATAAGTTATGTACTTACCATAACATTCCATCTGAATTGTTTCTTTTCATTTGTCTTCAACTGTCCCTCTCTCCTTCCCCCTGCCTTTTGTGGGCTGTGTAGTGGACCAGATGGAACAGTCGTATTCCCTCTATCCTGGCAAAAAAAGTTTCCCTTCATAAGACTTTCAGTGGTAGTGCCATTTCTATAGGTATGTAGTGTAGTTGGGGATGCTGCTGTTTTTTTGAAACAAACTCGATCTGAGGGGAGGAACGAGACATTGGCATTATGGGTAGGGGAGGAGCTTGGACTTTGGATCCAATGCTGGAGTATGCGGCCAAGTTGGATCCGTGCCAGATCCAAGTTCCCACAGGTTGAAGACAAATGAAAAGCAACAACTCAGATGGAACGTTTTGGTAAGTACATAACTTATTTTTCTCTGCATTCATGGAAAAAGTAGAGTAAGATGATTATAAAGGTTTCATATTACTTTTTTTATTGGAGTGCACTGACATACTTACAGCTTAACTTCACATAGAAAGGACACACTGTGTTTATCCCCCCCCCCACCCCCCACCCCCCCATACGGAGAATAACTAGGGCAGACCACCAGACCTGTTTTGGTATGTTTTGCAACATTCACAGTAAAAGAGAAGATACACTTTAATTTTTCGGCATCTGGAAGAGTTATTTCATATATGAATCCATGTATTTACATTAACAGTGATTACGAAACAAGGATGAAACAAGCAGCCTTTCTACCAGCAGTTAGACTATACCATCTTAACAAATGGAGATTTCGTCTTCTTTATCCAGCTGATTTAAAAGTGTGGCTTCCTGCTGCCTCATATACTTTCATTTCACCGAGTGAAGCTAATGCCAGACTGGCTTAAGCTTCTATGGTGCCCCTTGATTAGTGAGCTGGGGATTCTAATGTAGCTCCACCTCTTTTGGGTTCATAGTTTAATCAGTCAGAGGGTTCCAGATCTAAAGCATTGGACCCTTTCCCTTTATTTATTCCAGTTTTATGACTGGGGAGGTCCACTGGGCTCGGGGACCCTGTTTTCAGTGAAGGCCAGGGGAGAAAAGCTCCAACAATACATAGTTACATGAATAATTGTAACAGGGATCATTTTCAAATATAGGTGCTTAGGATTTCCCTCTCTCTTCCCCCCCCTTGGCTGACCTGGTGTGACTTAGTTTGAACTCTACAGTTCCCTACAAAACGGTGTCTACAGGACTGCAATCAGTTTCTGTCAACATTTAAACAGATTGAACTCTACAGTTCCCTACAAAACGGTGTCTACAGGACTGCAATCAGTTTCTCTCAACATTTAAACAGATGAACTCTACAGTTCCCTACGAAACAGTGTCTACAGGACTGCAATCAGTTTCTCTCAACATTTAAACAGATTGAACTCTACAGTTCCCTACAAAATGGTGTCTACAGGACTGCAATAAGTTTCTCTCAACATTTAAACAGATTGAACTCTACAGTTCCCTACAAAACGGTGTCTACAGGACTGCAATCAGTTTCTCTCAACATTTAAACAGAGTAGGTTGCACACACAAAAAGCATTTGTTAAGCTTTCACTTACAGTGCTTTGTAATTAAGCAGGTCACCATATTGGTCATCCATAGGGCTCTTTGTTTCTACTTGAGTGGTTGCCTCCTTCCCCTGTAACTGAAGTAAATTGACTCTTACATTAAGAGCTGTAATACTTACCTTATAGTTTTAGGATACCTTAGGAAACTTTGTAAACTGCAATAGCCTGACATTTGAACAAGTAACCCTTGTAAAAATTCCCAAAATTGTATACTGTTGGTCTGTCTTTCCTGCTGAACATAAGTGAAATTACAGTGCTGAGTGCAAGTAACATTAAAATTAAAGTACTGAGTGCAAATAACACAGTGCTGCATGCAGATTTTAGGCCCTTACATTCAACTTATCTCTGGTGTGGTGTCTTGAGTCAATCAGGGTATTCCCTGTAACCACTTCCACTGCCTTCTCTTTTCCCCACCCCCTCTTTCCTCAAACAGGTTAAACTGCTACAATTCAGTACAGGCATCATTTTCAAATCTAGGTGCTTAGGATTTCCCCTCTCACTTCCCCCGTTGGCTGACCTGGTGTGACTTAGTGTAAGTTTCTTCACTGTATGGATCTTTTACTATTTTTGGTGTAACTGAATGACCTGCTGCTAAATTCTGATTCTGCACAGATTGTTCTATTTTTTTCCACTGGCTCAATAAGTAGCTAGTGACTTTACTGAATTTCTGTGGTAATATTTGTGTTTAAACTGAACCTGTACCTAGAGAAAGTGTATAATCAGGGCTCCTCCTTGCTGCATGTGTTTTTTAATGTTTAAATTGCACACACACATTGAAGAAGTGCTTTTATGACTTGAATAACTTGGGCTAGCTATACCTGAAGTGCTTTTACTGGCAATTTTCTAGTTGTACAATTGTGAATAATTGATTTAGTTTTTCTGGTATATCTTTAAAATCTGGCAAGTGTTTATTTACAGCATTGCTCTCTTGCTTAGGTTTCTTAGCTATAAATCTTAGTTCATTCTGAAGTATGCTACTTTACCCCCCCCACCAAACCTTTCTGAATGCATTATTATATAATAACTGCCTGTTATTGCCTTCATGCTTACCCTAGAATCTCTGCTTTTCTCTTTTCCTAGTTGAACTCTACAGTTCCCTACAAAACGGTGTCTACAGGACTGCAATCAGTTTCTCTCAACATTTAAACAGAGTAGGTTGCACACACAAAAAGCATTTGTTAAGCTTTCACTTACAGTGCTTTGTAATTAAGCAGGTCACCATATTGGTCAGCCATAGGGCTCTTTGCTTCTACTTGAATGGTTGCCTCCTTCCCCTGTAACTGAAGTAAATTGACTCTTACATTAAGAGCTGTAATACTTACCTTATAGCTTTAGGACACCTTAGGAAACCTTGTAAACTGCAGTAGCCCCGCTACGTTCGCCCTCGCTACGCTCAGGCTCTCTTCGCTCCCCTCCCTGCCCCCAATTACCTCCCGCCCCCAGTACCTCTAAATTTATAGTACTATAGCCACTCTCCCACTTTCTAGAACCTGTCAGCTTTCATCTGGGATAATTCCACCCACCTCCATTCTACTACCTACATTTTAATAGCACCTATTAGCTTTCATCTGGCATTTACCCATCCCCCTTCCAGTACCTTTACCTCACCACTCTATCTTCTGGTGTTGTATCACCAGGTAAAACAGTTCCTTAACTCATTAGCTGAATCACAGATAATGATATACTCCTCTTTACTACCCCTCTTGTTCACACCATACCTCCTTACCTTGTATGAAAACCAGTTTCTCACGGGATTTCAGGTCCCAAAAGGCCAAACTATCACCCCAGCTGTAAATCTTTCCACCTTCAACCATACTTACAGTACCAGATACTATCCAACATCTTGTTCAGTCTATCAACATCTCAACCCCAGGCACATTAGCTCTAGATCCAAACACTACCACAAACTAATAAACAAATTCCTGAAGTTCATCACCAAGTATAGACTCAACCTAATACTTGGTGGTGATATTCACCCCAACCCTGGCCCACTCACTTCAGATACACATACCCCCTCTACTTGCAATCTAAGCTACAAACCTACAATTAATAGGCCAACTAACTCTCTCCTAGTCTGTCATCTCAATATTAGAAGCATTAATAACAAGGTACATGAATTGCATGCACTTCTGGATGTCCACTCCCCTGAGATTCTCTGTTTATCTGAAACCTGGTTAAAACCTAACACTAAAGACAATGAAGTGTTGCCACCTGGGTACAACATACACAGGCTGGATCATGCTTCGAGGAAGGGGGGGTGGGGAAGCTGTACTCTATAAATCTGAGTTGAATGTCACCGTAGATGTAATACAACCTCCTCAGATTAATAACTCAGAGATTCTTGCCACCAAATTGCAACTTAATAAAAATAAATGCATTAATATCATCTGTATGTACATTCCCCCAGGTAACAATATATCTACATTTGAAGATATCTTGCACTGGCTATCATGTCACTACTCCCAATAAACCCTTCTACTTGGAGACTTTAAGATAGACTGGGGCACCTGTTCCTCAGAATCCCCAACCACCCATATAAACCTGCATGCATTTACACAAATAATATCCACCCCTACCAGGATAGGTAAACCCAACCAAAAAGAACGTATACTTGACTGGGTACTCATAAACAGTCACCCCAACTGTACACCTCTGGTACCCTCCTTAATGGCCTAAGCGATCACCTTCTCACATATGTAATTAAGCACAAAACCATTAATTCCCAACAACCCTTACTCAGAAAGGATAGAAACAATAAAAGCTTTGACCCTGCCAAATTCCAACAAGAACTAAACTCATGTAATTGGTCTATTCTAAAACACCTCCCCTTAGAGGAAGCAGTAGCATACTTTAACAACAAATTCCTTGAGATCCTTGATTTGCATGGAACTGTTCGTTCAAAGAAAACCAAGGCAAAAACTGCACCATGGCTTTCTCTAGAGTCTAAACTCAAAATTACCATTAGAAACAAAGCATGGGCTTTATGGTGTTCTTCTAAAGACCCTCAAGATCACATTAAATACAGGCAATCCAGGAACGAAACCAAAAAATCCATTTTACAAGACAAAAAAAACAATACTACTGTAATTTACAGACAGTAAATCAAAATAACCCTCAGAAGTTTTGGGCAGGTTTAAATAATCTACTACATCCTGGACAAACGTCAACCCCAATCCCTGCTGCTACTATTGATAAAACCCCTGAAGATGTTTCTGATAGTTTTAACCAATTCTTTACTGAGACAATTCAAGCCCTAGCTAGCCAACTACCTCCTAGCTCCCCTGGTCCTGAAAGTAGCACCCCTAGAAACCTACTCGCGTTCAGCTTCCAACCAGTCGCCACTTCACTTATCCGTACCTTGATCAAAAAATTAAAACCCACTACACTTTCTGCTGATCAGCTCCCTGCCGAGTACCTACAAAAATCAGCTGATGCTATTGCTTACCCTGTCTCAATACTAATCAATCGAACCATAGTAGAAGCTAAAATTCCCACCATCTGGAAAATATCCTATGTAATCCCACTTTACAAAGGAGGCAGCTCTACTGAATTCTCCAATTATATGCCAATAGCTATACTCTCTCCACTTGCAGAGATTATGGAAAAATGTATTCATAGACAACTCATGCACCACCTAATCCAAAATCGCCTTATGGCAGACACTCAGCATGGCTTCCGTCCTCATCACAGCATTACTTCAGCCCTCCTAGCCTTTACTAACACCATAAACCATAATCGCAACAATAATTATATATCCTCAGCCCTCTTTTTGGATCTTTCCAAGGCATTCTGTATGGTTGATCACCAACTTTTAATCCACACCGTACAAACATTCTGTCTAAATACTGGAGTACTCCAGTGGTTTCAATCCTACCTGAATGGTCGACAGCAGGCTCCTCTGGCAGAACAAACTCTCTAACCTTCTACCTAACACCTTTGGGGTACCACAAGGCCCTATACTAGGGCCGTTGCTGTTCTCCATCTTCATTAATGACCTTTATACTGTCATCTCAAAAGTCAACTGTATCCAATATGCTGATGACTCTACTCTGATTTGCTCAGCCACATCTCCAGTAGAGTTATGGTCAGCTACCCAGACCACCTTTAATACAATAGAAAACTGGCTTTCTGAACATCATCTGATCCTAAATCCCAAAAAAACTGAAATGCTGTTATTTTCACCAACACGTAGGTCTACCGCTATCACCTTTACCATAAAATCAAATGATGGTACAATAATCTCCCCTGACCCATCTACAAAACTATTAGGTGTCATTATAGACAATAATCTAAAATTTTACCTACATGTTAACCAAACTATCAAAACCATCAATAAAAAACTAGGGTCACTTTACAGAATAAAAGCCTTCCTAACCCCTCCAGCTAAAATTGCCATAGCTCGCTCTCACCTTCTTTCAACCCTTATGTATGCATCCCCTCTAC
The DNA here is from genome assembly GCF_019279795.1 of Protopterus annectens. Classification (NCBI taxonomy): domain Eukaryota; kingdom Metazoa; phylum Chordata; order Ceratodontiformes; family Protopteridae; genus Protopterus; species Protopterus annectens. Next base: position 418,238,241 of record NC_056750.1, on the reverse strand, counting down.
TCGAATTTAAACAAGACTGTCCTTAAAAAACTCTCAATTTTCTATAATCACATTGCCAGGTTTGCCACTGGGCTGCCTTTTAGGACACATCATTGCATCAATCTAAATCAGCTTGGGTGGCTTGAACTACCCAGCCTAATTCAGTATAACCAACTGATTATGGCCTATAAAATCCTCTATAATCCGGACAATACTCCTGCACTTAAAAATATTATCACCCCCTATAACAATCCTAGACCACTTCGATCCTCTAACAAACTACTAATTCAGACTAGCAAAATTAATAACACAGCCGGTGATTCTCTCTTTGCAAACTCTGTAAGTAGATCCTGGAACTCTCTTCCAGCTGATATTACCTTACTTTCCACCTTAGGTCAATTTAAAACTAGACTCAAACAACATTTGTCACTAAACTGGCTATGTCAGTGTATCAAGCCTGGCTAACTCTCTCTAGAATGTGTAAAAATCTGTTAACCAGTTTACTGTGTAATTTAATTTAATCCTGACTTGTGCTCAGGATTAACTGTAACCTGTGGAACTTTGTTTAACTTGCTTACTTATGTAATCTCTGTAAATAGTCTGTTTATAATATGTAATGCTGGTATTATGTAATGCTGTATCTGCTTACCCTTGGAGCATTTCTCCCCGGGCCTCCGCTGAAAATGGACATGCATCCAGTCGGACTATCCCGGTCAACAAATGTAAAATAAAAATAAAATAAAAAAAAAATAATTACTAAGAAACTTTGCATTATTGACAAATAAACAGGTAGCATTCATAAAGAAACAAACAATTACAATTTTGTTTAGGTGTAAAAAACAGGCAAATGGCCTTGAGGCTAGATTTTACAGTATAGTTATAAATACATAATACAAATGAGCAAGATTAGCTAGGTGAGAAGTTAACCAGGAGTAAAAGAGGAGGAGACCTTGAGATGTATAGGGTGAAGAGTACAGTTGCATTTCCTGTTTGAGTAAAGGTGAAAATGAAGAAGAGTTTTAAAGTTTGCGAGGTTATCGCAGCTCCTAAGAGTGGAGGGAAGAGCATTCCATTTTTGGCTAAGGTGAAGGAAAGCAGAAGTTGACCAGCTGGGCACTTGGGTTTGTAGATTGTGATTAGGTTTTGGTGGGTAGATCTAAGTGTTCTATGGGGAGTATATGGTTGTAAGATATTGGATAGTGCGGGGCACTTGGTAGGTTGGAATAGTAGTCTATAGGCAGTCGTGATTTGGAGAAAGTCAAGTTGGTTATGGAGTTCATGCCAGTTTAATGAGTGAAGGGAGGAAGATTTGACTTTGCTAGCAAATCTGGAGATTTTATTGTAACATATTTCTAGTTGGGAGGATAGTGAGGAGGATAAATTAGTAAGCAGAGGGGCGCCGTACAGTAGAGAGGGAAGAAGATAAGTAGTGGCGAGAGTTAGTCTGGTAACAGGAGAGAGGAAGTGGCTGTTTCTATAAAGTAGGCCAAGTTTTATGTAGGTTTTCTTTATGTTTAGCTGGACGTGAGTATTAAATTTTAGGTGTTCATCAATGGTTACACCAAGAAGTTTGGCAGAGGGAACGACCTCTAAAATGGAGTTGTTATGGCTGATTATTTGGAATGAGTTTTTATCACTAGAGGAAGACTTAGAAGGAGAGAATAGAAGGATTTTAGTTTTGTTAGCATTTAATGAGAGGTAATTTTGGAGCATCCAGTTTTCGGTAGTAGAGAAGGCTGTTTGTGTCAGTAGTTGGAGATCTGTTAAGTTGGAGGCGCAGCAGATCAAAGTAGAATTGTCAGCATATTTAACAATTTTAGTATTGGGTATGGCCTTGTAAAAGTCGTTAATAAAGATGTTGAATAGAATTGGGCCAAGTATAGATCCTTGGGGTACTCCAGTGCAGGTAGGACGTAAGGTGGAGGTGCCCTGGCCCTATTTGACAGCCTGGGACCTGTCAGAAAGATAGCTGGAGAACCAGGAGAGAGTTTTGTGGGAGAGATTATTAGACAGATGATTTAGAAGGTGGATGTGGGAGATAGTATCAAAAGCTTTAGATAAGTCCAACAGAACTGAGGATACTAAATTACCGGAGTCACGGGCTAAGTTGACAGTATGTAAGAAGGAGAGCAGGGCAGTGTTGGTACTATGTCCTGGGCGGAAGCCGTGTTAGGTAGGAGAGAGTAGCTGGTGTTTGGTAAGGAATGGCAAGAGCTGACGGTGGATGCATTTTTCAAGGAGTTTAGAGAGAGGGGAAAGGATGGCTATGGGGCGGAAATTAGATATGTTACAGTTTTTGCCACCCTTGTGAAGTTTAAGAATATATGCAGAGCACCATAGTTTGGATACATAGGATTCAAGTAGGGATCTATTGATCAGGATGCTAATAGGGAGAGCAATACGATCGGAGGCTATTTTTAAGAAGGGGGAGGGAATGTTGTCGGGGGCATTGGAGCAAGGCTTTAGTTTAGAGAGTAGTTTCTTTATTTGGTAGGTGGAGATGGGTTTGAGTTCGAAAGTAGGGGGGGAGAGGAGGGAGAGGATGTTTGGTTGGGGTGGGGTTGAGGGTTGTTGGTAAAGGTCTTGGTTAGCTCAGCAATAGAAGTGGTGAAGAAGCTGTTGAATAGTGAGGCAATTTCAAGGTCAGATTTGCTGGTGTCGGGGCAGGGATTGTTTTTAGTACCTTGCCTAAGGAGAGAGTTGATAGAGTTTCAAAATTTTGGGGTTTTTTTTGCATGATTTGTTTGCAGTTTGATGCAATAGGACTTTTTATCTTTGATAACTTGTGATAGAGTAAGGGTAATGATACCGGACAAAGGTGGAGGAGTGGTATTATACGATAATTTTGAGTATATTAATAAGATACACAACATCTTATATGGATCTGGGAATTATGAACCTATATCGTTGAATGAGATCAATTTAGCTTATCGGGGAATTGATCGCTATATAGAGGAATTTTTTATAGATGGTAGGATTGACAGAGACACTTACAAGTTTTTAAAGGTTAAGTGCCCTCGAATGGCTACTATGGTAGGCATTCCGAAAATCCATAAAAATATTTCTGATCCAACCTTCCGACCTATTATCTCTGGCAGTAAGTCCAAAATATTCCCCTTGGGCAAATATATAGATGTTAAGTTGAAACATGTTTACAACAACATACCTCACCTTGTTAAAGACTCATGGGAATTTTTGAGGAATTTTCCTTTACACGTATGGAATGATGGATACTTGTTTGTAACAATCGATGTTATTGATCTTTTCTCATGTATTCCAAAAACAGCAGGTCTTGAAGCTTTTGGCAATAGTATAAGGAAACATGCTGGGATAGAATGGGATGAGGTTAACTTATATATGGAATTGATCGACATAGTTTTGGACAATAATTTTATATACTATGAAGGGGAACATTTCAGGCAGACCAGGGGGGTAGCTATGGGAACTGCATGTGCCCCAATATATGCCAACCTGGTTATGCTTGATTGGGAAGAACTAGTCCTCTTCCAAAGTATCTTTTTCCAACATATTGTCCACTATGTGAGATTCTTGGACGATATTTGTATTGTATGGAATTCTAGTGAGGATAGATTAATAGAATTCATTCAGTTTCTGAACACGAGTAGTGATTTTTGAAATTTACGTATTCTTACAACAAGGGAGGTATAGCATACCTTGATACTTTAGTATATATACAAGAAGGTGTACTACAGTCCAAAATTTACAGAAAGGAAACCTTTTCCAATGATTACTTGGCATATCGCAGTTGTCATCCTAAGAGGTTAAAGCAGAATATATACAAAGTATGACGTATTATTGGAAGAGTTAGGATACATTCACACCATGTTTTATGAGGGGGGATATCCCCAGAAGTTATTGAATGAAGTGGATGAATATGTATTAGGCCTGTGGGGCTCAACCTACAAACCATTGTTAGGTTTAGGTAATGAAGTGGAACACGCAAATGGGTGTTTTGGTAAACATCCGACAAATGGCAACACAGAAGGAAACCATCAAAGAGCATTAATATTTTTATACAGCCCAAGATCAGGTGATGTGATACAAATCATAAAGAATTATTGGTATTTATTGACTGGTGACCTGTCTGTAAGGAATATAGTAGGGGACCAACCGGGTATAGTTTATAAGATGGGAGCGAACATCAAAAGGTATTCAGAAAAAGGCAGCACATTTAGAGATGAAAAAGGAAAGGATACAGATCAACACACAACCAAATGTGGATCATGCAACCAATGTTGTTATATTTTGGAGGAAAAAGAAATCTTTTTAAACAATATATGTAGATCAAAAATAAGGTTAATTAAGGGGAATTGCAACTCTAAGATAGTGGTGTATATCGCTATTTGTCAAGAGTGTTTAAGTTATTATGTAGGGAAAACGGAAAGAAGCTTAAAAAAACGTATCTACGAACACATTTATAACATAAGGAAAATGGGCAAGAAAAGTGCCTTATTTAAGCACATTGAACAGAATGGTCTAAAACATCAGTTCAAATTTGCTTTATTAGATATTGTTAGATTTGATACTAGAGGTAGAGACAGTAAAAAATTATTGAACTATCGTGAAGTATGGTGGCAGTTATTTACAGATGCCACTACACCACCGGGACTTAATGACAGCATTTCCATGAAAGCTATTCTTGAGTTTAATTTATAGCTCATAAATTCACAATACATACAATCACATATTTTACATATGTAAAGTTTGACTCATTATTTAACTTGATTATAGAGACCCATTTTGATAGCAATAGGGAATAATATTAGTGTTATTTTTTATTAGTTTTTAGTTTTTATCTTTATCTTTGTCACCAACAATGATTTTTGTTATATATGTTATCTGTTATAGCACATATGGTTGTTTAGGAGTTATTAGTTGATTTATGTTGTTTAAGCAGCAAAAAAAATTTTTATAAGATACGTTAACGCAACAATACATGTATATCACGTATATATGCGAGTATGAGTGTGTATACATATATATATATATATATATATATATATATATACACACACACATTTGTATAAATACTTACATGTGCATTTTTGATTATGTTTATGTTTATAGTACACATACAATTTAGATGTTATTTGAGTTATAGAATAGGAAGGAGGGTTCTTTTAGTGTAGGAAGTGCGATAGGTAACTTATGTATTTGATTGATATTTAAATTTAGATTCATTTTCACAATACAACCTAAGTAGCAAATGATGTTACAAAGAAAAAGAAAAGCCGACAATCAATATATTAAACAGAGCGTGCATTTTATAGATGCAATGTATAGTTTATTTTAATTGATTGTTTTGAAGCGGACCATTTAGCCACAAAGAAAATGCAAGTAAACAATGTTATGGGCAGTTCGGCTCTGTATTTGAATTGAAATTTTAATGTACTGTTTCTTTAAATATTTGAATAGTTCAGTTCAAATTTGACGCCTTAGAAGTTTTATAAGGCGGATAGTTTAATTCATTGGTGTTCTGAAGAAGCCCATATGTTATGGGTGAAAGCGCTTAACCTATTTTAGTATTATCCGCAGTATTTAACATACATGGTTATTTTACTTTTGTCACACGTTTTTTGAGTTATTTATTGTTATTACATTTTGGCTTAAGATGCTGGGTTGTTCCAGCATCTTGTGAGTGTTATCGTCAATAAAGCTGGTTGGATTTTATTCCATTCGTGTTGGTGAACTGTTTAGGACGCTTTTCTGTGGAATTATTCAGCAAGTTGCTTTTGGTATTACAACGGATTTTATGATAGCACACTTCAGTGGTGTTGGAGCACTTATTGGATCTCTGTGGTATTTATTTTCTCAGTTTTCCTACTGGAGATTATTACTTGTTTGTATTTAAGTAAGATTTCTGGTTGTTTAGTTTGGAGGTATGTTTTCCAGGTTTTATCTCTTTGTAGCATAATCTTTTTGGTGTCTTTGGTAAGCCACGGGGTGATCTTAGTTTTTACTCTTTTTGTTCTTACTGGAGCTAGGGAGTGAAGGACATTTATGAAAGTTGAATTGAAAAAGTCAACGGCTGAGTCTAATGGAAGAGTTTTCAGGGGGTTCCAGTTGGTATTCCTGAATGAATCAGAGAAAGTAGTAGGGTTAAAGTTAGAAAGGTTCCGAGTGTGGATAAACTGGTGGGAGTGTGGGAGGGTGAGGGAAGCTCGATGGGTGAAGGCAGGGAGGTGGTCTCTTAATGGGTCTGGTATGACACCAGATTGTATCACTTTATTGGGATGAGATACTAGGATCCAGTCTAGTATGGAGCCTGGGGGTTGGTTTTGTTGGGTCTAGTGATGGTGTGAGTAAGTTGAGTGTAGTTAAATAGATTGATTGACATGGTGGGGTTAGGGTTGTTGATTTTGTTCCAGTTTATATTTACATCACCCAATATGTAGGTTTCCAGTTTAATATTTGAGGTGGCCCAAGACAGGATGTGTTCCAGGGTGTTGGTGTTGTTACCTGGAGGAATATAGAGGGAAATGAAGCAGATGCTTTTATGATTGTTAATTTTTAGAAGGCCTGCTACAAGTTCAGCATTATTAAAAGAAGGGATGGGATTAGGATATGGAGTAAAGGACAGCTGGTTGGAGTAGACTAGTGTGATACCGCCACCTTGAGTGCTTAGGCGGTCAGATCAAAGTGATTGAAATACAGGGGGAAGGAATTCAGAGTCACTTATGTGAGGTTTTAGCCAGGTTTCAGAGATGGCTACAATGTCAGGTGAGTTGTGAATGAGCCAGGCATGAAAGTGGGTTATTTTATTTTTTAGGCTTTGGGCGTTGATGTTGAGGAATTTGAGGTATTTATTGGTGGAATTACTGTGGGAGCTAGTGTGGTTAGTAGGAGAGAAGTTTGGTCCTGGATTAGTGTGAAAGTCACCGGCTAAGCAGAGGTAAGTGAGATAAGGAATAAGTTGTTTTGGTTTGTACTTAGTTAGAAGTGTCTGGTAATGAAAAGGTCTGGGTTTGTAGTATTTAGTAGTGATTGGGAGAAGTTTTACTTTGAAGAGGAGAGAAGGGTGGGAGGGAACTAAAGAGGCTGAGATGTTGTGGAAGTGTGTTGTGTGGGGGAGGAGGGGAGGCAGAGGTGGAGGGTATAGATGGAAGTGAGTATAGGAGGTGGCATGGTATAGAGAAAGTAGAAGAAGGATGAGGAAGGAAGTGGAAATAAAGGTTTTAGGAGTAGGAGAGTGCATGATAGGTGGGGCCTGTTGGATGTAATAGAGAGGAGGTTAAGGGACTTAGGAGGGAAGTGGTGAGGTAGAGAGAGGCAGGTGGGGTGGAGGGAAAGTGTTGATATCAACAGTCAGGAAATTCAGGAAATCTCAAGGCATCCTACACCAGGGAATGATATACATGCGGCAGGACAAAACTTTGGTTCTTTTGAGTGTTAGTACAGGTTCTGCTCAAGGGACCAGTACAGCACTGGGAAAGTAAGCATTCACTTTAGATGGATTTCAACAGTCAGGAAATTCAGGATTCAGATATTGGTACAGTTGTTTCATACCACTCAAAGGTTGTACATATCTTACATGAAAAAAAACATTAAATACTGCATGTTAAGTTGTCAATCTCGCCTTCATTCTTGCTGGATGGGTTTGGAGCCGAACCTCGGCTCTGACTCTGCCACTTACTAAAGCTCGAGAGCTAATTTTACTGGCTCGAGGCAACCCTATATCCCATGATGCTAGGCGATAACTACCCAGATCTCGTTTGCCGCTTTAAGCTTGCGGCGTTTTACGCTCTTGGTAAGTCTTGGAGTTTATATATATATATATATATATATATATATATATATATATATATATATATATATATATATATATATATATATATATATATATATTTATATATATATATATATATATATATATATATATATATATATAGTATCTTTCTACTTAGTTTTCCCACTCCTTTCTTGTTTAGCTAACTTAGCGGTTAATTTAAAACCTTTTCCCCGTTAGTACCCTTTTCTTTTCCCCTTATCCCAAATTATACATCCCTCCCTTTAGGTTAGGCCTTAGGCCTGCCCCTTTCCTAATTCCTGACAGGGATTCTGTACTTTGTTTGTGGTGTGTTTGTACCCCTGTATCCCTGTTTTTCTTAGTTTGTGTGGATTGGGCGTGTGTGTTTGTGTGTTTTTTACATTTGTGCCCTTTTACTTTGACAGCACTATGTCGAAGGACACAAAGGTCTCAGGCTTCAAGAAGTGTGACTCGTGCTGTCAGAAGATGTTTCTGACAGACGGTCACACTTCTTGTGTTTACTGCCTGGGACCTCTGCACCTGCAGGACTCTTGTTCTGTGTGCCATGCATTCAGCCCAAGAGTCCTCCAGGAGCGCAGGAACAAATTAATCTTAAGGGGCTTATTAAAGCCCGAGGGCTCCCCGTCTAAGTCTGTGCCGGGGAAGCCCTCGAAGCCAGCCAAACCGTCGGCTCCGAGTCCTAAGCCTTCGGCTGCTGGCTCACCATCTGTGGCAAGATCGGCTTCGGCTGGAGCCGATACTTCTGTGTTGCAGCTTCCAGCATCGGCCCCACTCGGCGCCAATACCGCTGAGCCTCTACTCTCACGGTCGGTTCCGGCTGGAGCCGACGTATCTTTGGCTCATTCGGCTCCATCCATCTCCAGGAAAAGGTCCAGATCCCCATTTTTGGAATCGATCCATTCGGCTCCGGGGTCACCCTTGCTCTCGGAGCGGAGCCATCGGAGCCATTCTTCTCGGTCGTCCAGGATTTCCGACCATGACCTTGAGAGAGTGGTCAGTAGACTGTTAAAGTCTCAGGCACTGGCCCAAATGCTTCATAGCCCGTCTCATCAGACAGTGGCTATTTCAACTCCACCTACTATTCCTCCTTTGACTCTCCCTCAGAGTTCGGAGCCAGAGCTCCTCGGAGCCGTGACTGTTGTGGCGTCGGAGCCGATACCTCCCCCTTAGGCTCCGTCGTCCTCTGCTCCGATCTCCTCCTTGATGCCTTCATTGGAGGGATCCAGGCACCTGGTCTCTCTCGCCGGCTCTGAGGGGGCGAGTGGCATCGGACCCTTGTATGACCCCGTTCTCCCTCTCGGAGCGTCGGCGCTGATGAGCTCGGCCCCGACATCGGCTTTGGAGCCGTCCCTGTCGGTGCGGCCTGGAGTTCCTACTTCTTCGGAGCAGGAGCCCTCTTGCCTGTCTGATAGGGGAGCCTTCGAAGTGATGAGGAGCATACTAGCCCCAGGGCATGGTCAGCAGTCAGCTCCATCCGCTCCTCCCACTACAGTGCCTGCTGACGTCTCTTCCCACTCTCTTGCTCCCGGACCCAGAGATCAAACGCCTCAGGTTTCCCCACTGGGAATATCTTCCTCTTCCGAGGCTTCTCCTGACCCATCAGGTGAACCTCCACGCAAGAGGACATGTAAGAGGAAGCATGCATCCGATACTGACTTGGATGAGTCGGAAGGATACCCAAGGTCCCCCTCTGAGGATGTCTCTTTCTCAGACATCCTTGAAATCCAGAAACAGAGGGGGAACTGGTCTTCCCTTAATCCTTCTGAGGACGAGTTGGTTTACCTGGAGGCGTTTGGTTCTCGACCCTCCACCTCCTGGGTGTCTCCGCCTTTCGACCCCCTTATGGAAGTGGTGGCACGGAAGGCGTGGACAGCCCCGGATTCGGTGGAACCCACCCCACGGAGGCCTTCTAAATTTATTACGGCTCCAGCTGATAGGCAATTTTTTACAAAAGGTGTCCCGGTTGATGCCATGGTGGTGGCTGCAGCCACCAAGAAGGAACTAGCTGATCCTTCAGTACCTATCCATCCTCCTAACAAGGATTCTAGGACTATGGATAGCAACGGTAAGCGGATGTTTTCTTCAGTGACTTTGCCATGCGGTCGCTGAATTACTTGTGTCACTTCACCCGCCTTCAGAGAGATGTTCTCAAAGAGTTGGGTGAAGTTTTACAGGATCCATCAGCTGCTGGGTCCCAAGATAAAATCAACTCACAGCTAGGAACCCTAAACTCCATTGTTAACTCCTCCATGCGGCTCATTTCCTATGCAGCCGATGGAGCGAGTAGGGCCGCAGGCACAGGTGTGGCCTTAAGGCGTCACGCCTGGATGCGGCTTTGTAATTTTGCAGACCCCTTCAAGGCGTCCTTCACTAACTCCCCTTCTGATGGTTCGACGTTGTTCGGGCCTTAAGTGAAAGACACCTTGACCAGATGCGAGCAAGATGGCAAGACTCTTTCTGCCGTAGGAGTCCGTTTCTCCACCCCTTCCAGACCATATCCTAAGGGTCAAAAGGGTGGAAAGATGTGGTTCCGCAAATCACAAGTAGTCACGCCTGATGCAAGAGGTCAGTTTACCCCAGAGGCAGAGGGGGAAACAACAGCAGACGCCGCTCAAGAGGCAGAGGGGGTCCGCAGAATCAGGGTAGCAGAGAGTCTCTCTCTGACAAACCCTTCCAACATCCCTGAGATGTTGCCCGACTGTCCGCCTTCGGAGGCAGTCGGGGGAAGATTGTCGCTGTACCCAAAAGCCTGGCTCTCCCTCACTTTAGACAAATGGGTACAGTCGGTTATATCCGAGGGTTACAAAATTCCCTTTATCCAAACCCCAACTCAACAAAAGGGAACCCTTCCAGACGTTCCACCCAGTCTAAGGGAACAAGCAGTGCTAGAAATATCAAAACTACTAGCAAAAAGAGCCATCCAGCCAGTCCCAGCAGACCAACTAGGATCCGGAGTCTACTCAAAGTTCTTTTTGGTACCAAAACAAACAGGGGACTGGAGACCAATATTAGATCTCAGCAAACTAAACAAGTTTGTAAAAAGGACAAGATTCTGGATGGTCACGCTACAGTCCATTCTACCCTCTCTGGGCAAGGACAATTGGATGTGCTCCGTGGACCTTCAGGATGCGTACTATCACATCAAAATTCACAGGCGCTCCAGAAGGTTTCTCCGCTTTCGGCTGGGGGCCAGTCACTACCAATTCAGAGCCCTGCCCTTTGGTCTCACTACAGCCCCCAGAGTGTTCACCAAATGTATGGCAGTGGTTATGGCTCACCTGAGGCATCAAGGATTCCAGGTGTTTCCATATCTAGACGACTGGCTCCTCACCGCCACCACCAGGCATCAACTTCTTCAGGCCAGAGATTACACCATTCACATTTGCAGAGGGCTAGGAATCTCTATAAATTTCGAAAAGTCTGCCTTGTCGCCTTGTCAATCTATTACCTTTATAGGCGCCAACTTGGACAACGTGCAGCTCTCAGCAAAGTTAACAGATCAGAGGGTCTTAGATATCCAAAACCATGTCCATGTTCTGCTTCAGAGTGACAGAATTCAGGCCAGATATGTCCTGAAAGTATTGGGGCTCATGGCGGCCGCCATCACACTTCTTCCTCTTGCCTGCTTTTACATGCGTCTTCTACAGTGGATGCTTTTCGTCCAATGGTCTTTCCAACAACTCCCTATGCACCACAAGATCATGATAACTCCAATTTGCAAAAATCATCTGTCTTGGTGGATGTGGTCCCCTCAAGTCCATCAAGGCAGACCCTTTATTCCTCCCTCCCCGGTCACCACGGTCACATCGGACGCCACCCTGATCGGGTGGGGGCGGCATTTTCAGGGCAGGACAGTCCATGGCACATGGCAACCTTTCGAATGCCACCTGCACATAAATGTCCTGGAGATGAGAGCAGTGCTTTTGACGTTGCAAGCCCTCCACGACTCTCTTCCCCTGGGGACTATTGCAATCCGAACGGGCAGTATGTCCGTAGTGTGGTATATCAACAAGCAGGGTGGAACCAAGTCCTATCCCCTGTGTCGAGAAGCACTCAGACTTTGGCAATGGGCGATCTCTTCTCAGCGATTTCTGATAGCAACGCATATCCCCAGGAAGTCCAACATCATAGCGGACAGGTTGAGCAGAGCTATCCTCATGCCACACAAGTGGTCTCTCAAACAATCTGTGACGGAAGAGATTTTTCAGAAGTGGGGCCTTCCTTGCTGTGATCTTTTTGCTACACCTCAAAACAGCAAATGCCCCGACTTCTTCACCCTCTTCCCCCTTCCAGGCCATCCCCCCAGAGACGCTCTAGTCCACGATTGGCCTTGGGGACTTCTTTACGCCTTTCCACCCCTTCCGTTAATATCACAGGTAATTCAGAAAGCAACCGCCTTGAGAGCTAAGATGATTCTCATTGCCCCTTATTGGCCTCGACAGATATGGTTTCCGTTCCTGCATCGTTATCTCTTGGAGCAGCCTTGGCATCTGGATCCAGTGCCAGATCTTTTGGCCCATCAGTCGGGGCAGCTACACCAATCCCTCCATTCTCTCAACCTCACTGCTTGGTTGCTCCACTTCCGTCCCTAGCCAGGCTTCCTATGATTTCAAATCCCGTCCGGGATATTATAGTAGCTTCCCTTAAATCTTCCACCAGAAGGATCTACACTAGTAAATGGCAACGTTTTTCCTTCTGGGCAAAGGCTAGAAATATAGATCCGTTCACTGCTCCAATTCACTCGATCTTGGATTTCCTAGCTGAAATTTTTCATTCAGGATCTTCATCCTCCACAGTAAAAGTTCAGTTGGCAACCATTTCAAATTTTCACATAGGTCTTTCGGACTGCAGCATCATGTCCCATAAGCTTTGCAAAGCATTCCTTAGAGGTGTCTTTTTACTCAAACCCCCGATCAAAGATCCTCCACCACAGTGGGATCTAAACTTAGTTTTAACATCCTTGATTCTACCTCCCTTTGAACCTGCGTCTTCCTGTTCATTGAAATTACTTTCCTGGAAAACACTCTTCCTGGTCGCTGTTACATCTGCTAGGAGAGTATCTGAACTTCATGCCCTCTGCATTCGTCCTCCTTACTTAGTCTTCCACAAAGACAGAGTTTCTCTAAGAACGAACCCCTCTTTCATACCCAAGGTGGCTTTGCAGACAAATTTAAATCGATCAGTTGACCTCCCAGTTTTATTCTCTAATTATTCGAACAGGGCAGAGCAAAAACTGCATTGTCTGGATATTCGTCGGCTCCGATATTATTTGGACAGAACTAAACAAATCAGGAAATCTGATCAACTCTTTTTATCTTATGCAGAAAATAGGAAAGGCCTTCCAGTATCCAAGGTAACCCTGTCTAGGTGGCTCTCTTCTCTGATCACGTATACTTACCAACTCAGAGGTAAAGAATTGCCTTCTAGGCCAAGAGCCCATTCAACCAGAGCGATAGCCACATCAACAGCCTTTCAAGCTAGACTACCAATAGACACTATTTGTGCAGCAGCCACATGGGCTTCTCCTCATACCTTTGTTTCACATTACAAATTGGACATGGCCTCCAGAAACAGGGCAAATTTTGGTTCCACCGTTCTCGAGAGTCTGTTCCAATGAGCCACCCAGGATGAAGGTGCTAGGGACGCGGTCCCATCCAGTAAGAATGAAGGCGAGATTGACAACTTAACATTGAGAAATTATGTACCTACCATAACGTTCCATGTTAGTTGTCTTCTCTCGCCTTCTTTCTTGCATCCCGCCCACCATCCCCCTAGCCTGGACAGACCGAGAAGATTTCCCCTTCTTTGAAGGGTCCTGATCTTGCACTTTCAGCCAAATAGCTTGGCCTAGGGTAACTACAGCTTAGATAGCGATCCTTTTGGGGTTATCCCTTTTCCTCCTCCTCTCCAGTTGGAGGACTATATTGCCTAATGTTGTTTCAGCTACCAAACGAGATCTGGGTAGTTATCGCCTAGCATCTTGGGATATAGGGTTGCCTCGAGCTGGTAAAATTAGCTCTCGAGCTTTAGTAAGTGGCCTAGTCGGAGCCGAGGTTCGGCTCTGAACCCATCCAGCAAGAAAGAAAGTGAGAGAAGACAACTAACATGGAACGTTATGGTAGGTACACAACTTCTCATTATCCAAATTAAGTCAATAGACAACAACAATTCAGTACAGAATGGGTTTTGCCACACGAAAAGAGAAATGTTTGTCAGCAAGTACTAATACAACATGAATTCAGTTGGGAACAGCATCTTGTAGGGCATTGAAAGATTTAAAGAGCTCAGGAACTGGTAAACACCATTGAGCATCGACCAAAATGATAAGTCACAAAGCTCTGATTTCAATACTTATAATACTGGAGAAATACAAGAGTAAATTAACAAGGTCACAGCAATTACAATGTGGACTCAGCCAAATTGGATTATTTGTAGAGATTATTATGACAGCATGTCCACTTCTGTCTCTGGTTCCAGGTAGACAGGCAACTCCAGACTGACGAATGTCAAGATTAACTTCTTGTGCTTTAGAAGAAGTAGTCAATGAAAGTCTTGCAGTATACGGGGATGTTAACAGCAACCTGTGTTGCATAGGTACATTCTCATCACCGGGCAGCAGTTGTGAAACGAGCACGTCTTCCTTTTTTTCATTAATGTTTTGTTCTTTGTACAGGCTTCTTGCTGAATACACTGCAGAACGTGCTAATACCGCAACAAATGACTGTAAATAGTTTCGCCCACACTTAAACTATTACAGAATCACAATTAGTAAATAGTCCAACAACACGACAATATCCAGAAATTAAATATTTATAATATGAAGTATTTTCTTTTCACAGATTGCCAAGCCCCACCTGAACTGACGATGTCATGCCGTAAAGTAAACTGCCTGGCTTATTTAAAAGACCGTTCAAGGCCCTTCCAGTTACAAAAAATGTTCCACAACAGTCCAACAACACAACAATGACCAAAAATTAAATATTTATAACATGGAGCATTGTCTTTTTCTTTAGACAAATTGCTAAATCCAACCTGTATTCACAATTTCATGCTGTAACACAGACTACCTCGCTTGTTGAAAGGATCATACAAGGCCCCACAAATCACAAGAGATGTTACACAACAGCTGAATTTGTTGATCAATGCACCAGTTCTGTTAACCAGTCAGTTACACCATAAGTTGTAATCATTAGTTGCCAGAAAGAAAAATCACCATATTCATGGAACAGTCAATGTAACAGGCACTAAATGTACATAATTATGAACTCTGTTTAACCATTTAAATGATGAATGGTGAGATGATAGAGAGCGGCCTCTGCTTCTTGTGTTGAATGTATTCCTGAGGTTTCGATAATGGAGTCACACACTCAAGTTGAAACAGATATTGAGCCAAGCTCTTGTTCCAGTTAACAGAGAAGTGGGTATAAGCATAGCAAAGAGTCATGTATTTATGGACTTAGTCCCTAAACTGGCATTGGGGGTTTTGGAGACAATGTTGATTGAACAATGCCGTTGTGGGGAATATTTGGACTGAGTTCAGAATCTTTGACTGAGGGATTATGTCTTGATATTCAGGGGGACCTCAGTTTCATGCTGTTAGACTTGATACCCTCCCCCTCAATACACCAGATGACTGAATAACTATTCAAGGTTTGTTTTAATTAGAATAAACTATAGATTAACGGTGTATGTTTGGCTAACCTTAAGTCTTAGAAGGTGGCTAGAAGGGCCTTCCTGGAAATCTGTTTGGTACTGGAAGCAAGGGAGTTGCATCTTTCTTGCAACCACCCCTGTGAGTTGTTGGGGGTGCAGTGTGATTACTGTTATGCATAGCTCACAACCTGTTGGCAAAATAAATCTGATCAAAGCCTAAAATACTGGGGTCACTGACCCCAAAACAGGGACAGATTTTAAATACTGCTCATAAACTTGGGCAGTTGCTAAAATAACAGGCTTTGTGTTAGCATGCATTTTCTAAAAATATAAAGTCAGAAACTGTAATGTGTGGCATGGTATAGTGAATTCATTCCTCATTGATGTGACTGCAAATCACATATTTTATGAGGAACAGACCAAAAATATGAGGCAAATATCTGGACATTTGAGAGGTACATTTATGTTGAGGGTTTCTGTCCCTCTCCTTGGAAACAATTTTTGTTTTATTGTACATAGTTTAAAATGCTGGTAAAATGTGTTGTTCTTAATGTATTATGTGGCACTTTACCAGAAGTTTTTTCAAACAAGTATTTTCTTATTTTTATGGAGAGTCACTTGTTGCGTTTTGTTCCTTTCTCATTCATGAGGACTGAACCCAAACTGGGGAGGATGTTAAGCACTGTTGAACACAGGGTAATTATCTGTTTTAGGAATAGTTAAGGTTATCATTAATATAATCTCATGGAATTTAAACAGGCTCACAAATCCAGTTAAAAGAGCCACGATATTTAATTTGATTGGAAGAACTTGCACACGTATTATTTTATTACAAGGGAACACATTTAACAAAACCCAAACATGCAAAAATACTGGAATAGTACCCAATTGGTGTTTTGCCACTAGTCATATGGGTAGAATGAGAGAACCTATGGTTTTAATAACACAATAGGCTCTATTTGAATCTTTTGCAAAGTTATCAGACAGTCAGGGAAGATTTGCAGATGTAAAGAGATTATTAAATTGTAGACTGCCTATACTTATATCAGTCTACCTGCGTCCAGGTACCTTTCCTGTGGAAGTAGAGGTTTTTATAAGAGCATGGGTGCACTTCCAGGAAGGTATAGTTATATGGCGCGGAGACTGGAATACTCTTGTTCCGTTGGAGAGGTGCAGTCTGGTCCTCTACTGGTGCATCCCTCCGCTAAGTAAGACCCTGTGTAGATACTTTTAAAATGCTAGGGATAGAAGACATCCACAAATGGTTAAACCTCCCCAATAGCATTTATACATGTTTTCCACTGAGATTTACCTCATATTCAAAAACAGTTAAGTATTTAATAGCCACTAGAGTATACCAATAGACAAAGAACTATTGAAAGTTTGCAAGATATATTAGAACAGGGAAATCAGAGATTCCAAGCAAAAACCTTTTTAAAATCCCCAGCTTTAGTCAGATAAATTAAAGAGCTTCCAAAACAGTTCCTAGATTATTGGACCCTGTATAAGGCAAGGTAGTTACTCTATTACTTGAGAAATGTAAAGTTCTGGTCTCCTATTTTCAGCAACTATATGATGTATCTAGTACATACCTATAAACTAACTGTGGGTGGCAGTCACCCCGGGAAAACTTCATTGGCCTTGCTTGACAAAGGCACTGGGAACCAACAGTGGGCGGCATGATGCCAGGGAATTTGGGCTAGGCTTGTATAGGGTGCAGGGCCATTAGCCAATTGCATACCTATGAACCTACGTTAAGGAACACTCCTCATTTTCAATAGAAGCCCACTCATTTCTGGTAGAGTAGAGTGGAGTATGGTACTTGATCATTTTTTACTGAATTTGCAAGTATATCTAATTATGTAATAACTACAGGGGATGTCCATCCTACATGGTAGCAAGCCATTATTACTTTGATACTGAAACCAGGTAAAGACCCAACACAACCCTCATTGTACTGACCTATTTCAGTGCTCAGTCATAATTAAAAATATTTTTGGCTAAGTTAATGTAACCAAAACTGAAGCATTAATAAATAATTGTATCCCATCCCTCCATTAGTCCATTCATATCCATTTTTTGACATGAATAATCAGATGACTTATCTATTATAGCCAATAGATTAGTGGATTTGCTGCCCTCCCTTGTACATCCGGATCAAGCAGGATTTATTACAGGCAGATCAACTACAGACAATTTAGTCAAAACTTCTTTAGTAATTCAGAAATGCTTCCTGTAGTAAGGTACCCACTTATTAATGAGCTTAGATGTTGACAAAGTGTTTGACCAAGTACAATGGGAATACCTTTGTTTAGGTACTAAAATATTTTGGGTTTCCATTTGAAATGGTAACCTTCCTTGAAAGTCTTTTCAGAAATCCCTTGCAGATTTAAACTCTAAGTTGTCTGAGAGTTTCCCCATAGTAAGAGGTACCTTGCAGGTTTATCTGCTTTCTCCCTTACTTTTTGCCCTTTATTTGGAACCTTTAGCAGTTAAGTCGCAAAGCTCTGATATCCTGGCGTACAAGATAGGATCCAGAAATGGTGAAACTCAGAACCAAAGGAACAAATACTTGATGAAAGTCCAGGCACCACACAGACCAATGTATAAACCATCACAAAAAATGTTTATTGAACAATCCAAGCAGTCAAAGCTTTTGTCTTACATCAAGACTTCATCAGAACTGCTGGGTCACATTAACACATGACAGTAGGTACTAAAACTAGCAGTCTTGTGATAAAAAACAACCAGTGAACACAAACACTTATGTAATCAATTGTGAAGTACAGTTAAAAAATAACATTGAAAGATTGTTGTAGTAATTAGCATAATAAACAAATTTGAAAAATCAAAATCAAAATGGCATGATAACTAAATTTGTACCAATGAAACAATGGTCACCCCTCCAAACTTTTCAACTTTAAAATAGGGGTGATAGAACAACATTCATTATGACCAGGAGGGTGTAAGAGCATCACATAAAATCCAAATGAGTTCCTTTTTGTCCAGATGTTCTTCAATGATGAAACCCCTAGGGTCACTTTCAATGTAGTCAAACACCACAAACGAAGTGGTAGTGAGGGAAGGCTGAAATGTGCCTATAAAGTGCATTTGTTGTCTTGCCTTTCCTGATTTCATTTAGATGCTCATAAATTGTTTTCTTTAACATACGACTTAGTCTTTCCAATGTAAAATGCTTTACTTTATAGGCACATTTCAGTTCATTGATTGTTTTTTATCACATGTCTGCTAGTTTTAGTACTTATTGTCATGTGTTAATGTGACAGCAGTTCTGATGAAGTCTTGATGTAAGACGAAAGTGCTTGACTGCTTGGATTGTTCAATAAATGTTTTTTTTTTGCAGTGGTTTATACATTGGTCTGTGTGGTGCCTAGACTTTCATCCAGTTTTTGTTTCTTTGGTACAAGATAGGATCTCAAACTTTTAAATTAGCTTTATATGCAAATGATTTACCTTTATATTGGTCGCAACCTGAAACGTACTTTGAAAGAGCCATAGAGTTATTACATAATTTTGGCAAACCTTCAGTGTACAAAATGAATGTAACCAAAACTGAAGCAGTAATAATTAATTTTATCCCATACCCCCATTAGTCCACTCATATCCATTTCTTGACAGGTATAATCAGATGACTTATCTAGGAGTAAAAGTTTCAGAGCCATACAGGAATCAGTTGATTCAACCTTCTCACAGATTTTCCTTAGATACAGTTCATTTTTAGGTCAGTGGGAAGGGCTTGTATTGAATTTATTGGATTTATCCCAGAAAATTCATGGCATCACATGATTTATTCTGCTTTTAATACTGTATGCATCACGAGGGATCCCACTTCCTAATGAAATCTGTTTTAATAAACTTGAAAAGAAAGTTCTTAACTTTATCCAGAGTGGAGGCCAAAACAGAGTAGGATGAGATATACTGGTACCTTCTTGGAAGTTGGAGACCTAGGTCACCTGGATTTTTGTCCCTATGCAAAATCAGTCAAACTGAAAATGTTTATACAGTTTATGCTGCAAAACTACGCAGCACAGTGGAAGGTAGCATTGTTGGAGGCAGTGGAGGGTTTGGTTCATTTCTTTTACTTCTGGAAAGACAAAATACCATGGTCAGTGGAGAAACAGATGAAGTTTTGTCAAGATCGTTTTTTCCACCATAGATCTAGCAGTTCACCTCACCGGGATTAGTTCATGGTGTAAAGAAATTTCCAACACTGCTGCCTTATGCCCCTGGTGGAGGATTTTCCTCAGATGTTTCGGCTTTTGTAAAACTGTCCCAGGTTAACCTTTTGATCACAGCTATACTGTTTACAGGTAACCTTTTTATATCCTGGCCTGTTTTGTCTGAAAGGTTTTGGGGTAGGTCAGGTGACTTATATAAAACTGTCTATGAGTAATTGGCACAGGATGCAGTAAGCCTGAAATTTAGCAGAACCTCTGCAAAGCATTACCCGCCAGTCAAAACCTGGGGTACCCTGATGCAAATCTCAAGATATACCACTCTATTACGAAAGCACCACTATTTTGGTTGGCAGTGCTTACTTGAATATTTTTATACCCCAGCAAGACTGTCTGGAATGTTCCCCAATACCTAATTTCCATGTTGCGGATGTTTTGAAATGGGAGTGGCTGATTGGCAGCACATGTTTTGGGGTTGCACCCTGTTGGGAAAGTTTGAGTGAACTCTGTGAGGTTTTAGTTAAGATAGTGTTGGATCTTAAGATTTTTAATAAGAGTAATTATTTAGCAGGGATAACCCCCATGAGGCGAATGATGCTGCATCAAGTAGATGTTTATAACCTTCTCTTTTTATTAAGAAGTGTGTGACAAGAAAGTGGAAGCAGAGAACCCTTCCATCTTTACAAGATCTTAAGAATGTCTTAGAAAATTTAAGAAGCTTGGAATTAAGTCTTAGACCTCCTAGTACAGTAGATTCAATTGTCAAAAAGTGGGAATTTTTTCAGCCATGGTTGAGTAATTAGTGAAACTTAATAGAAATTTGTCCCTGTTTCAGCGTTACTGGCAGAAATGATTGTTTACTATCGATTACCCCCCCATACATATGGTTTCATTGTCTCTCCACAGATAGCCTGCAGCCCCACATTATAAGGATTGACTGCCTCCTCAGATTCATGGACAGTTGTTGAGCATAAATAGTTTGTTGAGTTCAAGAACTGGCAGCTACTATAGCTCTGAGCACAGTCTTCATAAGTCAAGGACATAAAGAGAACCCCTAATTGGGAGAGCATGGACTATTTCATCATTTGGAGGTAGCTTACCATTGTTTATAATAATCCTGTCAAGGTTTATATTATGTTTTCCTTTAGAGAGTTAAGCAGTTTTGTTGTTATGGAGCATATATGATGGAAACAGTATGGATTTTTTTTTCTTTTTCTCTTTCTTTTTAGCTTTGATATTAATGACTGACTTATCTCAGTTGAATTAAAAAATATATATATATATATATATATATATATATATATATATATATATATATATATATATATATATATATATGTCTACTTCTTTTGACCTAACTTTCATTTGCCTGACACTCATTTTCCTGACCCCATTTGACTGAAATTTCATTTGCCTGACACTTCATTTGACTGACAAGTATTATTAGCAAGAAAATGGAATATGCCCCCTTCCCCACTGCAGTGCGACCCTGGAGTTAGAATATATAGTTGGGGGGGTGGGGGGCACAGCCCCTCACAACGGGGGATGTGGGGGGCGAAGCCCCCCACTTCATTTCATATCATATTGTTAACTTTTGATGTAATATTGCTTAGTAACAGAAAAGTAAGTGGAGGGCTTCGCCCCCCACACCCCCTAACTATATATTCTAACTCCAGGGTCGCACTGCAGTGGGGAAGAGGGCATATTCCATTTTCTTGCTAATAATACTTGCCAGTCAAATGAAGTGTCAGGCAAATGAAATTTCAGTCATTTGGTCTCAGGCAAATGAGTGTCAGGCAAATGAAAGTTAGGTCAAAAGTAGACCATATATATATATATATATATATATATATATATATATATATATATATATATATATATATATTAATGACTGCCTTATCTCAGTTGAATTAAAAAAAAAAAAAAATATATATATATATATATATATATATATATATATATATATATATATACATATATATACATATATATAGCTATAAACGTAAAAAATATAAAAAATATAGTGAGCACTAAACCACGGCAATGAGTAACTTAATAAAAGACTTTAATGAGCAAACTGTAACAGACAGTAATGGTGAGCGCTTTCGCAGTCAAGCTGCTTCATCAGACAGTGTTCATCACACAGCTCCACCTTGACTGCGAAAGCGCTCACCATTACTGTCTGTTACAGTTTGTTCATTAAAGTCTTTTATTAAGTTACTCATTGCCGTGGTTCAGTGCTCACTATATTTTTTACGTTTATATTGGTTCATTGCTTGAGCAGTTTATCCACAAAGCCTACCTTTTTTCTTGTGTGTGTGTGTGTGTGTGTGTGTGTGTGTGTGTATGTATATATATATGTATATATATATATATATATATATACACACACACACACACACACACACATGTATAAATGAATAAATAAGTACATTTTGATAATACAAAAAGAAAAAAAATCTACCTTTATGCCTGGCTTTATGGTGTAAAGTGTGCAAGCTGTGACTGATCCAGATGATCCAAAGTCAGTCAACAGCTTAGTTACTGAAAGAGCTGGGTGTTAAGGAATGACCACTGGTTCTAGTCAGCTAATTGCCATACTTATAAGACACCAACTTTGCCAGGATTGGGGATGTTTGCATGAAGATTCCAAGGCAGTAACTTTAGCCCTCATACCTTGTCAGTGTAAGCACATACAAGCAGGTGCTCACTTTTGACAGTAGGGACTGGCTTAGGGCACTGACTGGCATGCCAACATTGCCAGGGTGCTAAGAGAGGACAAAATGACCTCCATGGATGCCTGGATGATTGTCCCTCCAGACAGATTTCACCTCTGCACTGGCTACTCAGCACAGGACAAAAATGAGCCAACTTACATTGTGTAACTGTTGGTCCACAGGTAGAAGAGGCAAAAATATATATATAAAAAGAGCTGTTATTGCGAGTAATGCCTGCAGCTGTATCTTTGTCACATCAGATATGGTATAGAAAGACTGTAGTTTGCAGGGGCTTCTGTTACCCCTATTAGATGCCTATAAGTAGGAATTAATACTGAACTTATATTTGAAGGTCAAGAGCAACAGAAGCATGCTGCATTATTTTATTAATATTGCATATGTATACTTGCATTGATATAGTTGACATTCCCCTTATAAGGGTAAGTTTAACAAAGTACTAAAATTGCATAGTAAACCATACTGTAAGTTTAAAAAGTGGTATTATTTAACACTGACTATATGTGCTGTAAGTTGTTTTGGTGGATTTGCTATACATATTACCCCTTCATCTTCTGTGAAACATTTTCTTCTGAATCATCATAGATGCATTCCTGTATGCATTTTTGTAATAATTGTATGTTTGGCAGGCTAGCTGGTATAAACCAGTCGCCTTAGAGATGTTAAGAAAAGGCTATATATACACATATATATATATATATATATATATTTTTTTTTTTTACTTTGTCTCACTTTAGGAAACACGTAATTATCCAGAAACCTATCCACAGCTACCCAAAGAAGAGACTGTGGAGAGTCCACACCTTCAAAAGCACATTCTGGAGTTAGCTTCCATGTTGGATGTCCGAAACTTGTTTCTAGATAACACACTTGAAGATTATTAAACTTGCCTGAAAATTGAAAGATATTTCTTTTCACTAGTTCAGATACTAAAATGTATAATTTTCCATCTGATGTTCAATTCATTTTTTAAATCAAATTCTTCAGAAGTTTGTTAGCCACTTCATTTGACTTGAAAGTGAAGTTACACTATGGTCTGCTATGACTTAAAATCAACAGGTGCACATTTCAGTGACATAAGTGATATATCCAAAGTTATAGTACTAAGATGAAAAAAGTGCCCACCTCTCACATAAGTATAATTTGTGATAATTGCAGCATTTTTATGCTGCCAGTTGTTTTGAAACCACTTTATCCAAAAATATTATAGTTAGGTGATTTTCAGATCAGAAATGTATACTGTGTCCCATTTATTGCATTTTCAAATACTACATTAATTTTACTCTTTGCCTTTCAATGCCATCATACGAGAATGCTCAACTTAGAGTTTACAGGTTCATAAGCTGTGTATTTATTCAACTTTTGTGAAATTGTTCTCATTGAAGAGCTGTTGCTGAATCATGCATTTTGAAGTAATCATTTCCTACATTTTAGAAGGACTTTAAGCTCATTGTAATAAGTAGTTAATGTCTGGGAATGTTAAAAAAATATGTGACAGAAATATTAAATGAAAACTGTTGCTCACATCTGCTTCACATGGCTCCAAGTGAGATAATGGTAATAAATCTTCTAAGAGATTAAATCTAAAATCTGTTACAGTGGCAAACACAAAAATAAATGTGTATATAATTTTGCACACAAAATAAACATTACTTTAAATACATTAGTTATTACTTGAGTCTTAGTGTAATGAGCCATTCCTAATGCTGATTGATTACTTGCTGTGATTTAATGGTACAAAAAGAAATGTGCATCTTTGTGTATGTTACTTCAAGATACAGGTTTGTTTAATCTCTTGGATACACTTAATGTGTATGTTTCCATAATATTTATAATACTTCTATAGGATCCCTTGTTATCTTCCTTGTAATAAGCTCCCTAAGCTTGGTGACAGCCCTTTCTACTTCCTGTTGCCTGAGTCATTGTACTAGAAGTTTTTATGCTCTAGAATTATTATTAAAAAAACAGTTGCTTAACTGCAGTCTTTCTAAAGTCATGCATATTATCAAGGTAATCCCTTAATTTCTGTTCATCATTCTGCAGTTGCTCCTCTTCTTGTTCTGTGGGATTCCCCCTATTTTCTAATACTTTAACATTTGTCAGTCCCTCTAAATAATTCTTGTTACTTCATAACCATATCTCCCTTTCTTTTACTTCCACCGTATTTTTAAACTCCACTTTAATTTTATCCCACTCCCTAGCTATATTTTCAGAAGATATTTGTATCTTCTCTAATAGCTCCTGAATAAATTCCACTACCCATTCCTTAAATTCCTCTGTTTTCAGCAGATAGTTGGGAAAGCTCCAGTGTCTCATTTTTTTATTTCATTACCCTGAGTTTTTATTTCAGTTATTATCAGTGCATGATCTGAAATAGTTGCTGGATATGTATCAAGACCTTCAAATAAATGCACATGTTCCTGTGGAATGTAAATTTTGTCTAGCCTAGCCCAGTTTTTATGTCTTGGGGAATAATATATAAATTCACTCCAAACTCCTAATACTGAATTCACGTCTTCCATATGAAATATATTCATAAATTTCTTCAAAAATGTACTCTCCTTTGTTATATGTTCCTTTTTGGGCCCTCCAGACACATCTTCACTTTTGCAAATCAGACTTCATTCCCCACATACATGTAATGTTCCTAGCTGAAAGTTGACTATTTCTCCTAAAAGTTTCTTAACTCCATTGTTGCGATTTTCATTGGAATATAAATATGCCAGTGTAATCCTCCTCCCTTGCCAGTAGCCCCTTAGTACTACAAATCTACCATTATTATCTTTTTTATCCTTTTCTATCACTATTAGAGCTCCTCTTGCAATTAATAAAAGTACTTCTCTTTTCCTTTGCAGAATTCCGCAGTGGTACAGCGGTAGCATTGTTACCTCACAGCAAGAGGTTCTCCCGTTCGATTCTCGGCTTGGCTTGGGAGTGCCTTCTGTGTGGAGTCTGCATGTCCCCCCGCGGTTGGGTAGCATTCGAAAGACATGTGTGAGTAAATGGGTGTGCCTTCGTTGAAGGTTGGCCGTTGAGCTGGCACCTCAGCATTTCGTAAAAATATACTGCCAATCATTAGCGGACCGGAGTTCCGCTGTGGCGACCCTTTACCGGGAAAAAGCCGAAAGACGGACTTCTCTTTTCCTTTGCCTAAGGTATTCTGCTGAATAACCATCCTGAAAACCTTTCTTTAACAAATTCACGTGTTCATTTCTTTCCAGTGTTATCTTCTGTAGAATAGCTATTTGCACTCTACATTTTTTAATGTAGTTCACTGCTCTTTTTTTTTGTATTTATCTGTGAGACCATTGGCATTTAAGTACATTACAGAAAGCATCATTTTCTTGAAAAGTTGTTATTCCCACTTTTTTGTTAAATGTATAGTTCCTGCTTTTATGTTGCATGCATATACTGTTTGGAGGGTTAATATTTTATACAGTTGTTTCTTGTTGTCTCCTTTTGAGCCTATGTCACACGTTACAGAACTTTTTGTTTTATTGAAAGGCCTGAAACAAAAATACAAATACACCCCAATACCCCCTAAAACCTGTTAATTTAATAACACACAAAACTATATACATTTTCAAATGTTTAAGTTTTACCCTCCTAATAGGAACAAATGTTCCAAACTGACAGCTACACACACAGACTTGAGATAACCTAAAATAAAAGCCATAGTAAGAAGCATGGTACAGCCTGTGCTTCTAAGTGTTCTCTGCCTTTGTCTTGTCTTTATAGCTCTCCCAGCTGGGACAACACTTGAATGTTTTCAGAAAACATTTTCTCCAAACCATTTCTCCTTATCAAATTGTCTCCTAGAGACATGAAAACCAGACACAAAACTGCCAATCATACATTTGTTTACTAGAAAGAAGTCTTATAATATTAAATATTCTCTTTCATTTACTTGCTTTCTCTTAAAACTTGTTACTAGATTAAGCTAATGGCCTTAACCCAGTCATTTCCCTGTGCAAGAATTAGAAAAAGCACACATATAATTTTCTTTTTTTCATGCTCTTTTAACCAGATTTTTCTTCTTTTTTTTTTACATTGCAGTGATTACAGAAAGAGAAGAAAGGAGAAAGAAAAAAACAAAACAGGAGCACCTATTTACATTAATATCTCTTTTACACTTAAAAATAACTGAGAAAACCTTACTTTATAGCATGCAAAGAAAATCATGCACTATTAAGAAAATTTTTTGATTTACTTACAGTTAACACTCTCCCCCTCTTCCTCTCTCCTGAGCATTTTTCTGAACATTGATGACATGAATTAGGGCATATGCTTTATAGTACCTACAAGTTTAAAAAAGTCCAAGAAAGTCCACTATTTCCAAATGTTCTTGTTCTATTCTTGTTCATCTCCATCTCCCGAACCCTGTCTCTGCTTCTTTTAAAGTGTACTCTTTATTCTTCTAGTCAACTCTTGTGTTTTTTCCTTCCCTCAAGCATTTTCCTTTGAAACATTGGAAAAGGTTTCACTGGCATGGTCTCTCTGTGGTCTTCATTACTAGAAAACAAGAAGCAGAATCTCCTCCTGTTTCACAGCTCACTTTTTGTTGGACATAGTTTTGTACTTCTTCCTTAGCATGTACTTCATCAAAAAATGATTTTGTCCCTCCAGGGAAGAGAATTATTGTGATGATAGCTGGGTACAGCAGTTTGAATCTAATGCCTGCTTCTCGACATTCCCTGAATAATGGAATAAATGTACTCCTCTTCTGCATGGTGTACAATGACTAGTCATTCTCCACAAACACTCTGCTGTCTCCCACTTTTAATACTTTGTCCTTCTGCCACAGTTTTGTCAGAATCAACTTCTGCTGGTAAGATTGCATCTTTACTATTAGAGGTCTAGGTTGCTTTCTCATAGCCAGGTTTAGAGCATGCACATAATGTACTCTTTCAGTTAACAATTTTTGTTGTGGAATACCAGTCCAGTTGCTTATCTGTGCTTTCATAAAATACAATGTGCTCCTTCTAGTTTTTCTGATGCAGTAGAAAATCTCAGGTTTTCCCTATGTGCTCTGCCCTCTAATTATATATATATATTTTAAACATCTTGTCTTATGCATTCTCATGTTTAGCCAGCCTCTTCTTCATTTCCACCTCTGAGTTTTGCAGTTTTATCACCTTATCTGAATATCTGTTTAAAGCTTCTTCCATTTTTTCTAGCCGTCTATTGCTTAAGTTGGTATACTCCATTGATGTTTTGTTTATTATAATCAGGTCTTTGTACAGTTGCCTTACACTTTCCTGTAGGTTACTAGAAGTCATGTTTAGAACTTGCATTGCTTTTTGGTGAACAGCTTCAGTACTTTTCCCAGTCAGTGTTTTTTCGTCACCTTTTGTAGCTCATTTCCCTTCATTTTTTTCCTGGCATCCAGGCAGTGCACTTACTAGCCAGTTACTGAAATTTATCCAGAAATTTAGGTCCACTGAATTTCTCTTCTAAGTTTCACTTTTCACACTGGGAGAGCTAGAATTAAGCTGCTACTCAATGTGGCAGCCATCTTCAGAGGGCTCAAATGACAAAGTCTTGAGCTTTATCTACTGGGATCACCCATAGTGAGGCAAGGGTATTTCTGTGCTAGTTACGTTTTCTTAATGGCTCAGCTGCATTCAGTAAATACATAGTATAAGAATGTCACGTAGGTAAATTTGACTTCTACGTTTTGCAATAATAATGAGTTGTCTAAATGTACACATGGTCTTCAATGGTCATTAACACCTTTTTGTGACCAGTGGAGATGGAACAGTATGTGATCTTAGATTGGTTTAAGTCTTTATACCAGCACCAATGATTTGTGTATATGTATATATATATATATATATATATATATATATATATATATATATATATATATTTGTGCCTCATTGGTTTTCAAATTTGGATTTTTGACTTATGAAGATTGGTGGCCCTATGTGTGATTGTGTGCATGTGTGTGCCTTCTGTGGAAGGTTGGGTGCCGGGCTGGCAACTCGACACTGTAAAACTCCACTGCCAATCATGAGCGGACAGGTGATCCGCTTTGGCGACCCCTAACCGGGAAAAGCCAAAAGAAGAAGAAATTAACTCATTAGTATGTAAACGATATGATTGGATGCAACTTCTCCATCCAACTAGTGGTGTTTAAGGAAATGCCATGATTCATTTGCATTTTTTGCCTTGATTGGTTGAGAGATACTTTTTAAAGAATATCTGACTCTTTAGATGTTTAAACTTGAAAAAGGGTTTTCACCCAAAAGTGCTCATCTCTTTATTTATGTAATATTATTTTATTTTATTAAAGTAGTCCACTTTATGCCTGTTGCCATTATGGCTTTGGTACTTTGTTTTTACGGTTTATATATATATATATATATATATATATATATATATATATATATATATATATAAGGTTCATTAAAAAGAATGGAGTTATAATTCTGGCTTAAGTAATGGCTACCAAGAAAAGTATCTTCCAAGTAAGAACTTCAAATGTTCATCAATACATCACTGCTGCAATAGCCGTAGCTATATGGGTTTTATCTTGCCAGCTTGGAAAGCTGACAAGCACCTTTCATGCACTCAGGCCATTGACAGCTCAGGCAAAGCTGGAGAAAAATATTTGATCTGAGTCCCAACCCCTTCAGAGCTTTCCTGATGCACTCTTCTTGCAGCCTTTCTAGGATTGCTTGTCAGCTAGCATTTATCCATTACAGATAGCTCCCTTCTGGGAAAAAAAGTCTCACTATTTAATTTATGAGTAAAGCAGTACTTTTCTGCTAAAAATTGCTTTTTGCTTGGAATTAATTTTTGACTGTGATGTGACATTTCTGTCAGTTAAAAAATGTGTATTTTTTATCTTTATGAGTATAAACATTTCTTTTTCGAAAGTTTAATTTCTATTAATAGCAATTTTATAAATTGTGTTTAGGGGCTGGGGTAATTGTGTGGTGTGCTTGTTATGCTGTTTTTTTTTTTCTGGTGAAAACACTATTTTTTGTACTTGGCATTTGCCAATATCTGCTGTCATTGTTACCCAGATTTCCAGCTTCTTTCCTGGCTTAACATGGAACAGTTTACTGGTTTCTTGTTCTTCCTTCTTCTGGTGACAAAAAGAAAACTTCCAGACACTAACCGCAAAAAGTGCTGGAACCAACCAAAGAAAGACCACTTGGATTAAAAATGTTAAAATCTTTTGGTCTTTCCTTAGTTTGTTCTTGTTTCACTGCACTTTTGTGGTTAATAGTTGTTTTTTGTCCAGTGCTGTCCTGGATTTTGAGTTACTGGTTGGATTTGAGTAAAACTTCCACACATCCTTTCTTCTTCAGCACATATCTGTGACACTGCAGTATCCGTTTGCCAAAGCCACATATGTGTGACCCTGCAGTGTACATTTCTAATTCCTCATACTATTTGCCTTCTTTCTTGGGCTCCTCTGGAGTAGGCCCTTAAGCAACCATAGACCAGTGTCAGACCCGCCCTCCTTGGCTGTTGAAGTGTCCTTCTTAAGCATGGAAGTGCCATTTTTATTGGTCTCAGAGGAAGAAGCAGGGAATGCTTCTCTACCTTCCTAGACTATGATGCTTGCTCCCCAGGCAGATGTCCGTGACATGAGTTAGTCTACCTGTATGTATGTTCCTGTTAAAAAGAAGCAGAAAGTTAAACATTTATCTTCTCCTATCCCTGTTAATTAACTCATTACATCAAAGTGACATCTCCAGGTGTATCTGCAGTTAACTCCTACTTACACCTCTAGGCATCCAATATTGTTTGTTCATATTTGCATCGATAATTTCAAAACCATGCTATGTACAAGGTTTTTAAATATTTCATCTTAAAGCTAACAGAGTAGCAAACCCAACTGCATTAATATTTGATCTCTGTCTAGTGCAGGTAAATGGATATTAACTGTTGTTTTTATGATATTAATTTATATAGATATAATTTTCACATTTTTCTAAATATAGCAACAGTCAAGTAACACAGACACAATTCCTTAGCCTCATATGAAAGCTCTCTCAGCTAGATGAATAAAATACTGCTGACAGTAAATGTGTAACTTGAGTGGTTGCTGAGATATTGTAAGTTGTTTACAAAATATTACAAATGTAATAGTTGCTGTATTCACTGTCACTTAAAAAATTCAGTTTAAGACCTAAAACCTAAAGGATTCTACCACTATGAAAATAGCTTGTGCTGAATAGTTTGCCATTTATACTTCTTTAATTATTCTTATGGTTCCAGATGTATGAACATTTGTTTGAAATGTGAGGACATAATTTCATTCTGTAAAAAGGCTTAGCTTTGCCCATTGGAAGTTACAGTGCAAACTTCCTGAGCTGCATTGCAGTGAATGAGTTAAAACAGGGAAGACTTATTGGCCTCAGCTCAGGGCTTCTCAATCAGGCTCTACTGATAATGTAAAAATGGAATTCTTCAGTTTCTGTAATGCTCCAGTATATTGAATATGGAATAGATCTTAAAGGAGCAAATTCTTTTATTTCTCCTCTGGTAACTGATTCTGACTCTGAGGCGAGTATTTCTTTTGATGTTTCCCTTGGAAGAATTTTCTTTTTCTGAAACCATATTTAGGAACAAAATTACATTTCTGTTTTTTTTTTTTCTTTTTGTAAAGAATTAGATTTATTACAACTGGAATTTCCTCAGCCTACTGCTGTCCCTCCTGTTATTCCAGCCATGGAGGATGTTTTTTTTTTTTTTTTTACAGCCTGCAATATGCCTGCCAGCTAGCCTGCAGCCCCTAATAATGGTAGATAGAGTTTATGAAGTTCCTCAGCCTTATAAATATTTGTTTTCTAATCCCAGTTCCGTCCCTGCAGTAATTTCCCTGTCTAATTCTCCTGCAGCTAAACATTTGTTAAATACTAATTCCATCCTCAACAAGGATGGAAACCCTTTTAACCGATTTGGAAAAAGAGTGCATTCTTCTGTCACTATTGTTTTCAGGGTTTTTAATAGTTAAGCTCACGTTAAAGTTTATGCTTGCTTCTTTTTTTAAATATAACCAACCTTACTTCCACTTTGCTTTCTTTTGAGGTTAAATCTTCTCTAAATGTTAATGTTGCTGCTTCTGATTCTTAAGCAACCAAACATTCTTTGAAGTGTGCCTATGACTCAGCAGCTGCCCTTCCAGAACAGCAGCTACTGGATCTGTTATGAGAATATTTACATGGTTGCATTCTCAAAATTTTCCTGAAGATGTTAAAGCTGAAATTATGAATTTTGTCCTTGATCTAGAGGTTGTAATTCTTCCATCTGCTGCTGAATTCCTGAAAAATGTGATATGTGGGAGAAACTGATTCAAGTGATGACTCATATTTTTCAGCCATCCTTCTTCCTTTTCCAGGTTTGTCAAATGTTTCATTCCTAATTCAGGATCCTTTTATAAAAAGCATAATGAGCAGATGTTGAAACAGCAATGGCAATGAGGCTACAAAAAGGAGGAGGGGGAGCCTCCTACAAACAAAGACAGAGTCCAAGTTAAATGGATTGCAGTCCTTTAACTCTTCCCAGAGTCTCTCCATTTCTGTCTTTGGTAACAGCTCAGACAGATGTATTCTGATGGTGATCTATCAACGGAATTCCTCCTCATCTACCAGATTAAACTTCTTTTTTTCCACCTTGTCATTCAACATCTGCTAATGCAAGGGGAAATGTAACATTTTCCTTTTTCTTAACAGGCAAAGGTTTTTATTCAGGACTGATTTTGGCACCAAAGAAAAATGCTTCATGGAGAAAAATCCTTGATCTTTTCTTTCTCGTTTAATTTGTGAAAGCCCCACAGTTCAAAAGGCTGTTCCTTCATAATCTGTTACCTCTTATCCCCCCTTAGTTATTTGGTATCTCCAAATGTAAAGGATTATTTATTTATTTGACATTTGTTAACCGGGTTAGTCTGACTGAACAAAAGCCCTTTTTCAGCAGAGGCGCAGGGACAAAAGCTCCAAAATGATTACAAGCAAATAGTATAACAAAGCCAAAAGTGTATAAACTAATCATATAACTAGTGTAACAATTGAAATGTACACACAAATAGTATAAACAAATCCTAAGTGGAAACATTTGTACATCAGAAGTTATTTACAGACGTATACCACAGCATTTTCAGTGGGATAATAGACAAGAGAGTATGACAGTAAAAATAAATCCAGGGTGTAGTATTTGTACATCAGATGTTATGTACAAGCATATACTACTACACTTTGAGTGGTACAGTAGCAAATATATATGCCTAACAGTATCAGAAGTTATAGATATAGTTCACAATAAGAGAAAAATTCATCAGTACTAGGAAAGGAGGAGTAAGTGGGTAGGTGCGTAGAGACCAGATAGTAGAAGATGAAGTTATTGTAAGTCTAGTAGGAATAGGGGATGGAAATTCAAGGCAACAAGTGGATATGAGAGGAAGAAAAAAAGGATAGATGAGAGGAAGGAACTGAGGGAAATAGAAGCCTTTTATGGTGGGTGGGTGGGTACAGTGACAGAGCCAAGTACTGTATAGAAGGTTTTTGAGAGCAGTCTTAAAACTCTGTGGGTGAGTAATATTTCTGATGTGTAGTGAAAGTTTATTCCAGGCTTGGGCAGGAGAGTAGCTATACATGTTTTGGCCAATTTTGCTTTTAGGTTTGTAGATAGTGAAGAAGTTTTATTCAGAACTTTGGAGAAATCTAGGGGGGTACAGTAGGGGACTAGCGAGGCCAGGTCAGGGCAAGAGGAGGGCTGATACAGAATAGAATGTATGATCTGAGGCTGAGAGAGGAGAATTTGGTGGGGAAATTCTAACCAGTTTAGGCTTTTGAGGGCAAGGCAGTGGGTGGGACTGGTAGGTTTGACCTACTGCAAATCTAGCAGTTGTGTTGCAATTAGATTTTGATTTAGACAGGAGAGAGGATTGTATGTTTGTGAGGATTTGAGAGCCATAGAAGAGGCTTAGAAGGAGGTAAGCATGGGGTAGAGTGATTTTGTGTTTATTTTGCAAATAGAATATCACCTTATTTTGTGCTGAACTGATCTCAGTCTCCATGACATAACTGCATTTTTAATCCAGAATGAATAGCAAAAAGCAGATGGAAGTTTACACATCTAGGGCTATTAATTATTACTCACAGCAGGCCTGCCAGATGAATTGAACTAGTGGTGAGAAATGTTTTATTATGATAAAGAAGTCTGAGTTTTTGGTGGGTTTTTTAATATTATAGCTGATATGTACATCAAATTTGAGTTGGTCATCTATGATGACCCGCAGAAGCTTGGTATGAGACTCGACTGAGATAGGTGTATTGTTTAAGGAAGAGAGAGGGAAGATTTGAGATGGTTCAGGGTTTTGGGGATGAAAAGCAGGAGGTTTTTTTGGAGGGGTTAAGAATCAGCAGATTCTTGGTGAGCCAGTTTTCAATTGATAGGAAGGATTTTTGTGTGAGTGTATTTAGATCAGAGAGGGTGTCGGCTATGGTTCAGCTGTAGTAATGACAATGGAATTGTCAGCATATTGTACAAGAGATGACTGAGGGCAGGAAGTATGCATTTAATTGTTAAAAATGTTGAACAGAAGAGGGCCTAGGATAGACCCTTGGGGTGGGGTACTCCCATTGTAATAGGTAAGGCAGGCAGTGTAGTAGAGAGCCATCTAACAGACTGTTGCCGATCTGAGAGGTAACTTGAAAACCAGGAGATGGTTGAAGGAGACAGATTGAGTTCAGAGAGTTTCGACAGAAGGAGAGGGTGGGACATGGTGTCAAAGGCTTTAGAAAGGTCGAGGAATAGGGTGGAAATGAGTTTTGTTATTGTCCCGACCTTGGGATATAGTCTGATGAAGGAGAAGTATTAGCTTTTCCGAAAGCGCTTACGATAATAAAGTTCGTTGTTTTTACTCGCTGCCTCAGTATTTCGCTCACCAGTTGTGGTTTGTTAATGAAAGATGTAAGAGAAGTGGTTTTAGATGAAAGCTTTGTTGTTTGGGGGTAAGTTTTCTTCTAGGAGGTGGTGTAAGATTTGGTTATGGACACATTTCTCTAACATTTTGGGGAGAGGTAAAAGAATAGCAGTTGGTTTAATGTTGGCAAACTCAGTAGAGTTTTCCACCCTTGTAAATGGGTATTGTGTTACATTTTTTTTCAGATTGTGGGAACTTCAGCTTCTGTCTGTGAGAGAGCAGTTAATGAAAATAGAGAATGTTTATCATCATATCCCTATAACCCTGATTTCAAACATGTTTAAGGTTTTGTATGGCTAGATTATGCTTACTATCCCTTGGCCTATCTACTGCTCTATGGGTATTCACAAAGTGTATTGCTCGAGTGACAGCCTATTTTAGACTGCAAGGTATTCACATTTTCTTTATTTAGATGACTTGTTTCTCTTTGCAGAGTGTTTTTCAAAGTGTCATACTTGTGTAACAGATTTCCTTTGCAGACTGGGTTTCCAGGAGAACATTCAAAAGACTTGTTTGACTCCTTCTCACATGACTGTTTTCCTGGGATGTTTCTTAAATACTTAGGCTCCAAGAGCTTTTCTTCCACAGGAAAATTAGATTTATATCTAGATATTTTCCTGAATTTTCCTACTCAGCCCAGGACATAAGCAAGAGAATTTATTGGCATACTTTGATTCTTATGAGTCCACTAGCTAGACTCTACACAAGAAAATATCAATGGTATATAAAAATCTGTATGGTCCAGATATCAACACTCCTTGATGTTTCAAATTGCAGATCTGGAATTTGAAAACAGGGAACTGTTTTGATGGCGAGACCAACTTTATCTGAAACTAAGTCTTGTATTTTCTCTCTTCAGCTCCACCACATTCTCTAACTATAGATGCCTCTGACTTTGCTTGGGGAGCTGTGTCTTTGGGGGGTAAAAATGCAGAGGCTTTGGAACAGATGTTGGCACTTATAAATACACTCAACTCCCTAATTTATCTGGGGTCACCAGGACTGGTGTGGTACTTAAACAGGGGGGTTGTAGATCATACCCTCTGTGCACATTAGTCATGGTAGCCTGGGATATAGCAAGTCTGCACAATCTCACTCTAAAGGCATCTTGCATTCCTTCATAGCAAAATATTGTGGCAGAAAAAATGAGCAAGACCAAGACAGACCCTCACAAATGGGAATTGAATCAGGGTGGGGAAAGTCTTCCAGGATTTGTTCCATCTGTGGGGAACACCTTAAATATTTGTTTACTGTTTGATGACTGGATGAGTGAGCTGGTCATTTGATCCTTTTAAGTTGCAACCAAGGCCCATAAGAGCCTAGATAATGGAAGACACTATATACATAAACATTGTTTTGAGTACATTATTTATATCGGAAGTCAATTATATGTATAATACAGCTCCGTTGAGAAGAATGTGAGGTATTTGCAATGAGTGTACAAAGGTATTTAGGAACAAGAATGTATGGCATAAGTTTCTTAACTATATACATCACTACATATCAGGATTATGAGTTTTTGAGATGTTTATATAATAAAACAAGTAGAAAAATGTTCAGCAGTACATTGGTGGCATATTGAGATCAGTCAGTAATTACAGAAGTACATTTAAGTCACGCAGTTTCCAAATTATAATCACAGTAATTTATTAGATTGTTTTTAGAGATTTCATGAAGTTTTTTGATGGATTTCTGTCCCCACCCCCACCCTCGCTTCAGATGTGGTTCCAGGTAGCTGGTCCCAACCTGGAGAAAGCCTTTTCACCTAGTGCAGTTTTGAATCTTCTTCTTGTAAGGGAGATGGAGTTCTTAGTTGGTATGTGATATCTAAAATAGGAAGTTTCCTTTTCAGTGGTGGGCAGTAGCCTTGTTTCAGGATTTTGAAGGTTAGTGTACATTTAAGTCACGCAGTTTCCAAATTATAATCACAGTAATTTATTAGATTGTTTTTAGAGATTTCATGAAGTTTTTTGATGGATTTCTGTCCCCACCCCCACCCTCGCTTCAGATGTGGTTCCAGGTAGCTGGTCCCAACCTGGAGAAAGCCTTTTCACCTAGTGCAGTTTTGAATCTTCTTCTTGTAAGGGAGATGGAGTTCTTAGTTGGTATGTGATATCTAAAATAGGAAGTTTCCTTTTCAGTGGTGGGCAGTAGCCTTGTTTCAGGATTTTGAAGGTTAGTGTGCTTAACAGAAAGATGGCCCTGGCTGGTAGAGCCAGTTAGTATTCTTACGAACAGTACAGTTGTGGTGTAATGGGTCTCCTAGAAGGATAATCGATTAAAAGGTGTGTTAGCAGTTTGTATTTTGGTAGTGTTGTCAGCTGAGTGAAAGACTAGAAATGGGAGTCCATATTCCAGTTTGGGTATCTGCACAATTTTGGTGTTGGCTAAGCAGACTTCTGGGAAGATAAGATATGAGATTTTATAGCACAATATAAGGGAGATATATCCATTCCCCTCCATTCACAATAAACAGCTGGTAAAATTCAGCTGCTGGACTTCTTGCAAGCAGGCCTGGAAAATAGATGCATTTTCATTTTCTTAGATGGAAATGCTCATGTATGCCTTTCCATCCTTTCTATTGATATCCAGGGTCATTCTGAGGATTCAGAAGGGCCCAAAGATCGTTGTGGCGACTGTCTTCTGGCTTCTTTTGGAAATGTCCAAGGGCAGTTACCCCAAGGTCCCTCACAGACTGGACCTGCTCTCACAAGACAGGTGTTTGATACATTCCAAGTTGAAATAACTTAAACCACATGGATAATAGAGTTTAAATAACTTTTTGACACTTATCTTACTGAGGAAATGCAACAGGTATTAAATGAGGCAAATAAACTTGCAACTAGGAATTCATATTAGCAAAATAAAAAGATTTTCTAGTTGGTGTCATATTAAGAACCAAGACTCTTTTAAGACTAGTATTTCTCTGGTTCTACAATGTGTGAGTTGCTATCCTCTGGACATTCTTATTCCTGTATCAAGGTTAATTTGTTGGCCATTTCAGTTTGTCTCTCCATGGATCCCCCAACCCTCATTCAATGCATTCTCATCAAGATGTTTCTGAAAGGGATTCTGCATACCCATCCACCTAGAAAATAGGTGGCTTCTCTTTGGAATCTTAATATTGATTTAGAAAAATTAACACTTGTTCCATTTGAACCAGATCATCAGATTTATCTAAGGTTGTTAACATGTATAACAGTGTTATTGATTGCACTGACTTGTGCAAGAAGTGTGTCTGAGGTCCACGTTCTTATGATGGGTCAACCTTATCTCATTTCCCACAGAGATATGGTTCCCTTGAGAACTAATCCTTCATTTATGCCTAAAGTGGTATCCAAATTTCCTTTGAGCCCAACTATCCAACACCTCATTATCTTCTTTCAAGAACTTAAAAATTAGGGAGATAGAATTTTTTAATACTTCGGATGTCCACAGACAACTCAATACAATCTTGACAGAACTAAAACCTTAATAAATTCCGATAAATTATTAATTTCTTGTGAAGGTAAAAAAAAGGACAACCAATTTCCAAATGGTTGTCCCTGCTATTTTCTGTTGTTATTCACACCATAACAAGTCAGTTCCAGACAATATCAAGACACATTCTACAAAAGCCTTGGCTTCTTCAGTGACTTTTTGGAAAAGTGTGGGTTGTATAAGTTTTCTACAGATAGTAACTTGGTCGTCTGTGCATACGTTTACAAAGCACTAGAGACAAGACTCCTTTTCTTACTCTAGAACAGGCTTTATTAGGACCATTCTCCTGGAGCTCCTGAAACTTCATTCATCTTCCACCCAAACTTTCTAAGCTATGGTATTCTACCCATGTAGATATGGCTGCTGCAGCAGTGATCTAATGATGAACATAGTACAGCTATACAAGTAAACTTACCAATAAGGTAGATGTTCACTGCTGAAGTAACAACTCCCTTCCTCCATTCCTCCTTATTTTTGTGCATTTTTTCTTGCCAGGGTGAGGACATTGACTTTATTTACTTAGCATTGACCTCTTTCAGGGCTATAGCCCCCCTATTTCAGTTGGCATGAAAGCTGTAAAGGAATTAATGTTTCAGATTGCATATTTTCTCCAGTTGTGATCGAGCTGTCAATAATCTGGCTGTGTGGAAAGTGCCTTTAAACTTTAGAAGTTGGCCAGCTGTTATATCTTATGTAAGCTATAACCCATATACCTAACGCTACTTCAGAGGTGATATGTTTAAGGATCTAGTTTTGTGGTAAGTTTGTTTACACAACTGTACTTTCTGTTGTTGATGGCTCAAAGGGAGCCTGAGTTATTTTCTTTCCAAGAATAAAGTACAAGTCTTATGAATTAGGGATACAGACAATAGGCAAGGGGGGGGATTTATTGGAGAAAACAGGTAAAGAGGAACCAAGGTACTGGGAGCAAATAACTAGAGAGGGAAAGGTGATAGAATGGAAATACACCAATAATTTATTTGGATTGCAGGTTACAGATTGCCTTCCCTATCAGGGATTGATATCAGAGTATAGGCAAAGAGAAATAAATAGTGAAACAAATGAAAGACCAGCAATTGTAGAGATGTTCTTCATCTCACATTGCTGCAGTCCTTACACTTGGGTAGTCCGCTGTCCTCGGTTGGCCCGAATATCAAAGTATAAGGCTGACGTCGGTCAAGGCGCATTTGACTGACATCAGGACGTCAGGGTACAAATGCGCATGACCGACGTCATATCCTCAGTCTTTTTTGCCGCATGGTCCGATGCAGAAGCAGTATTGCAAGTGCCGGTTGGCGTTCTGAGATTTTTCGTTTTCGAAGTTTCAGACCGAGTTCAAAGTTGGCTAAGTACCCCGTTGGGGAATATTTTAGTTTTTTCTTGCCTCAGTGATTTACCGGATGTCAGAAAAAGTCAATAATTGCATTTCTTGTGGGAAACAGATACCGCATAGAGATTATCATACTTTGTGTATTCCTTGCTTAGGGCCTGAGCACGACGTTGTTGGCTGTCGCTCTTGTGCTAGATTCAATAAACGCACTATAAAGAGAAGGTTGGATTGTGCCAGGTTAGTCTTTGGGAAGCGGTGCAATTATAAAATGCCGCCGGATGCTCCGACGCCCGCTTCTTCGAAGAAGCGCAAGGACAAAGCAGTTAAGCCTAGGCTAGAAGAACCGTCTGTACCGGACGCCGGTTCTTTAGAGGTGTTGGTGGAGCCGGTGGCTCCACCGGAGGTTTCTTTGTGTTCCCAGGGTGAGACTTTATTATTGCAAGATGTGGCCTCTCAGGAGGCAGGTCAGGCTGAGGGGGCTTCTCAGGTTACTATACTCCCCTCCCTTCCTAGGGTGGCTAGGCCCTCTCCTTCTGTTTCAAGGGCTTCTCCCAGGGGCAGGCCAGGTTCAGTTTCAATTGGTGTCACCCCTAGTTCTTCTGGAACTGTGCCTAAGAAGCATATGCTTAAAATGGCAGAAGATTTGATTACTTTGATTAGGGGTTCTATGCCCCCTCCTGATAAGAGACCTAGGGTGGAGCCTGAGCTAGGGAGTTTTGAGCAGGCTTCAGATGTTTCAGAGTCTTCGGCTGAAGACTTGCAGGAGTACTCTCCTTATTCTGATTCTGATGTGGATGATTCTACTCCTTCTGCTTCTCCTCCTGAGGATTTTTCTTTCAGAAACTCTTCATTCCATGAGGGAGCATTTTAAGTGGGAAGGTCAGGACTTCTCTGATTCCAGGAAAAGGCTTAGGGAATTTGTGTTTACCCCAGCATAGGCCTTTGGCTATACCTCCTGTTTTGGATGTAGTGGAAGATGTTTTACAGAGGCTTCTCTTAATCCTGATTCTTTGCCTCCTGCTCCTGTTAAACCGGATAGGTATTACAGGGTGCCTGAAGCTCATAAGTTTCTTTTTAAGAGTCCTAGGGCAGACCCAGAAACTGTTAGCCAGGGGCCTAAAGGTGTTAAGGCTTCTGTTGTAAAGAATCCGGTTCCTGCAGACAAAGAAGCCAGGGCCTTGGATAGATGGGGAAAGAAAGTTTATACTTCTTCCACTCTTGCTATGAGGGCTTTGAATTGCCAGTTTCACATGTTGAAATACCAAAACTATCTCCTTTCACAATTGAAGGCTAAGGTTGATGCTCTGGCAGAAGGTATTGATTGTAAAGAGTTGCAAGATTTAGTACATGTTTCTGAACAGGTGGGTAAGTCTATGCAGACTGTTAAAGATTTTTTGCAGGTCCAGCCTCCAAAGTTTAGTAGAAATTGGCCTACTAAGGGGTGGACGTATCCTTCTTATGATTCCCAGTCTAGGGGTAGATCTAGACGTGGTAGGGGTAGAGCTCAGGGCTCTTTCCGGCCTAGAACAGGGAGTTCTCCTGCACAGTCTTCGGGTGAGGGCAGGGGTCAGTCCTTTCGTAAACAGACCCAATGACCTACCTTTTCAGCTGCCAGAGCCTTCTCGTCTGGAAGCACCTTTGGGAGGAAGGTTGGCACTTTTCAAAGAAAATTGGAGTTTAATTACCCAAGACAGATGGGTATTGGATATCATACACCACGGCTACAGGTTTTATTTCCATACTTTGCCTCCTTTCAAAGGCATGCCAGACGTTCCTCCTCAACAAAGAATAGAAGCTCACAAGCAAGTTTCTCTGTTGCTCCAAATAGGGGCCATACAGCCGGTCCCTATGCCAGAAGTGGGCCTAGGATTTTATTCTCGCCTGTTCCTAGTACCAAAGAAGGGGAACACGTGGAGACCAATTTTGGATTTATCTATCCTAAACACTTATCTGGACATTCCCAAGTTCAAAATGTTGACGTTGCAGCAGCTTTTACCTCTGCTGGGCAAAGATCATTGGATGGTAACTTTGGATCTCAAGGAGGCTTACCTTCATGTTCCTATCAGACTAAGTTGCAGGAAGTATCTGCGTTTTCGAGCTGGGACTTCTCACTATCAGTTCTCTGCATTGCCCTTTGGCTTATCTACTGCGCCCAGAGTGTTCACGAAAGTTCTGGCTCCAGTGATAGCTTTCTTCAGGCTAAAAGGAATACAGATCTGTCCTTATTTGGACGACTGCCTGATTCTGGCTCAAGGAAGGGAAGAGCTTCTTCATCATTTGGAATATGTGATAGCAGTGCTAAGATGCCTGGGGTATTCTGTGAACGAAATAAAGTCCAGTCTAGTACCCTCTCAGGACATGTGCTTTCTGGGTGTGAGACTGAATACAGCATCCCAGATGGCCTTTTAACCCCGGACAAACAAAAGAGTCTATCCCTTTACTTCCATCAGCTATCTCATCAGTCCGGGCTGACTGCAAGGACAGTCCTTCAAGCCTTAGGGTTCATGGCATCTTGTATTCTGGTGCTTCCCAATGCCAAACTGCATATGAGGAAGCTACAATGGTATCTCAAAAATGTATGGACACAGCACTGCCAGGATCTGGACACTGTCATTCAAATAATACCTTGCATTCAAAAGGAATTTTTGTGGTGGGCTCAGGAATGTCACCTAAACAAGGGACTCTCTGTGACCCGGCCAGAGGCGAGTCAGATTTTAACGACAGATGCCTCAGACAAAGCTTGGGGAGCTCATCTAAATGGAAAGTGGATACAAGACAAGTGGCCTGCCAGACTACAACATCTACATATCAACATGAAGGAGATGTTAGCAGTCCAGTTTGCATTAATAGCTTTCAAGGAATTACTTCTTCCAGGGCAGGTGTTGATTTTAACAGACAACACAACTGTCATGTGGTACATCAACAAGCAAGGGGGAACGCATTCTTATCCTCTATGCAGGCAAGCAATGATTTTGTGGGAGACTGCTCTCAGTTTACAGCTCAATCTTCAGGCAAGGTTTCTGCCAGGAGCACAGAACTCCTTAGCAGATGTGTTGAGCAGACGAATTATGGATCCCCACGAGTGGAAATTGGATCCTCATGTATTTCAGAAATTGACAGTGTCATGGGGAACTCCAGACATAGATCTGTTCGCTTCTCCACTAAACCATCAGCTGCCAAAGTTTTGCACAAAAGGTTTCATCCCACAGCTTGGAGAGTGGATGCTCTTTCTTTCAATTGGAGCAATCTTCATGTGTATGCCTTTCCACCTCTGCCTCTCCTCCCAAAGGTACTTCTAAAGGTCAGACAGGACAAGCCAAGGATGATTTTAATAGCTCCGGATTGGCCTCGACAGCACTGGTACCCATTACTGAGAAGTCTGGTACGGAAGCCTCCATGGCCTTTGCCTTGATTCC
Source organism: Protopterus annectens (assembly GCF_019279795.1). Classification (NCBI taxonomy): domain Eukaryota; kingdom Metazoa; phylum Chordata; order Ceratodontiformes; family Protopteridae; genus Protopterus; species Protopterus annectens. The sequence continues at coordinate 418,195,719 of NC_056750.1, read as the reverse complement.
ATACCTGTTGTCACAGGAGGACAGCCATTTGCTCAATGTCAAGCTTCACTCTCTGCACCTAACAGCCTGGCATATTCTGTTTTGAACCATAGTGGGCCTCCACTTCCTCAGCAAGTTTTGAATGTTATTTTGGAAGCTAGAAGGCCTAGTACAAGGAAAGTGTACGCAGACAAATGGAAGAGATTTTTATTTTGGAGTGCAGCAAAGATTTTGATGTTTCTGAGCCTAATTTGTGTGTGGCTCTTCAATATCTTACTGAGTTACTAGACAAAGGTTTGTCTTTCTCTTCTATTAAAGTTCATGCTGCAGCAATTTCAGCTCACTATGATTGCGACCCACCATTGTTTTCTCATCCTTTGTTCAAGCAATTTCTTAGAGGGCAAAGAATATAAGACCCCACGAAGAGCTCCTACTCCTGCTTGGGATCTCAATTTTGTGTTGGAGAAACTCACTCTACAACCTTTTGAGCCTGCAGCTACTTCTGAGTTGAAATATTTGTCATGGAAGACTGCTTTTTTGTTGGCCATTACTTCTGCAAGAAGGGTTTCTGAATTGCAGGCCCTTATGGCGGTTGAGCCTTTCTTGATTTTCCATAAGGATAGGGTATCATTACGTACTAATCCTTCCTTTATGCCTAAGGTGGTTTCTAGTGTGGCTTTAAACCAAACTATTCATTTGCCTACTTTTTATGCAAATCCCCAAAATAAAGGGGAAAAGATTTTGCACACTTTAGATGTACACAGGCAGTTGCGTTATTATTTGGACAGAACTAAAGGGTTCAGGCAGTCTCAGCAGTTGTTTGTTTCTTTTGCTTTGAGTTCTCAGGGCAAGCCTGTGTCAAAACAAACTATTTCTAAGTGGATTGGGTTTTGCATTGCTTTCTGTTATTCCCATCATGGCAAGGAGATTCCAGCTGGGATTAGGCCTCATTCCACTAGGGCTACTGCCACTTCAGCAGCTTTTGAGGGAGTAGCAACCAAGGATATTTTGGAGGCAGCTACTTGGAGTTCAGTGCATACTTTCTCTAGGCATTATCACCTGCCACTTTACTCTAAATCCAGGGCTGGTTTTGCCACTGCTGTTTTGCAGGGCATTTTGGCAGCTCCTGCTTCCTTGTAGTTAGCCATCCTCCCTTACCTCTGCTTTGGGATTCTACCCAAGTGTAAGGACTGCAGCAATGTGAGATGAAGAACATAGTACAGTTTTGTACCTACCATAAATGTAGATGTTCAAGATCCACATTGCTGCAGTCCAATCCCTCCTCCTTCCCTCTGTAGTTAGAGGTGGTTGTGTGGGTTGGGTTGTACATATTGTGTATATTGTATATATTGTACATATAATTAGTGCAAGGGTGGTTGGTTGGTTGTTTGCTGTCTTTTGGTTTTGACCTTTATTTTTAGGGTCTTCTGACATCTGGGGCAAGAAAAGACTGAGGATATGACGTCGGTCATGCGCATTTGTACCCTGACGTCCTGATGTCAGTCAAATGCGCCTTGACCGACGTCAGCCTTATACTTTGATATTCGGGCCGACCGAGGACAGCGGACTACCCAAGTGTAAGGACTGCAGCAATGTGGATCTTCGAACATCTACATTTATGGTAGGTACAAAACTGTACTTTTTAGTAGAACCTTAAACAAAAGCTGCTATTAAAAAGGGAATAATTTGTAGGGCATATAAAATATTGCATGATAACTAAAAGAATCAAGCAGAGGAGGTTAGAAAGGATTGGGAAGAGAGATTGGATATGCAAGCGACAAAAAAAAAAAAAAAAAAAACAATGGGAGGATATTTGTATGTCTCTCAAATATGCAACAAAATCTAGAAGATTTAGTATGTTTGCCTGGAAATGTTTACATAGATATTTTTATACCCCAACTAGACACCAGAGGCAGACAGCAAATGCAGGTGTGAAGAGGAAGAAAGAGGTAATTGGGAACATATTTTCTGGTAGTGGGGTGAGCTTGCAGACTTTAAGGATTCTCTGTGGGATGCACTGTTGGAGATGCTGGGTGGGGAGATTGCTCTGATGAGGGAGGTGATTTTTCTGAGCTATGATACAGAATTGGAATTGCTGTGTCAAATAATGGTGGCTGCCAAAAAAACATTTACTAGAAAATCAAAATCTAAACCAACTATATTGAAAGTAATGAATATTGTAACGGAGATAAAACAACTGAAATTGAGATCTTTAAAAAGGGGAAAGTGCAAACTACATAAGAAAAAAATGGGAATTGTGAGAACAATACATAGAAGGAAAGAATTAGATTTAAAAGGCGGCAGGACTTAAATCCGCTATGTAATGTTTGAGTGAGAAAAATTCGGCACAATATAAGTGATGTATACTGTTTGCAACTGGGAGTGGGTCAGTATGGTTTGTGATATAAAATGCTTGCAATTAGGATTGTGACTGTTGGTTTGTTTTCATTTATAGACATGTTTGCCTATGTAGTAAGTGATGGTTTAATAAAGATGTTTCTTGTTCAAAAAATGGCAGGAATTGAATAATTTGTGTAATATTGCTTAGGTTATATGATATATAGCAATATGTATGAAGTATAATGTTTTATAATGTTAATATAGTTTGATTACTTTTAAATGAATGTAACTTTGCCTATGTCACAAATGATAATTAAATAAAAGTGTTTGAAAAAAAAAGTACAAGTCCTATGGAAATATTGAATCTTATAGTGGAGGACTCAACAAAACTAATTCAAAGGAAAGCCTTGCATACTTTCATTGAATTAGAATCTTGGCCTCAGAGCTAAAGATGGCAGCCAAATGCACATTAACAGGAATTAACTTATGATCAGTTTCATAAATATTGGCAGGGTATTCCAGTACTGCAGGGATGGGATTGGAAAGGTGAGCTATGATCTATGACCACACTGAAAAATGTGTCCCTTTATTCCTATAAGTTTTCCTTATGCTGGGCTTCTAGAAAGAAGAGTATATTGAACACTCTATCAAAAAAGGAAAGATTACTGACAGCTGCTGATTGTGGGGAAATCAAGCAGTAAGATGTAAGTAGTAGAAGACTGGGTGATTCTCACCTGATGGATGAGTGAACAGCATTCTGGTGTGAAGCTAGCAAAGCTCCTTCTTCCAAACAGCAGGGCTGAACACCTCAAATAAACACAGCCAAAGTGATAAAACTCATCGGAAATAAACACAGCTGAAATAGCCAGACTCACTGAAGCAGGTTGTTCAAAATTCCAAAGGGTAAGCAAGCAAGATGCCAATAAACGAACAATTTCAATTTTATTAAGCACCACGATTCTGCTTTTCGTCGGCGCCCTACACCAACTTCTTCAGATTTTAAAAAAACATCTCGCGCCTGAGCGCTACCACATTTAAAACCATTACAAGCAGAAATCTATTACAAAACACACACCCCCGATTACCTTAAAGGAACAGGAACAAAAAACTTCCTTCTAATTAAAAGTGATCCTGTCCCATGAATTCATAATTAAAAAAGCTCGTGTATGATATAGTGCTAGAGCTCTTCAAAGAATTACACTTTATTTCTTTATTTTTTATTTTATTTTACATTTGTTGACCGGGCAAGTCTAGCTGGATACATGTCCATTTTCAGTAGAGGCCCGGGGAGAAAAGCTCCAAGCGCTACATAAAAAATTCAAATACAGAGCAAATACAGATCAAATTTTTTTGTTTGTTTAATGCGATATATTCAGTGGTCTAATATGTTACATATAATAAAGTTTGTTGATGATATAATGGTATTTTACTGCTCTAGGAAAATGTAAAGAGTATCAGAGGAACTAAAGCCTTTAAAAAATAAAAATAAAAAAGTCGGGGTGAGTAAAAAAAGTTAGGGTGAATGCAGACTGTACACTTACATTGTACAATCAAAAATATCGAATAATAATAATATGTGTAAAACAAACTTACTTTTAACCAAAACACATAATAAAACTACACATGTTATATATACAACAATACCATAGTATTTTTAAAATCTGAAGAAGCTGGTGCAAGGCGCCGACGAAAAGCAGAATCGTGGTGCTTAATAAAATTGAAATTGTTCGTTTATTGGCGTCTTGCTTGCTTACCCTTTGGAATTTTGAACGACCTACTTCAGTGGGTCTGGCTATTTCAGCTGTGTTTATTTCTGACGAGTTTTATCACTTTGGCTGTGTTTATTTGAGGTGTTCAGCCCTGCTGTTTGGAAGAAGGAGCTTTGCTAGCTTGGTAGCAGTTTGTTTCTTTTGTTTTTTTTTTTTTGTTTCTGTTTCTTTTTTTTCCCAGAGGGGAGAGGGCAAGGCAATGTCTATTTTAATTTGAATCAGTGGTTGAGTCGACCATTCCAACTGTCCACTGATCAAGGTCCAGCCGGTCCAGTACCCAACATACCTGAAGGTAATGATCTTTCTTCTAAACTCAATGCCTTTGACCAGAAATTAGTTAAATTAAGAAAATTGCAGTTGGAGATATCCTATTTCAGAGAGTGTCGGCATGTGAAGATAGTGCCCAAGGGCCTGCGTTCTTGACAGTACCCTATGGGCTTAGAGGAGGGTTCTAAGTTTCATGCGGACCTCCTCACTATGTTTGATAGACATGGGTCTGAATTGATTGATCTTATCAGTACACACTATCAGGAAGCGATCTAGTCTCTAACTAGAGAAATTGCAGACTTGGATGAGGTTATCAAGTCAGATAATTTTTCAAGATACAAATTTGACTATGAGAGGATATACTCCAGTACAGATGAGTATATATCCAAAATTACCTCAACCAAGATTAAAAAATTACATCGAGATATTAAGACGTATAAGGAAGGGGTTGCCTATTCTAAACCACATAAATCGCAAGGCAACTTCAAAGGACGAGAAGCCGGAGCCCCTGCCTTCCCAAATGGTGCCAATACATTCATTAATTCTGGAACTTTGCCAAGTAGTCTAGCACAGGAGGAAGAGATGGGTGGCAGGAGGGTGGAATATGCTAACCCCGAGGGGAGACGTGAGTCATCAACCCCGAATGGGCATAAGGGGATTCCTGCTACTGGTCTGGAAGGGGCAAATTTTTGGGATCCAGCCTCTTCTTCCCCAACAGGCTCCGAACCGGTAGACGAGGTCCAGATACAGGATAAGGAGGAATCAAATGTGAGTGGAGTAGGGCATCCCGGTGCCAAGCTGGATACATTTGAAGTTATTTCCAACTCGGGAGGGATTTCCACATTTACAATTTTTCTCATTTTAGGTTCACCCAGTCATTGGTTGATTTCCTGGCTAAAGGAATTTCCTATGTTCCATCTAGAAGAGCCTGTGTGGCTAGATCCATTTTGGATCTTAAATTGTTCGTCAGGAAATTAAACTTATGTTTGTTAATGGGGGATCAAGATTATCAACAGAACTCATTCCATATATCTAGCACATATAATCCACCCATTCACCCTATGTTGGGGGCATTTGAGCAAATGTGTGATTTGGATTTTTGACATTTGCTACGTTCTAGACCTGTGATGCACTTCAACATTACCAAAGAGGAAAGGACATATTTCAATGAATTGTGTTCCTCTCCGGTTAGACTTATGCAACCAGACAATGGTGGTGGTTTGGTTGCTATGGATATTGATGATTACAACAACAGAATGTTAGCAATTTTGACTTCTGGAATTTATCAGGAGGTGTCCAAGAATGAGTTGAATGGCAATTTGGCAAGGGTTCGATCCTATTATAAAGATATGTTCATTAATGGATCCATTGAGCAGGGAATTTTCAATTTTATTTATTGTGCAACACCTCGAGTACCTGTTTTGTTTGGGAACTCGAAAATTCATAAAAACATTCGAGACCTTCCTATGCACCAGCTGGTCAGTGCTAGAGGGAGTGTAACATACGCAGCAGCCAAAGTTGTTGACCACATCCTAAAGAAATATGTGGCCAGTGAAACACATATTTCTAAAGACTCTTGGTCCTTTTTGGAGAAGGTGAAAAATACTCCGTGCAGCCCGGATTATCATTTCCTGATGGTCAATGTCGTTGACCTGTATTCATCCATTCCACATGATGTAGCGGTAGAGTGGATTGAGTTGGAAATGATTGCTAAACAGGCACCAGTTAGTGAAACTGCAATGGTAAAAGATCTATTGGATATTATCTTAACATGTAATTTCTTCTCCTTCAACAATAGATGGTTCCACCAGTTAGTTGGAGTTCCTATGGGCTCGCCCTGTGGGGCGAGTGTGGCCAATTTGGTCATGGCCCATTGGGAGAAGGAATTTGTGTTTACCAACATGATTATCCTAGAAAGAGTCCCCTTATATACCCGTTTTTTGGATGACATTTGCATCATACTCAAGGGAGACTCTGGGGTGGCCAGTGATCTGGTGGAGATGTTTAACAATTCTATGGATTTCCTAAAATTTACCTCTACCTTTGATACAGTCAGGATAGCATACCTCGATGTGGAACTATTCAAGGGCAGCAACCACAACCAGTTCTTAGGCAGAATTCATTGTAAGCCCACTTTTTCGAATTCTTACTTACATTTCGATAGTGAACACCCGGTCTGTCAGAAGAGATCTATAGTTAAAGGCCAATTTGTAAGGGCGGCCAGAATGGTCTTGAGGGACGGCGACTTCCAGGAAGAGTGCCGGTTCATATCGAATTTGTTTTTATGTAGGGGTTACCCTGAGAAGCTGGTTATGGACTTGTGCCTAGAAGTTAGATCTAAAAGAGAAATGGGTTATTTTCAACCCATCCTGGGCCACTCTGTTTTGGAGAATAGCTACTTCAAGAGTGATGGTCCACTTAGAGGTGTATGCAATTGCAGTTTTATTACTACCTTCAGCTTGGATGCTAGAGCTTTAGTGTTCATTATCCAGAAAAATTGGGGTTTGCTGCCAGTTGAACTAACACGACCCACCAATCTAGGATCGGCCCCGAAGATTACATTCAGAAGGGGCCTGAATATCAAGAATTTGTTAGAAAGGAAAGGTGGCCACATTACCTCAAGATCTGGCATGTACAAGTGTAATATGTGCAAACATTGTAATCATGAGAAGTTGGGCACATTTTTCATGATTAGGGACATTAAGTACCTCATCAAAGGGAGATACAATTGTGCCTGTACACATGTGGTGTACCTTGCTTCTTGTTCGTCATATTCAGCCTTTTATGTAGGCAAGACGGACAGGAGATTGAATGAACGCATGTATGAACACTTGTACGCCATAAAGAAGGTTAAACTGGATAATGCCCTTGCAAATCATGTTTATAACAACCCTGGACATGGTTTTACCTTTATGATTATCGACCATTTGAGTGATGTAAACTGGGGGGGGGGGGGTCTGAATCTCTGAAATTGGAAATAAAGGAACTTATGTTGCAGTTGCGACTGGAAGCCTACCATCACCCCGGTCTCAACAGTATGTTATCAATCAGCTGTGTTCTTAAGCTGAGGAGCTTGGAAAGATGATGTATGTGGGGTTTAGTATTGAGTATGTTGTGGACGTTGGTCCGGCTGGGTTATTTTGATGTGGGTATTATTTGGATCCTGGCATCGTGTATGTGTGTATGTGTATATATATATATATATATATATATATATATATATATATATAAATAATCTATATGTGTGTATTTTTTATTTTTCATTTTTAATTGCATTCTGCACCATGCATGGTGAGAGAATAAATGTCTTTTAATTAGCATTTTAAATACTATGGTATTGTATATATAACATGTTTAGTTTTATTATGTGTATTAGTTAAAAATAAGTTTGTTTTACACATATTATCATTATTCAGTATTTTTGATTGTACAATGTAAGTGTAATTCTTGGAAGAGCTCTAGCGCTATATCATACAGAAGCTTTTTTAATTATGAATTCATGGGACAGGATCACTTTTAATTAGAAGGAAGTTTTTTGTTCCTATTCCTTTAAGGTAATTGGGGGGGGGGGTTTGTAATAGATTTCTGCTTGTAATGGTTTTAAATGTGGTAGGGCTCAGGCGCGAGATGTTTTTTAAAATCTGAAGAAGTTGGTGCAGGGCGCCGACGAAAAGCAGAATCGTGGTGCTTAATAAAATTGAAATTGTTCGTTTATTGGCATCTTGCTTGCTTACTGTTTGGAATTTTGAATGACCTGCTTCAGTGAGTCTGGCTATTTCAGCTGTGTTTATTTCTGACGATTTTTATCACTTTGGCTGTGTTTATTTGAGGTGTTCAGCCCTGCTGTTTGGAAGAAGGAGCTTTGCTAGCTTGGTAGCAGTTTGTTTCTTTTGCCTTGGACTTCTAGCATTCTGGTGTGACACGAGAACAATGACTGTTCCAAAAGATGAGGCAGAAAAAGAGAGAACCACATTTTTCAGTGACAGTAATGAGTAATGAGGGTGACTTTGTAAAGTTTTGCTTTCAGAGAAATGTCTTCATCAGAGCAATGAGAAAAGTATGTAATAGACCAGGTGGCCACTTGTGAGCTACAGCATTTCTTGAAAGTTTCCCCCTGCAGTGGAATGAGGGAGAGGAAGTTGCTGCATTTAGTATTGGTGAAGGATGCAAATGGCCACAGCAGGGTTTCATGCATTTTTGGCAAATCTTCCTCATCACTGAGATACCAAGAAACAACTTGTGTAGCATCACTAGGCATCTTCTCATCTTGTCCACCAAAAGAATTGGATTCCCAGTGAATATCTATTTCAGGAAAAAAAACTTTCAACATTGTCAGTTTTCATAGTCTCAAAGTTCCCACCATATGGGGTAGCACTGAATTTCTCCTTCCTTGCTTTTATGCTACATAGCTGACATGTATGTCTGTATGATTAGAACTCCCACAGGAGGGGAATTCTTAAATGCTTACGAGGTCAGTAGAACTGCTGGCAACTCCAGAACACTATGATAGGAAAGTTCAGATCACATCCAGACACTACAGATTGTGTACCTTTTGAGATGCCCCCACTACTCAAGGGCAGCTGCATCAGATGTGAGGATTGCCAAGGAAGTGGTAGGTGGAAGGAGTTGCCACAAGGAAAATCTCTTCCCATTGTAAAATTACTTTCAGGCTTGCAACATGAAAATATGATGGCATAGAGGATCCAAGTTCTGAGACCATGAGACATAATACTCTGAGACAAAAGTAATCCACAGTTGTGAAGGATAGAAGCAAAGAAGAAGCTCTGGCTTCAAAAGTTTGGATTCTGTTCATAAAGAGTCTTGCTCTGCATAGCTTTCTGTTCATAGTGTAGTCTGTAAATGTTAACAGCAGTGCAGGCTGCAGCTGGAACTTAGCCACGTTCAGTGCTGTTCCCAGAGATGTCAAATGCAGATTTGAGGATCCCTCACTATCACTAACTGATGTCCAAAAAAAGGGCAGCAAGGGACAAGTTATCTGGATACAAGAACACTTTGGCTGTCTGCACCTGCAAGTGCACCACAAATGCAGATATGCATTTGGTGAGCAACCTGGGATTGAAGCAAGAACAAATGGAAGAGTCCAGAACCAACAATGGCTGCTTCACATTCTAAAGAGCTGAAACCTCCTATACTTTTTTTCAGCTCTTGATGTACATATGGATATACAGAGGTCCAAAGAGCATATCCAGTCTCCTTCTACCAGACAAGGAAAGAATGACTACAGTGGCAGTATATAGAACATTTATCTGTTAATGAATTCATTAATTCCATGGCAATCCAAAACTGACCTCAGATCCTTTTATATTTTTTCTCAGTAAAAAGAACTCAGGAGTAATATCTGGACCCTCTGTGTTTTGGTGGAACCTCCTAGATGGTTCTTTGGCTCAAGAGATTTATACCCTTTTACACCCTTAACTACTTTTATATAAAAGTGAATCTTCCTATGTTACAAGTGATAATTCAGTAAAGGTGTTTATAAAAAGAGATTTACACCCTCTATTTTTGGCATTTCCTTCAGATATCATGGGGCACCTGGCATGGGAGAGGAAAGGGAACATAATACCCCTTGGATATGTGTCCTCACCATTTGTCCCTAGTTATGGACTTCAGTCTGACCAATGAAGAAATTATCTCCAAATGTATCTAATGGGTAGGAGTACGACACCATCTCCAGACTGATGTTGATACCCTTCGGCATCACTGTTGCCCTAAAGCTACAGAGAATCCGTGTATCGAACACTGTAACCTTATTAGGATTCTTGCTAGACAGAAGTTTTTGAGGTTATCCCCTAAACTTAATGTTTGATGAAGGCTGTTTTGCATTTTGGAAAAAAATACATAGAAGAGACTGGAATTTAACTCCAACAGTCATAAGAGTCTTTCACACTTTCCCACATCCTCTATGTATGTCTTGAATTCTGGGCCCAATATCACTGCTCCATAGAAAAGGGCATTTATAAAGTTCACTTTGGAATTCTCAACAGTGGTTGAAAATTGGATATGCTTGCTGTTGATATGCTGAATCGCATGGCCCTGTTGGAACATTTGGCAGCAATAAAAAGAAATGGGCCTAATAAGGTTAGTCATGGAGGACACCAGTGCCATTTGGGACAGCAGATTGTCTTCATTTATCTTTCAGACAACAGGCTTATGATTTAAACATTTCATTGGGCACATTTCTTTGAAAAATCCACCATGTAAGCCATAATTGAGTACTCTGATAAAGATCATGGAGGATGCGCAGACATGCCTTCCTAAGTGATCCACTGCCCTAAGCTCCTTGTTTCATGGGTAGACCACTGAGTTCAGAGTTGTAGGATCTTTCTTTGGAGAATAGCTGCCAACACTAGACTCTAGCTTAGAGGACTGTAATTAAAAGCTCTATTCCTTTAGCAGCCACAAGGAAATGGGCTGCTTTTTGAAGGATGTCTGGTGTATAAAAGTTCTACCAGGAAACATTGGTAAACCTTTTAAAATGTCTGTAATGATGGAGCCAGTTAAAAAGATTTTATACGTGTGGAAGTCTTCTGTATAATTTGCTGTGTGAAGGACATGGAGCCAGTGGGTCACACTTCATTCTGATGCATCATCTTCCAGAGCCTTTCAAAATTTGGGACTGCCAGGATGGAATGCAATGAGATTGTGTCCTCTTTATCATACAAATCAATTATGAAATTCATCAGGTAACTCCAAGTGCTACCTGTGGCACTTAGCCTTCCTATAAAGCTTTAGAGAAGGAGAAGATTCTGCTTTAGGGGTAAAATACCAAGGTGGATGTGGAATGGCTTCTCTCTGTATATACTGGATGACAGTCTATAAGGCCATCCAAAATAAATGTAATGCATCTGGAGCCATAGATAATCCTGATAACACCACATGGTATGACCTGGGGATAATCGTAAAAGTGCTGGTTTAGAACTGAGACCTGCATAATCAGTTATGGTAGCCCAGAAACAATGCGAGACAAATTCCTGGAAATCAAGACTGAGGATCCTGATGTTGGGCCTAAAAATGAAAGAGCCAAACTTAATACTAATGCTTTGAGGTCAAAACTCAATCCTGCAGTCGCCGTCATGGTGAAGAGAGCTAGTATCAGCACTGTGACTAGCTATACTGCTAAAGTTGACAATGTCTGGGCCAAGACTACACCAACACAAAAACTGATGTAGATATCTCAGCCATCAACACAGGTTGGGTCATCAGCAATGAGGTCTTACAGTACAGTTGTGTAAGTAAATTCACCATAACAGTAGATGTTTGAGTGATCACTTCTACAGTAGCCTCAACTGTATGGGTAATATCCTGCCAAGGATATAAGAGCCAGAGTGCATCCAAAGCTTCAGGGTGAAACCATTAGGCAGCTCAAGCTGCCTGAAAACACCGGTTTGAGTGCCAAGCCCTTCAAAGATTTCATGTCAGTTGAGAGAAGGAGGCTCAGCCCCGAGTAAAAAAATCTATCTTTATTTTTTTATATATATATCTATACATATATATATATATATATATACATACATACATACATACACACACACACACACACACACACACACACACACACACACACACACACACACACACACACACACACATACATATGCTAACACATTAACACATACACCCTGGCCAAATCAAAATAAATAAAACACAAAAGGGGGGATGGAGGAAGGGAGCAGCTACTACAGCAGTAATCATTCAAATATCTGCTTCTGTGGTAAGTTTGTTTACACGACCATACTATGTTCAATATTGATCATTTCTGCAGTAGCTTTAGCTATGTGGGTAGATTACCATAGCTTACAACATTTGCAGGGTAGAAGGTGAAGGGTCCATGAGCTCCTGGAGAATGGTTCTAGCAAAGCCTGATTTAGATCTAGAGAAGGAATCAAACTTGTAGTGCTTTGTAAAAGTATGTACAGAGGAACAAGTTGTTGCTTCTAGAATACATATAGAATCCAACCCTTTCCAAAAAGCCAGAGATGATACCAAGGCCCTGGTAGAGTTGACTTTGACCCTGGCTGGAATAGTTTTGCTAGGTGAGAATAACAAAAGGCAATAGCCTGAGACAACCATGTGGAATTTGTCTGTTTTGACACGGGTTGTCCCTTCTTCTTACCTTCACAAGAAATAAACAACTAATCTGCAGATCAAAAATATTTTGTTCTGTCAAAATGGTACCTGAGTTGTCTGCGGACATCCAAGATGTGGAGTATCCTTTCCACCTCATTTTTAGGCTCAGGAAAGAAAATGGGGGATGGATAGTTTGGCTTAAAATAAACTTGAATACCACTTTAGGTATAAAAGAAGGCTTAGTTCTCAAAGAAACCTGGTCTCTGTGGAAAATTAGATAGGGTTGACTCACCATAAGATCTTGCAACTCCGATACTCTTCTTGCAGAGGTCAGTGAATTCAGTAAAATACTTTTCCGTGATAAGAACCTCAAATCAGCCACATGAACTGGGTCAAATAGAGCAAGTGTTAGCTTCTCTAATTCAAAATTAAGATCCTAAGGAAGATCCACCAGTTTTCTTAGAGGTCTTTTATCCAAAACCCTTTCAAAATACTTTGACATGAGAATGCATTGAAAGAGGAGAATCCATGGGTAGACATGCTGATGCCCTATTCAACAAAAGTCTGAGTACTGGCTTTATCCCAGCTGAGTGTGGAGGACAGCCACTGTCATCCCTTTGCACAAAGGTGGAGCATCCACTGATCCTGGAAATATAGACCCTGCAGCCTAACTAGCCTGATCTGCAAGGCCATGGAATGAATTATCATGGACTTCATTAACAAGGACATTGGCAGCCTCCAAACACTCAATCCCACACAGTTTAGCTACATCAAGGGGAAATTGTGTCTGTTAAATTTAGTCGACTTCTTTGAGACAGTCACCAAAGCCATGGACGAAGGGAAGACTGTGCACACTGCCTACCTTGACATAGCCAACACTATTCCCCACTTGGACATAATAGATAAACTCTCTCAGCTAGGCATCAGTTTGTATGTTTCCAGATGGGTAGCTAACTGGCTCATTGGCAGAACCCACCTAGTCAAAATAGGGGAAGCCACCTCAAGCAATAGAACTGTAACAAGTGGCGTACCCCAGGGTTCGGACTTGGGGCCTCTATTATTTGGCATGTACATTTCTGAGGTACAGGCCAAAACCAATGGGCTACACCTGACCAAGTTTGCAGATGACTGCAAGCTCTGCGCTATCATCAATTCCCCTAGTGATGTAAACATTCTACAAGAGGGTCTCACCCAAACAAATGACTGGTGCCAGAAACATGGCCTGAAGCTAAATATCAAAAAATTCATCATCATCATCCCCTCAAAAATTATCACATTAATAACAATGTCCTAAGCACGCAATCAGTCGTGAGGGACTTGGACACCCAGGTTCACAGCAACCTGACTTTTGACCACCATGTTGCTTCTGTTCTACGGAAACTTTCTACATGGCCCACCTCATAAGTAAGGGTATCTCATCCAGGGACAAAGAGGTCATAACATCCCTCTATTCTTCCCTTATAAAGCCCATTATTGAGTACAATGCCCTGTTCGGCATGTACCTCGCAAAGCACATGCAGTAGCTGGAGAGACCACAGAGGATCCTCACCAAGAGAATCTAGGGCTCAAACATCTACCGTACACAGATAGGCTAAAAGCCCTATCCCTCTACTCAGTTTCATTCAAACTCCTCAGAGGTGACCTCTGGCATACAAGGCAATCTTGGACTCCACCTTGATGGGACTGCTGCATATCCACATATCTGCAAGTCAAGCTCCACTTGAGGTAACCCACGTGTGGCCTCAAACTGGTCTGTGACATAAATAGGACTTGGTGGCGAGACAGATTTGTGTCCCAGAGACTCCTCCATCTGTGGAATAGACCCTCTCCACATCAAGAAGAGTACCTCTTTACCCCCTTTTAAGCACAACCTAGATAACTGAATGGGAAACAGAAAATACATCCCTGAGATTCCACCTTTGTCCCTTCTGGACAGGGTCATCGGGTGCCGACTTGTCTAAACATGGGCTAAACTCTTGACTTGGCTTATAAGGGCCAATAGCCTAGTAACTTCCTATGATCCTATATGGCTGATAAATGAATCTTGATGGAAGAGTAAGGAAGCCCAAAGGACAGTAACTCACACAAGAATTATAAAACCAGAGAAACACTAGCCCTGTATGGGTGCTAGTTATGATGTTGGCACCAACTAAAAAAAATCTCCATTTTTCACCAGCTAGAAAACCATTTCCATTTACTAATGTATGATTTTCTAGTAGCGAGCTTTCTTGCCTCCATGAGTACCTGCTGCATATCCTCAGTAAACAGGTGCCTAAAGGGAATAAAAACCATGTCATCCAGGCAGTCAGTTGAAGTTGATTGGGGTTGGTGTGTCTCAAACACCCATATTCTTGGGTGAGTAGATCCATTTTGTGAAGAAGCTTGTGGTAATTGAACCTGAACATTTCTAAAGGAAAGAAGAACCACTATTGCCTGGGCAAGAAGGGAGTCAGCACAATGATCTTGGGGGATGCCATCTGAATCTTCAGAAGTACAGTGGATATCAGTGGAAAGGGTGGAAAAGTATACAAGAATATTCCTGTCCAAGGAAAGGAAAGGAAAAGGCATCTGTCTTCCAGGCCTTCTTATGTGGAATCCTTGAGCAGAATTTTGCCAGTTGATTGTTCAGAGATAAAGGAAAGAGGTCTACCTGAGGAGCACCCACATATGGATCAAATCTTGAAAGAATCTAGTTATCAGTCATGAGGGTCTGTCTTTGTTCTGCTCAGCTTGTTTGCCATACAGTTTTGCTCTGACAGGATGTAGGATGTCTGCAGAATGAGACTGTGTTGTGAAGCTATATCCCAAGCTAACATCACTAGTCATTAAAGAGGGTAGGACCTGGTCCCCCATTCCTTGTTGATGCAACATATGATTGTGGTGTCATCTGTAACAACTTGAAGAGGTCCACGAGAGTGTATTGAGAGCAAGCATCTATTTTATATTTATGTACTTGTATCTGCCCTTGATGTCCCTCACACCTTATACTTTTACCTCTGCTGAAAATGCTCCCCAGGTAAAGTTTGGGACTGCTTTGGAGTGTGTGGGGGGAGACCTTGATTTAGGGAAATTTGCTGTCTCCACCAAGTCAGTTTATCTTTTGATGAATCCCAGAACTAGGATTTGAAAAGATAATAGGTGTTGGTGCTGGGACCAATGAGACTTTAGACATTTTATCTTTCTCATGTGGAGTCTTGCCAGGGGTGTCATGAGAATCCTAGATAGCATACGACCCAAAATCCTAAGGTATTCCCTCACAGTGACTGACATCTAAGTGGAAAACCCTACAAATAGTTCAGGATATAGATATATTTTTTTCCTGTGGGAGAAAATCTCTTTGAATTGAGGTGTCTAACACAACCCCCAGGAACACAGTCCTGTGTGATGGAGTCAAAAAAGACTTTTAAATGTTCTCTTAGAATCCCAGTTTGTGTAAGAAATCTGTCACCCAAGTAAGAGATTCCTGACACTTTGAAAAAGTCTGTTAAGATAATCAAGTCATCTAAATAAGAAAAATGTGGATACCTTGTACCTTGCAATGAGCCATAACTGGAGCTAGACACTTTGTGAAAACTATTGGTGCAGTGGATAGTCCAAAGGGTAAGGTAAAGTACTGATAATATGATCCAGAGACAGAAAACCTTAAGAAACAACTGAAGTCTGGATGAACAGGGATGTGATAATAAGCATATTTTAAAATCTAGTGTTGCCAGGAAATTGGAATCAGGAAGAAGGTGCAACAGGTTATGAAGTGACAGCATTTTGAACTTGGGCACGATCACAAATTGGTTTAGGAAAGAAAGATCCAGAAATGGTCTCCATGCATTTTCTTTCTTTCTTTGGCACCAAGAACATTCTTGAATAAAAACATTTCCCAAACTGGGAAGGAGGGACCGGTTCTATTCTGTCACTCCCTGAGACAAAGTATGCTGAACAATAAGGGGAAATCAGAAAGTCTGGTCTGGTCTAGCAGATGAGGAAGCACTGTCTTAAAAGGAGGAATTTCCTCCCACTCCCATCAGTAACCTTGACAAATAATCATCATGACCTATATGTCTGAAACCATCTCTTGCCAAAGAGAAAAGTGGAAATTCAAACTTTCTGGAAGGGAAAGGGAACTGTCAGGGTGGGAGGGGCAGACAAGGTCCCTTAAATAGTCATTCTGACCTGCTGGACTGTCCTTTGTTTTAGAGGATTCCTGAATTCTTTTTGGAACCATAATAGCATTGCTTCATGCCTGAATTTTTGAACTGTATTGTGAAATTTACTAGCTATTATACAGTGACCCCCCCCCCATTAATATTCCAAAACTTGCACGCTGATTGGCCAGCGTGCTCATTGTAAATCCCGCAATATACCAACAGGAAAAGGTCCGGTCGCCAGGACTTTTTCCCATTGGTATAAAGTGTCCTAAGTCTTTTTTTTTTTTTTTTTAATAAATAAAAAAAGAAAAAACACGGAGACTTTCTTTTCTCCATTGCTTCCGTTTCAAAGCATTCTTAGGAACACAATGCGCACTACATCAACACAGGGAAGCAGTATACCACCAAAGGCGGAAGAACAGTAATGAAGAAAAGTAAGTTTTTTTCTTAAATAATGTCATTGTATAATAGCAATAACCGACTCCGTGGTTGTGGTATATTGAAATTTAACCACGGTTGGCTTTATTTAATCACTCAGGCTTCGCCCTCATGATTAAACCACCCCAACCATGGGTAAATCTTCAATATACCACACCACATTGTCGGTTATTGCTTAAATATATAACACACGTAATACTTTTATTAATTAGAACTGCTGTGTAAAGTACTACCTTAAACAAAATAAAAAGATGAGAAATAGCCAGCTATGCACTAGTCACTTGGAACATGAATGTGCCCAAATCAGTTTATTTGTGTTTGCTGAAAACAGCACAGACTGAGTAACTGGTTGAATTAATCTTGTCAACATAACTACAGAGCACATTACTGGACTTTTATTCAGGATTCAGGGACAAAAGCCCAAAACCAATGACAAGTTTTACATATTGTTCTAATTCACTTACCAAGTCGATAAAACAACTTGTTTTTTGCAACATGCATTTTCCAATCAATACCAGGTATGAAACTAATGTCATGTCAACCAAAGGTGGGGGGTTGTTATGGACCACATTGATTATGACAACAAAACTACTAGGAGTCTTGTATACAGATACTTATGAGAAAGTGTCCATTAATGAAATAAATATTGCCTACCAGAGGATTGACATACTGTTAGAAGAACTATTGTTAGATTACTTTACAGGAATATGAATATTTGAAAGTAGACCATCCTAGGACACCCACAATTTTCAGTTTTCTGAAAATTCATAAGAGTGTCTGTGACCCACCATTAAGATCTACTGTGGATGTTAAAGCCTCAAAGCCCTTCTCACTGGCAAAATTCATAGATTTTCAGGTCAAGGGTAAATTCCCACATATTTTTAAGGATTCGTAGGATTTTTATCTAAAGTTAACTCACAGATTTATTCAGATGAACTTTTGTTGGTCACAATAGATGTTATTGACCTTTTTCCATTATTCCCCATGATGAGGGGTTAGAAATGTTTTATGAATTTGTGTGTAAACATTCTGGGTTTAGCCATGACAAGGTTATTAGTATTAGGGCATTAATGGAAGCCATTTTGGAAAACAGTTTTTTGATTTTTGAAGAACAGCTATTCAAACAGAAGAAGGGAGTGGCATGTTCCCCAGCATTTGCTAATGTGGTATTAGCTGAGTGGGAAATGACCATGGTGTTCGATTCTGGTTACTTTGAAAGTTGGGTGATGTATGGTCATTTTTTGGACGTCATAATTTTTGGAGGGATACCAGACAGAAACTGGATACATTTTTGTCAGATTATTAACAACAGCACCACCT
Source organism: Protopterus annectens (assembly GCF_019279795.1). Taxonomy (NCBI): domain Eukaryota; kingdom Metazoa; phylum Chordata; order Ceratodontiformes; family Protopteridae; genus Protopterus; species Protopterus annectens. The sequence goes on along the minus strand of NC_056750.1, from coordinate 418,177,376 downwards.
TTTTGAGGTTTACAATGTAAGTTAATAGTGAAATGATACATTATTTGGATGTATCCTTATCACTGGATAAGGAAAACAAGTATTTTGAGTCTATGTTGTATAGGAAACCCACCTATTCCAACTCCTTTCTACATTTTACTAGTGGGCATCCACTACATCAAAAAAGGTCCTTGATTAAAGGACAGTGTGTTAGATTGGCTAGAATGGTGAGTTCTGATGATGTCTTTATTAAGGAGTGCCAGATACTTAAGGAAATGTTGGTGAGGGGGTACCCAGACAAACTACTTAAGGAGGTAGTAAATAAAAGAATGAAGGGTATTTTTAAACCCTTGTTAGGAAATACTGCACCCTTCTCCTATGTGCAACAAAATGGCACTGACACTGTGCAAAGGCAGACCATCTACAAAGGAGCCTTGATTTTACCATATAATCTTTGCTTCTGTGGGATAAAAGAGGTCATAAGACATAACTGGAATATT